>NC_061508.1:105013794-105180010 GCF_022539505.1 Lolium rigidum | reverse complement strand
GCATCCCCTTCTTCAACGACAACATTATCAGGTTCCTCCCCCGAAACTATATTTTTATTCGGCCACATCTTATGTACTTTGCTTGGAGCGTCGGTTTGTTTTTGTTTTTTGTTTTGTTTGAATAAAATGGATCCTAGCATTCACTTTATGGGAGAGAGACACGCTCCGCTCGTTGCATATGGACAAATATGTCCTTAGGCTCTACTCATAGTATTCATGGCGAAGTTTCTTCTTCGTTAAATTGTTATATGGTTGGAATTGGAAAATGCTACATGTAGTAAATTGCTATAATGTCTTGGATAATGTGATACTTGGCAATTGTTGTGCTCATGTTTAAGCTCTTGCATCATATACTTTGCACCCATTAATGAAGAAATACTTAGAGCTTGCTAATTTGGTTTGCATATTTGGTTTCTCTAGAGTCTAGATAACATCTAGTATTGAGTTTTGAACAACAAGGAAGACGGTATGGAGTCTTATAATGTTTACCATATGACTTTTATGTGAGTTTTGCTGTACCGTTCATCCTTGTGTTTATTTCAAATAACCTTGCTAGCCTAAACCTTGTATCGAGAGGGAATACTTCTCATACATCCAAAATACTTGAGCCAACCACTATGCCATTTGTGTCCACCATACCTACCTACTACATGGTATTTATCCGCCATTCCAAAGTAAATTGCTTGAGTGCTACCTTTAAAATTCCATCATTCACCTTTGCAATATATAGCTCATGGGACAAATAGCTTAAAAACTATTGTGGTATTGAATATGTACTTATGCACTTTATCTCTTATTAAGTTGCTTGTTGAGCGATAACCATGTTTCTGGGGACGCCATCAACTATTCTTTGTTGAATATCATGTGAGTTGCTATGCATGTCCGTCTTGTCTGAAGCAAGAGAGATCTACCACCTTCATGGTTGGAGCATGCATATTGTTAGAGAAGAACTTTGGGCCGCTAACTAAAGCCATGATTCATGGTGGAAGTTTCAGCTTTGGACATATATCCTCAATCTCATATGAGAATAATAATTGTTGCCACATGCTTATGCATTAAAGAGGAGTCCATTATCTCGTTGTCCATGTTGTCCCGGTATGGATGTCTAAGTTGAGAATAATCAAAAGCGAGAAATCCAAAATGCGAGCTTTCTCCTTAGACCTTTGTACAGAGCGGCATGGAGGTACCCCATTGTGACACTTGGTCAAAACATGTGCATTCCAAAGATCCGGTAGTCCAAGTTAATTAGGACAAGGTGCGGGCACTATTAGTATACTATGCATGAGACTTGCAACTTGTAAGATATAATGTACATAACTCATATGCTTTATTACTACCGTTCACAAAATTGTTTCATGTTTTCAAAATAAAAGCTCTAGCACAAATATAGCAATCGATGCTTTCCTCTTTGAAGGACCATTCTTTTTACTTTTATGTTGAGTCAGCTTCACCTATCTCTCTCCACCTCAAGAAGCAAACACTTGTGTGAACTCGTGCATTGATTCTTACATACTTGCATATTGTACTTGTTATATTACTCTATGTTGACTATTATCCATGAGATATACATGTTACAAGTTGAAAGCAACCGCTGAAACTTAATCTTCCTTTGTGTTGCTTCAATGCCTTTACTTTGATTTATTGCTTTATGAGTTAACTCTTATGCAAGACTTATTAATGCTTGTCTTGAAGTACTATTCATGAAAAGTCTTTGCTATATGATTCACCTGTTTACTCATGTCATCACCATTGTTTTGATCGCTGCATCCACTACATATGTTTACAAATAGTATGATCAAGGTTATGATGGCATATCACTTCGTAAATTATCTTTGTTATCGTTTTACCTCGCTCGGGACGAGCGTAACTAAGCTTGGGGATGCTTGATACGTCTCCGACGTATCGATAATTTCTTATGTTCTATGCCATATTATTGATGATACCTACATGTTTTATGCACACTTTATGTCATATTCGTGCATTTTCTCGGAACTAACCTATTAACAAGATGCCGAAGTGCCGCTCTCGTTTTCTCGCTCGTTTTTGGTTTCGTAAATCCTAGTAACGAAATATTCTCGAATTGGACGAAACGAAGACCCAGTGGCCCTATTTTTCCACCGGAGCTTCCGTAAGACCGAAGAACACACGAAGTGGGGCCACGAGGTGGCCAAGCTATGGGCGGCGCGGCCCAAGCCCCGGCCGCGCCGACCTATAGTGTGGGCCCCTCGTTAGCCCCCCGACTCGCCCTTCCGCCTACTTAAAGCCTCCGTCGCGAAACCCCCGATGCGAAAAACCACGATACGGAAAACCCATCGAGACGCCGCCGGCGCCGATCCCATCTCGGGGATTCTCGGAGATCTCCTCCGGCACCCTCGCCGGAGAGGGGATTCATCTCCCGGAGGACTCTACACCGCCATGGTCGCTCCGGAGTGATGAGTGAGTAGTTCACCCCCGGACTATGGGTCCATAGCAGTAGCTAGATGGTTGTCTTCTCCTCATTGTGCTTCATTGTTGGATCTTGTGAGCTGCCTAACATGATCAAGATCATCTATCCGTAATTCTATATGTTGTGTTTGTCGGGATCCGATGGATAGAGAATACCATGTCATGTTAATTATCAAGTTATTATACATGTGTTGTTTATGATCTTGCATGCTCTCCGTTTCTAGTAGAGGCTCTGGCCAAGTTTTTACTTTTAACTCCAAGAGGGAGTATTTATGCTCGATAGTGGGTTCATGCCCGCATTGACACCTGGGGAGTGACGTAAACCCCTAAGGTTGTGTTGTGTTGTTGCCACTAGGGATAAAACATTGGCGCTATGTCCGAGGATGTAGTTGTTGATTACATTACGCACCATACTTAATGCAATTATCTCGTTGTTAGCAACTTAATACCGGAGGGGGTTCGGATGATAACCCGAAGGTGGACTTTTTAGGCATAGATGCAGCTTGGATGGCGGTCTATGTACTTTGTCGTAATGCCCAATTAAATCTCACTATACTTATCATGTCATGTATGTGCATTGTTATGCCCTCTCTATTTGTCAATTGCCCGACTGTAATTTGTTCACCCAACATGCTTTTATCTTATGGGAGAGACACCTCTAGTGAACTCGTGGACCCCGGTCCATTCTTTAATACCGAAATACAAATCTGCTGCAATACTTGTTTTACTATTTTCTCTCGCAAACAATCATCTTCCACACAATACGGTTAATCCTTTGTTACAAGCAAGCCGGTGAGATTGACAACCTTACTCGTTTCGTTGGGGCAAAGTACTTTGGTTGTGTTGTGCAGGTTCCACGTTGGCGCCGAATCTCTCGGTGTTGCGCCGCACTACATCCCGCCGCCATCAACCTTCAACGTGCTTCTTGGCTCCTCCTGGTTCGATAAACCTTGGTTTCTTTCTGAGGGAAAACTTGCTGCTGTGCGCATCATACCTTCCTCTTGGGGTTGCCCAACGAACGTGTGAAATACACGCCATCAAGGATCACTTGTGTTCACAGAGTGTTAATACTTTGATTCGGTACTCTATTAAAAGGAGTACCTTAATTACCAGTAGTTTCCCTTGAGGCCCCGCTGCAACGGGCTGGTAGGACAAAAGATGTCGTGCAAGTGTCTCGCTGTGAGCACCCAGGGCTAAATAGGAACACACGCCTATGGTTATCTTATACTAGGATGCGGGAGTGGTGTTTTGGAACATGGGAGCATATGCTCCCTCTATTTTGAAATGCATCTTACACATATTTTGAATTTCAGAAAAAATGAAAAAAAAACCGCATGTAATTCTTCTCGTGCTACGTGCTTACAAAGTTGTTTCATAAAAAATTGACTTATCATGTGACGTGTGTAAAAAGACAAAACTTAGTGCTAAAAATAATGCTTTTCACAAGATAAGTTTTCTCTTTTTTATATAGACTACAAAAAATATTATTTTTTCGCGAAACTTGACGAACAAACATATATTATGAAGATGTACATGTAAAAAGTTTTGTCAAATTTTTTCAATATTTCAAAATATGATTTTTTGGGTGCATACGCACCCGGGAGCCGAATTGAATTTTCGGATGCTTATATCATTTTTACTTGCAATGCCTATGTCTTTCTTGCTATTATATGGATTATCTCATTTATACATCATCCGTTCATTCATTCTTGTGTGTACAATATTTTAATCCCGCTGTCTACTGCAATCATCGCTACTGCTGTTTTTATTTCATTACTGCTGTTACTCCACTAGTACCACTGCTATAAAACTGTTACTACTGATAAACTGTTGCGAGTAAGTCTATTTTCAGGTGCAGGTGAATTGACAGCTCGTCTGTTAAAGCTTATAAATATTCTTTGGCTCCCCTTGTATCGAATCAATAAATTTGGGTTACTTCCGTCGAAGACTGTTGCGACCCCCTATACTTATGAGTCATCAGCGGCCCACTCGCGCGCCACGCGCTCGTCCCGCTCAGCGATGCGCAGCGCTCCCACGGCGGCGACGCTCCTCTCCTCCGTGACGATGTACGAAGACAACGCGAGATCCTCGGTCTACTAGCGTGTCCACACAGTCGTCGAAATTCAACGACGAACGCGCTCGTCTCGTAGGTGCTAAGGCCGATGCGCTCGTCGCCGGTACGTCTCCGCGTAATACATGGTCACGTACGGACACCGCGGTACCTCGAGCTTACCGCGAGCTCGACTCGCGGAACCACGAGCTCAACCCACGACGAGGCATGGCGGCGGTGGAAGCGGTGAGCGGTGCGGCGCTAAGAAAAGCGGTGGGGAATGTTCTGGCGGTTGACGACACGTGCAAGAGCTGGCTTTTAAGAGGCGCTTGAGGCGGCGCGGGAGATTTGACGCCCAAGATGTAGCGCAGGTTTTTTTTTAGCGCGCAATTTTACCGCGCCCGGTGGAGCATGCCGCGGGTCCACCCTAAATGGACAGTTTTTTTTAGCGCGGGACTGTTAGAGATGCTCTAGTTAGCTAGGCTAGCAAGTAGAGTTTGACCAGAATCCTAACCTATACATATATACAGTACAATGACATCATGCAGCGTACCCGCGACGTACTGTCTATCATTTTGGTGAAAAAGAAGGAGAAGAAAAAAAACTTGTTTTCCTTCCACGTACACGATGATCAGAGCTAGTTAGTCAGCGGTTACGGGCCTGCACTTCCCTCGCCTTGTGACCGATCCTCCTGCGGAGGCGGCGGCGACCCCGAGTGGCGCACCGGCGTCGAGGACGACGACTGCCCTGGCGTTAACCTGCCAGCCGCAACAGCCCGCAGGTCCACGTCGCCGCTCTGCAGTATGTGCGCGTACTGAAGGAGGTCCGGGAACTCCTCCCGAGCTGCCGCCGGGGTGTTGCTCTGCGGATGGACGACCACCATGGGTGGCCGCTGCTGCGGGGGCAGCGTCAACGGCAATGCCGCGCCTCGTGCCGGCCCGGGCTGTGCACGTACCAACTGTCCGGTGGTATGGCGGGGTGGTGTGCCGGCGTGTACAGCTACACCACCGGCCCTGGGGAAGTTGAGCTTGGCCTTGGCACCCTTGAAGCGGAGCGCAGCGGCGTCGTAGGCACGGGCGGCGTCCTGGGCCGTGTCGAAGGTGCCCAGCCACACCCGCGCTGCCTTCACGGGGTCGCGGATCTCCGCCGCCCACTTGCCCCACGGCCGCTGGCGCACGCCGCGGTACCGTGGACGCTCGACGGCAATCTGCTGATGCTGCTCGGACGATGTAGACGAAGTCGACGCCCCGTCCTGAGGACCGCTGTGTTGGCGCGCCACTGCATCCATTCATCCAACGATAAGCACGTAAATACGTTGACAGACCAATTTGAAGATCAAACAGAACAGAATTGGCATGTATGGTAGTATTAGAATCGTTGTGAAGTATATTATATGTTCACAGGGTTTGTATTTTCTTAAGTCTTGGTTCAGAGAAAATTGCAACTCGATCGATGTTTATTTTTCTAGCACAAAAGTGCAACCCGAACCAGTATTAATTCTTTAAACAGTGGTTACACTTTTCTTTTAGATTAATAAATTCACAGCAAATCCAATTTCCATATTATATGTTTTTGGTATTATAGATGTTTATATATTTATATATTTTTATTGAACTTTACAAAGTTAATGAAGTATAAAACAGGAAGAGAACAACACTTAAAAGATGATGATGAAGCACTGGTACGCCTATCATTCTATGGCCAAGCTGGAGGACGATTGTAAGATGGTCCAGCCACGTAGGCTGACACATGGTCAGCGCGGACGTAAACATTTGGGATAGTTCCAGAGTTCCAAAGTCTAATCTTCTCCAAAACAAGACTCGACACGTGGCTTCTGTACGTAGGAAATCTCATTTCCACTCCCTTCTTTCCGCCTTATCTAGAGTCGTCTACACAGAATCACATAGTACTGGTACGGATCTCGTGTAGAAGGAGATGGAGAGATCGAAGTAGCTCGCAAGAATAATCTAGATCAGCACGCAAAGATTCCATGGACACCAAAAGAGAAAAGCAGCATGCACACACGTATCTAATACCTGCTTGCTGCCCGGACACGGTTGCACCACCGGTGATGGTCGCCGGCCGCCCGGAGCTGATGACGTGCGTGAGCGCCGCCACCATGACGGCGAACTCATAATCCGCGTAGCTCGTCGTCGCTTGCGCCGCCGCTTCACGGATGACCTCCGGCACGCCATGGTCGTCACCTCGTGGTCGCCCTGGCGGCGGCGACGAAAGAGGAGGAGAAGATGGGCCTCTCTTCTCGCGACGATTTCCCGGAGCCGGAGGAGGGCGAGCGCTTCCGCTGCCGCTCGGATGATCCACGCTTGCTGCCTTGTCAGTTGTCACCGGCGTGTGCGCGCGTCGCCGCCCGAAGAAAGGACAAGTTCCGGTCGATGGATATGGGCCGATGTGTCCTTGGCCTAGTAGCTGCTTACTTATGGTGGTGGACAAGAGAGGAAAGACTAGCTGAGCTATAGGAGCAAGAGAGACGATAAGGATGGGACTGACCTGCTTAAGTGAGTGGGGTACTTCTTCGTGAAGCTTCTTCGATCGGCCTTTATAACCAGCCACCTCGACCTCATAGGATATTGACATACAAGGGCATGCTTAGTTCCTAACTCATTTTTTACCACGATTCCCAATGTTAAACCACGCTAATTATGTGAACTCACAATGTTACTGCCTTGCCGCGCTGCTCATGTTGAATATTTTGACAACATGTGATTGTGGACCGAACTGATGTCCTGGTGAGTTACTTCTGTTCGTGAATGCTTCAATGATTGCCACTATTGACCACTTTATCCGTGCTTATCGCCTTCGTGGCTCCGACCAGGAATGCGCCGATGATTGTCGCCGTTGGTTAAATTTCATGGTTTTCGCCTTTCCACACTGATGAGCTCGCACACACAACAAGAATACAGTGATTTTCGACGTTGATAGAGAAAAATGGCAGTGACTACCTCGGAGATTCTGCATTTGGTAGTCTTGCAAGTATACTACTCTCCTAAGTCCAGTTGTTAACTGAACTGCAAAGTCTTACAAATCACGATGATGAGCCTATAGGAAGTACACGTGCATATGTAGTCGGTTTGCGTGGATACAACGTACCAAGACACTCCATATGGCCCATGGGTGCGCCATGGGGTCTTGGCGCCATTCACATCACTTCAATTGTATGCGTGGACATCATTACTTCCATGCATACAATACTACATGAGGAACGAAATACTCCGCATATAATACCGTAGCTCATTTCGAATTTCTTCACTTCATATGCATATGCTATCAGCTATTATTAGCTAGCTAACTTAGCTCAATTGACCTTGACACCTTTGTTTCCATCAAAATGATTACTGCAATTTGCTCAACTAACACTCCATTAAACGCTCTAGACTTGTTGTATTTCCTTGTTAAGTAGTTTTCTGATTGGAGCAGAGAGACGATTTCGTTAGAGCCTGTGCACAAAAACAAATTCAGAAAGCAACTGCTTTTGACAACATGCAATAAAAAAGTACACAGGAAACTACGAGGAAGTTTCAGCAAGTCTATCTAGGCAAAGTCGTCGACTTGGAGTACAAGACGTTCACACCAGGTCTAGATATCTAATGACTTTCCCTCTTCTGTCCAAAGCCAGAACATATAAAGTACTACCACTGTCCCTTTTAAGATGTTATAGTCAACATTGCAGAAAAAGAACTTGCGGCCACTAGTAGTATGAGCAATATGCTGAAACTAAAATTTTCATCAAACTACTTGCATCTGTCTACAGTATGAAAATGTAAATTTTTCATGAAACTACTTGCATCAAACTAAAATTTTCAGCTACTGTCAATAACTTGTGAAAATGTAAAATTATGGTGAAGGTGGTAATACATTAGACCATATCAATGCACACAACAACAAGTGGAGACCGGAGAAGGAAGGGACACAATACATCTCAAATGTATTCAGTAATCTCCCTCCCAAAGGATAAAGGGAATAGCACGATTCATGCATTGTGACTAACTGAACAAAGAAGGGCTATACTTCCATCTACATCTTTAACTGCCTAACTGAAAAAAAAGGGCAACTGAACTGCCAATTGTCATGTACCCTCCATTCCAGTGGCAGTCTAAAATGCCCACATGTTCAGCACCAAATAATGTAAGCTTACTGGCCATGACGTCAAATATTAAACCACTAGTCACACAGATTACTAACTCAAACGTGGAGCAAAGACGCATATGGCCCATGCAACTGGAAGTCTTGTTTAATGTTTCAATAGCCAGTGGGTGATTGATGCACACACTAGGTACATAATGCGCCATGCCTTCCATTTGGGGGTTTCTTGTTAAACATTGTTCGCATCGACTTAGAGACGATCGACATCTGATTCTCCTTCTAGAAAAAAAATGATCTGGGCATCGAGAACCAAACACCTCCCTAGCTAAAGAACTGAATAAGCAATTAAGCACATAGACATCATGATGCACAATAAGCATCAAGCCTTCTTTAGGTTCTGGACCCCAACTCTACAACCAACTATGTTAATATGATGTACTTCCTAGCAGTGGATGAAATAAATAACAAATCACAACACCACTCGACAGTAGTTAATTTCTGAGCACTGCCGAAATTTTCAAACATTGTACAACATATTTAGCCCTGAATTTTTTTCCCTTGTTGGTTATCCATGAACAAAATTTTCAACTTATCTAAACCCCTCAAATTTTAAGAACTGGGGCCTTTGCTATCCAGTTGTAAAAGGATATTTCAGAGTGATTCTCTAGGTCAACTATTTCTTACATGATCCTCTAAGCAGTCTACGACTAAACTCAAAGGAAGTGTGCGTGTACATGTATGTGCTACCAATTGAACTCACCGAAAAAAGTATCCATGATGCATCCCTGTATGAGTGACAGTAGCGCTTTGAACCAAGACACTCGTCAGCTTGCGAAGTCCTGGATAAAGAATAGTTCTTCCAAAGCCTGGGCATTACTCTCATTGCAGTAGCAACTCAATGAGAACGTGATGCATTAGTTGCTACTGATCCAAAGGTGGCCTTCGTGTTATATGGGCTCAGATGTGCTACAACTTGAACTCACAGGCTACAACTTGAACTCACAGAAGCAATGCTCGGGCAGAGCTGATCCCCTCCCCATGATATAGTCTCGTCGATGAGCATCCCACATGGCATTAGCTAGTTGGTCCTCTGCCAGTCCAGCAGCCGTGTAGTTTGCAAAGGCCCTCCTACTCAATATCAAAGTCTTCTGTAACCCTTGCACTGTTCTCATTGCAGTTACCATCTTATCCATATTTCCAAAGAACGTGGCAACGTAAGCGTCACTGTTGACTGAAACATAGTAGTCGAGAGCAGCTTTTGTATTGCCATGCATCCTCTCAAAATCTTCATGGGTCAGGAGAGACGATTTAGTATACATATTTTTGTAGACCGAAGTGAAGCCATCTAGTTCCATTAGCCCATCGCCAGCAGCTAAATAAATGTTTGTATGTGTAGGAATTCCTAGTGCTTGGAGGATAAAGGCTGTTTCACTTGGTGTTAGAGGGCACTTTCCACGGTTCCTCCACAGACGAGCAGCATCACCAATCAGTACATTCTTATCTTGCCCACGTGCAGCTTCAATTGCTTCCATTGATTTGGAGGAAAGGCCACTGTATTCACATCGACTGTAGGCAACCATATCTGGTTCAAATCTAAGGTGAAGGGATAAGAAAGGTTTTGGTATGGCTTCAAGAAGCTCAATAGCTTTGGCTTCCACCTTCTTGTTCAGCCGGAGTGCATTGTAGCAACCTTGGCAGTAAGAAGCTTTCGCATATGATGGATATCTGAAAAAAAAAAAAACCATATACATCACTATGGGAAAGTGGCCCGCAGTTAAATCATTGAGATATCTGAAAAAAAAATACATGTATAATCCACAAGCTATCAGTATTAGGTAAGCTGAAGTGGTTGCAGTTAGTAAAGAAGTCATGCACCCAACAAATCAGGAACGTGGAGTCTTCATTACATGCATTGAATCTTTAGTTAAACAAAATTATCTCACGAGAACGTATATCAGTTTATTTATTCCAATTATATTAGAACAAGATCAGTGCAATTGTTCAAAGATATTGGGGTGGGGCCGCAATGGCAGGGGCTACAAAGCTATGAAGATAACTTTCACATTATTGTGTACAATTGGGGATAGCAAGCCCACCAATTTCGAAGGTTGATACATATATTCACAGTCAGTATTTGCAATGAGCAACAGAAATACAGATACAAAGAAACAATTGACATGGTCACATCAGACATCTAAATACGTAAATACGGCCAAATACATATGGTTTTCAACGCTGCTTGATGGTAGTACATTGTACATCTCACGTATGCTATTTAAGAATTTTGCAGTCAATGATAAAACAAACCAGCTTCATATAATGAACTCCTACTAATGAAATATAGATATATTGTACTCTTATTACTTGAATATATATTTTTGAAAAGGGTTACTGCAAGACATGTACTTATGAGTTATAATATGAAATATGTGCCTTCCAATTACATAAAAGAATTTAAGTCCTTCACTAGTTCATTGCCAGCCTTATTATCATATACATTGTTTACATTATCCTAAGATCCTCAATAGCAGATATGAGTCAAGGAATTTGACGTGAACAATCAACACAATAATTTGGGAAAGAAACTACTTGAAAGCATGACAACAATAATTTGGCATGATGTAAACAGACAGCATATTTCAGGTATCAACTAGATGAGGGGCAATACCTATCTTTTCTTTGGCTCACGGCAGGTGTCAGAGAAATATAGCGATGCTCCAAAAGAGCCGGGAGCACTGTTTCGACATAATCAAAATGCCCTTTCCGTTTTCGGCAATCAACGTTAACGGGCTCTTTCAGTGATATCTCCTCAGGCATCTCCTTCACCACTTCCACATAACCTCTGGTCTGCTCAATGAAGTAATCAACGTCAAACACATCTGCAAAACCACTGACACATCGTTTCAATAAGCACTGGATCACTCTTCCAAACAGAAGCGGACCACATAGCAACAATTAGTAGAGGCATTCGTTTCCTCGAGTGACTCTAGTACCTAGACTCATTCCAGTATGCAGCAACCTGGAACTTGGGCAGAACCATGGTCGCGTTCAGAAGACGCGCAACCGCAATCCCATCGCATAGCTGCAGAACAATTGCGCCACAGTAATTACAACCGAGGAAATAACATAGTCAGTTGATAGTGTGTACAGCATTCCATACCATGCTACCTATATACTCCTATTTCCTAAAGCTAAATCATATATGAATCCTGCTTATCCACTACACTAGCCTATGCACATCAGTGCATGGCCCAATGATCCAAGTGTAACAGTGCATAAGAAACGGGAATCTTATGCTGCTCAAGGAGGATACAAATCTTAACCGAGGTTTGTTAACACATACGTCGCGCCGCAGCTGGTTGAGCCCGCCGTAGCAATCTATCCGGATGTACCCGTTCCTCGTCGGCAGTGCTGCAGAAGGACAAGCCAATCAGTCACCACCAGTTCACCACAACTCAAGCAAATCCTAGACCCTGACCCCAGAATAGAATGGGAAAGCCCGCGAGGCCTCACCGGGCACTGCCGTCCGCCACCACCCGCACGGCCGCCACTCCGCCACCCGCCGCTGCGCCCATATGAGCCGCGACCCCAGGGGCGAACGCTCCCTGCAGGAAACCCAATGCGGGGGAATCTGTAACTTCCCGGAAGAGTCCAGAAGAGCCTGGTGTGGAAGGTCGGGGAGCGGCGTGTACCTGGAGGCGGGTAGGGCGAAGAAGGACGGGGAGGAGCGCGGGGAGGCGAGGAGGAAGAAGAGGGCGGGGGCGAGGAAGAGAGCCGGGAGAAGGAGGCGTATGTGGTGGCGCGCCCAGCACGACGCCGCCGTCGACCACATGGCCACCGCCGCCGAGGAGAACTGGATCTGATCGCCGGCGCCGTCACCGCCGTCCTCCCGGGCTACGGGATGGGAAGTAGTAGTACTTCGGTCAGAGGGTGGGTCTCACAATTAAATCTGGGCCCATTTGTCGGATTTTGACAGAAATAACCTTTTGGCGAACAAAAGTCTCTATGCCAAAACTATTTCACTGCACTAACTCATGTGAAAGGTGCCACACATCCAGGCCGATGTGGCGCGCCGTTGACCAGCCGATGTGGCAGGGCGTGTGGCGTCGTTCCCATCGACGTCACACATTCTGTTATGTGGGGCCTGAGCCGCCCAGCCCGACCACGCACTCACTCCCCCACCCAAATCTTCTTCCTCCTCCTCCGACCAGCCATCCCATCTCTCTCCCCCACCCAAATCTCTCTTAAATCTTGGTGGTTTTGTTGGATCTGTCTGTGGAGTTCGTTCCCAACCCGTTCATTAGGGTAATCTCCTCTGTTCCCCTTGTTTTCATCCAATGAATTGATGGATTTGGTTGGATCTAGATGCGAAACCCTGGATGTGAAACCCTAACTTGGTTTGGCATGTGAAGTCAATTTTTTTGGAATCTTAGGTTTGTTCAAGTAGGACGAGTGTTAGGGGTAGCCGGGTAGGTTGTATGGGTAGAAACCCTAGTTTGATTTGTTTCGACTATGGCTAACTATTGAACACATATATGTATGTGTTGTTCACATTATGCTAGGGATGGACACAATTGTTCATATTCATCACGTGGACAAGAATGCTTTCTTGAAGGGAAACCTAGAGCCGGACCCAAACGAGGTTGACTTGGTGTTTGACCGTAGCCCTAGCTTTGACGAGGTGGTAGCACAAGCGAGGATTGAATTGAATTGGAATGAGCCAAATGATGGTGTTTAGCTAGAGGGAAGACATAATGTGGGATTTGGAATGCACATCCTGAAGAGTATGGGTCATCTCTTCGGACCTCAAGTGGAAGGTGTGCGTCTTCGGCCTCCACCGGTCGACAAGCATGGTGATTTCCGCGGCGCTCATGTTTGACGGCTCCCGACTTACAAGCGAGATGAACGGGAGAAAATCGGTAGGCTCAATGTGCTCCATGTACGCTCGTCATACGGCATGTCACGCATTTTACCATGGTAACGAATCTTAAAGGGCTCAAGAACCTACAAGCACATACAAACACATAATATTATGCCATATCCAATGGAATAAAACAAGTAGTGCTAACAAAAAAAATATTAGTACCTTCCCTAGGTCCGCGATATGATAGGCCGGTGTTGCCTGTCATAGTAATCATCTAGGAGGCACACCATTCTACATTTTTTCACAAATACAAACAATAAGAACTACCATACTATCACCATACATATTTTAAATTTGGGTTTTCCTAATAAATATGAGGCATACACACATACATTACAATATGAACTTCAACAAATACATGAGAATATATCTAGGCATTTCTATCACCATATATATATATAAGTCATCACACATAATTAATACATCACACATACATGAGAATTCATATCCAAATCTAGGGTTCATGAGAACAAGTGATTGAAAAAAATAAACAATCACATGTAGAGTCTCATATCTAGTGTTCCATGTCTAAAGCAATTTCAAATCCACAAAAAATAAACAATAATATCTAGAATTTCACATCTAGGGTTCATGTCTAAATCTAACAAAATCTATGAAATTAGTGGATGAATCGAAGGGAATCGAAGGAAAATATCTTGAGGAATGAATGGGGATCAATTTGGCTGGCCAGATCTGTCGAATCCGTGGAGGAGGTGGTGGGGGGGGGGGGGCGGAGGAGAGGCGACCGCCGCCGACGGTTCCAGGCAACCAGAGAAGAAAGAAGAGAGAAGAAAAAAAAGGCTTGGGTTGGGGCGGGCTTGAGCGCCAGACATAACAGAATGTGTGGCGCCCTTCCGAACGGCGCCACATTCAAAGTGCGCCGCCACACGTTCTGCCACGTCAGCTGGTCAATGACGCGCAGCGTCGATCACGCCACGTCGGCCTGAATTTGTGGTGCCGTTCGCATAAACATCATACATGGATCCAAAAGATATCACACAAAAGGATTAATTCAGTGAAATAGTTGACCATAGGGTGCTTTTCTTTGCCTAGAGAGTTAAAATCGCTCCATTTGTCACGGATAGTTATCCAGATCGAGAGGTGGCGTGTAGAAAATGGCAGCGGTGGTGGTCCAGCAGGAGCAGCATTTACTAACTTCCAGAGCATGACAGCTGGGTCCCCAACGTCTGGCCCACATGCCAGAGTCACTTACATCACCTGGGCCGAGATCTCGTCTCGCACTGCCCGCAGAAGCGAAAGGTCTCCTCCGTCCGCACCCCGAATCGAAGCCGTCGTCTCGTCTCGTCTCGAACTCCGTCCACAACCCCGCACGCGAAGCTGGCGAGGGAGGCGGCCGACGCGAGCGCCCGCAAGCGCAAGGCGGCGGACGGCGGCGGCGGCGACACCGGCGCGGCCCCGGCCCCCGAGGACGCGGCCATGGGCGACGCGCCCCCGCCGGGCCCCGCGCTGCTCGCCGATGCGGGAGGAGGGGAGGGGTCGGGCTCGGGCTCGGACCCCAACCCGGACCCCGTGTCGGTGGAGCTCTCCATGGGCGGGGACTACTACCACGCCTGCTGCGGCGGCCCCGACCCCGACCCCAAGCCCGAGGGACCCCAGGTGCCGTACGTCGGGAACAAGGTCAGGCACATCTCGACTCCTCTCCCGCTCTCGCTCCGCAATCGCGATATATTTGTTCACGTTCCCGGGATGGATCGTCGCGCTTAGTGCCGCTAACCCGGTGCCCATTTGTGGGCGACAGCCTTCGGGATTCGATCCTATTTCGATCCAGTAGTATGTCAATGTTGCTAGTGGTAACTGCTGTACTGGGATTTCGGTGGGTGTTAGCCAGTTGTCGTTTGAAATGGGCAAGGTAGCATAAGGGATTGGAATTTGGGTTCACAGGGAGCAATTCGTGTCCTGTTCTAGGATAATTAGGGGTTATCATTGGCTGGCTCAGGCGCTCAGCTCTTTGTTTGAACTTCTGGTCTACGATGAAGGAGTTTGCCATCCCCACTTGTCCATGTAAGGATAGCCTATGAAAAGCTAGGGACAATTCATCACTGGAAATGGAGCACACATTTTGTTTGTCATTTAATGAGATGAAATTATCTTGGAAGTTTGGCTGAGTCTACAACTGCGGTTTCTCTACAATGTGCTGTTACACTTGAATTTTGAACTTTAAAAATGAAATGATTATCCATATGAGAAGCTGGGGAGCGACATCCATGATTCCACACAGATCCTAAATGAAATAAGATACTGAGATTGATCTCTTATTCCCTTTATTTGGCTCAATTAGTTGGGTGTCTCAAGTGCATTTGGCGGTACTTGTGAATTCTATTTTCCCACTGGGAAATGGTAACACACTGTTATGACTATCACTATATTTGCAGTTTAGTAAGTAACTTCGTACTCCTGCTTTTACTTTGCCATCCATACTAATCACTGATGTGCCTTATCAATTTATATGACTGGGCATCTTATTGATCTTGCAGGAACCGCTCTCCGCCTTAGCAGCAGAGTTCCAGTCTGGCAGCCCCATTTTACAGGAGAAAATAAAGGTTGTTGTTGGTTTGTTAATTCTAATACACGATAACTATAATTTATGTTGATCCTGTGTGTCATTTTGTGGCCCTTCAGTTTGTTCTTATGTTTTACTCGCTTAACCTTCAGTTGCTTGGTGAACAATATGATGCTTTAAGACGGACACGAGGAGACGGGAACTGCTTTTATCGAAGCTTTATGTTCTCATACCTGGTACTTTTCAAGTACTTTTTGTTGTTGTTTTTCTCGCGAAGTATGTCTATTCATAATTTGACAATCTTACGGGTTGCTTGCTAGGAACATATCCTGGAGACACAAGATAGAGCTGAGGTTGAGCGCATCCAAAAAAACATTGAGCAGTGCAATAAGACACTACAAGGTCTTGGATACATTGAGTTTACTTATGAGGATTTCTTCGCTGTAAGTAAATGCTTATTTGTTTTTTTGCTTCTCTCCCGAGTTCTCCTTTTCTATATTGCCGCGGTTCCAAATTGTCTACTAGACTTCCTTTGACTAGTTTGTAGATCTCTCTCGGTTACAATTTCTTATATGTATCTCTGGGAACTTGCTTAGATGCCTCATTGGTAACCGGGGACTTGTGTTCTTGCTGAAAAGCGTCTAACCGGTGCGCATTGTTGACTATTAACATGGTTGTAATTATACTGCATACCCTTTCTCAATCCCTTGATGAAATGCATTGGTTTGTTGCTCTCTGTGGGTAAAATTGTCTGAGATATGAACAAGTTGTCTTAGATTATTCTTATTCTTATTCTGTTTATGGTTATGTTTTGGGAGTTCTGCTATTGTTATTGAAATGCATAAAAATAATGGGTAGTAAAGCTGCTCGCCCAGAAGAACTTCAACCTTGCTGAGTATGAATATATGAAATGTTTATTTGCTTTGTTAAATGCTCCTTGAGATGTCATAATCTGCTGCTCGCCCAGAAGAACTTTAGCCTTGCTGATTTTTCCTCCCTCATTATCCTCAGATATTCATTGAGCAGCTGCAAAATGTTCTGCAGGGACACGATTTTTCTATGGGGTAAATATTCTAGCGTTCTATTTGTCTCCTTGTAATGCGCAATTGCATATGAACAGAAGAAAACTCTTGATTGAAATGGGATTCCTTAACTGTTTGAATAGTATGGCATGGCCGTTATCAGATTTTTTCTTTTGTAGTGAATCTATTTTGTTTTCTTGTATCTCTAGGCCTGAAGAACTTCTTGAAAAATCCAGGGAGCAAACGATTTCCGATTATGGTTTGTACAACCAGATATATATATATGATATGTCTTTCTTGACTGTGCTGTCATTATCATCTAATTATGTCTACCTTAGTTGTCATGTTCTTTAGGTTTGTTACCTCTGGTGAAATTCAAAGGAGGGCTGAGTTCTTTGAACCATTTATCTCAGGCTTGACAAATTCGACAGTGGCTCAGGTTAGCATATTAGTTTTGTCCTTATATTTCTTTGTAACACACAGAACAAAGACATTCTACAGGGAATCATTTATATACCTCCTGTCCTTAAATAGTACACCCTCTTGTTCGCAGTGCACGTCTATTTTACTAGCAGTTATCAGTCTATTTTCTGGCAGTTATCATTCTACGTTGCATATCAATTGTGGAAATCAAGAGTGCTATTCTCACAATACCCGCACTCTCTGATGCCGAATGTTGTGAAACAGGTTGACTGATGAGACTGTAGTATGCCATTTAATAGGTCTACTAATTATTTGTTGGATTTGGTACCTCCTTGATGTGCGTGTGGCCAGTATTCCTACAGGGCCAGTTTCCTTTAGGCCCCACTTGGAGTAGGTGTAAAATTAGTGTGGTTACTGGTTTATAGTACTACCTCCATCCACAAAAGGATGTCTCAACTTTGTCTAAATTTCTGGTGGCCACACTAATTTTACACCTATTCCAAGCAGCCCCTTAGAAAGATTATGTAAAGCCAAAACTAGATGTAATTCGAGTAGGAGCATAATTAGCAGCTCTGTAAGAAATAGAGTATTCTTCAAGGGATAGGGCTCTTTGATTCTGAGGAACTTCATAGAAATTCCAGAGGATGCTGTGGCTTATGAAAAAATTCTACGTAGCTTGTTTGAATTTGTAGGATTGGAAAAAAGGGTGCACCCAGCGCTGAAAGCTCCCACACATTGTGGGGTCTGGGGAAGGGAATTTCTTGGCAGCCTTTCCCTTGCTTTTTATGCAAAGAGGCTGATTTGACCCAGGACCTCCAGGACACAAGTGAAGGTGGTCTACCACTACGCCAGGCCTGCCCTTCAATTTGTAGGACTGGAAACAATAGGATTTTTTTCTATGGATTACTTGCATGTTATTTCTAAGGAAAAATTACATTGAGTCCAACCTCATGGAAATTTTCCTTTGTTTCTGTGACAACTATGGGAACCATCCTAAGTAAACATGTTAGGACATGAAATGACTTATTTACCTGTCTTTCTGGTGGAGCAATCGATGCATGCTTTAACTTTTTTCTGTTGACAAAATTTTCTGGTGTTATTTTCATCCTTGACCTGGTAACCCATTTCCATAGATATGCAGCCGAGGGACTGACCCTGATTTAAAATTTGCTTTGCAGTTCTGCAAGGCTTCTGTGGAGCCAATGGGCGAGGAAAGTGATCATGTGCACATTATTGCTCTGTCAGATGCATTAGGGGTGCCAATCCGTGTGATGTACCTAGACAGAAGCTCTTGTGATCCTGCCAACCTAAGCGTGAACCACCACGATTTCGTCCCTGCTGCCAATTCCTCTGAGGGTGATGACGCAATGACATCAGCTCCTGCTGATGAGAAACCTTACATTACTCTCCTGTACCGGCCTGGTCACTACGATATCCTCTACCCAAAATGATCACTGTCTGATGGAACAAGGTTGGTTTCTGTCATGAATTCGGACTGAGAAAGCGCTGTCCAGAACTGTGTAGTCGTGTTGATCGTGCATGCTGCCGAAGGCGGCCTTATAAGAGGGATCCTGTGTGTTCTTAGGAAGCTTTCGGGAACATGTTTTTACTTGCCACTGCCCTCTTATCTCAAATTTGTAGTTCTCATTGCTGCAAGTGTACTCTGGTACAACGACCTAACATTGCGATTCGACTTTTGAGAATATCATGTGGACATCATGACTAATCGTGGTTCTTTTTCCCTGGATTATTTACTTCACAGTAGCAGTCTGTTTCTTCTATTGAAAACTGTTGACATGATTCTTGAGGTGTGCTTCTTTTTCCTCAATTGTTTTTACTTCTCTGCATTGGAATGCTCAATGGTAGCGCCATGTTTCTTTTATTTGGAGCTCTTGAGATGATTCTTGATGTGAATGGCATGCCGAAGCCGTCAAACTTTTTAATTTTTTATTTGGTCCTATCCTGAGGAAGATCTGTAGTTTGCAAGATATCCTGCTGCAACAGTTGCAGTCACTCCGCCTCCATTTTAGTACGTTCTCTACACCCAGTCTAGATTCAAACGAGAGATGGTAGGCCAGGTCAGTTTAGGAATTGGAATGTTAGCTCGGTGCCTGTGTCTCCTCTTTTTTTTTTTTTCTGTAATTGGTCTGTTACTAACATCTGTTTCACGGTATAGTCTTCTGTTTTTATTTTATTCTGACCTGATAGGCTTTCTGTTTCTGGTTCGCGGACTGCCATTTTATCCAAACTCTACATTTCAATTAAACCGAAACCTGAGAACCATAGACTTTGGTGATTGGGGGAAGAAGTACCACTCCTACACTAGGCATAGCCTGATGCATGATAAGTGAAGTTCTAGGTCAAAAGCCTTTTCTGGTGGAGAAACAGAGCAAAGTGGAAACAGATTTGCATTTAGTGGCGGTGAAGTATGATATTGGTACCAATCAAGTCAATCAAAGGCATGATGCGGTTGGAGAGGAAAAGGTTGACAAGCCGGCCGAGTTGACTCACTAGAGCTATGCAGGTTGGTCTATCGGTCGGGGGCTGAAACTGAAAGCCATCATGTTTCTTGCACACAACTTGTTACAAATGGTTGGCAACTGAACAAAGTTATTAACAATAGACACTCTGTTTTTATCAAGGGGAACACACCGTGGTTAGTGACAGTGACACGAACAGGATATCATATGTGTCGATTAATCCAATGCTATAGTACTAACCAGTCGCTCTCTCATTTCCTGCACACCAGCCGCCAGGGGGGTCAAAGAAATAATCTCTTCCCATGTATGCCGGCTCTACCTTTTTGTTCCCATGCAAAGGGGTGACTGACCGGTTGTTGCTTGGTGTCTCTCATCTAACGTCAAGAACACACGAAACCCTTAACTTCGTGGATGAGACAATCTTTCATGTGAAGGGATCAGCCCCTGATCCTGCGGAGGTTAGGAGGTCGTCTTAGGGCATGTACAATGGTTCCGACGAAAGGTGTCTGTTCAGTCGCTCCACGTCAGGTATAGACGACCCAACAGACAACGTACACAACAGTGAATTTATTTGGTTGGGTGTAACCACCAGACTTTCACGAGAAAGAGGGGATTCATTTTTCCTAGCGTGAGATCCAACCGACTCCTACTTGCCGCGAACTGATACAACGGGAATTCAGCAGTCTGTAAGCAGCGTATTTTCCGGCTGCAGATCGACTGCAATCTTACCGACGGGCTCAGTTCGTTTCTCCTTTTCTCTCTCCCCACGTCATCAAAGTTCTTGCGTGGCCAGCGTTACAGACTGGTGACTGGATATCATTGTACATGCCCTTATGATCGTTGCGGCATATGGGGAAATGGTCAGTTGCCAGTTTTTCTGCTTAATTCTGCTGGCATCTTGCACTAGTGCTAGAAGCTATCAGTTAGGTTTATTTTTTTGAGAATATAAGCAGCTGTCAGGTAGTGATAGCATCATGAGGCGTATCCTTCTGTCATGCACGGTGGGCTGAAGAATCTCTCAAAGGGCCGGCCGGGCGCACAAGGCGGCACGACAGAAAGCCGAAACTCGAGGTGGAGCGTCTCCTGGCCATGGCCCCTTCTCTGTTAGAAAAGGTTTTCATCATCTGTACTGTTTCTTCGTCTGTAGTTTGCTCTTTTCCAGTTTCCGCTATAGAAAAAAACTGGGACTGCACGTCTTCCGTAAGCTTTTGCGTTGGACTGGAGCGCAGGTGCCATGATCGTTGTTCCATCGGTGGAGTGGCACGACCGCTCTCGGTGAGAGTTACGGCCGGTTTGCAGGAGATCAGAAAGAGATTGTGTGTACCCGTAGTCGCTCGTGGTCGGTGATGCCCATCAAGATCTCAACTGGTTTCCTTAGGGCATCTCCAACGGGGCGACCCATCCCGCGCCCGCGCGTCCGGATGGGTCGATCCGGACAAAATGCCGGCCCAACGCGGCGACGCACCGCAAAAGCGGACGGCCACGGCGTTCGGGAACGACGCAAACCCGGCCCAAATATTGGCTAGGTTTGCGTGGCCGCGGATGGCACGCGCCGTCCGCTCGCGTCCGGCGTCCGTCGCCTCGTTTCCTTTGGGCCCACCCGGCGGTGACCCGGGAGGGTATTAAATGGGGACCGGAGGGGATCCGGAACTCCACCCGGGTCCCCACTCCACTCCGCGTAAACCGCCGCCATGGCCCCGAAGCGCGGTTTCGCTCCCCGAGCCCACGACGACGAGGCGAGCAGCGGCCGCCGGCCTCCGCCGGCGCTGCGGCCATCGGCAGCAAACCGAGGCGGCCTCCACATCGGAGAGGCCGCCCGCGGCGGCGCGGCATTGCCGCAACCGCCGCCGCCGCCGCTCGGAGCCGAAGCCCGAGTCCCCGGAGGAGGACCCGGACATCCGCGCCGCCAAGCTCATCTCGGCGGCGGAGGAGGAGGCCAACCGGCCGGACCTTCGAGATGCCATCCGTACCTCCGAGCCTGGAGGAAGCGGCGCGGGCCGGGCGGAGGAGGAAGCGGAGCTCGGGTGCTCTACGCCCGAGCCCGTCGGGCGCGACGGACGAGGACGAGCGGCGCGGCGGGAGGAGGCCAGGCGCCGCGCCGACGACGGAGCGCCGCGAGGAGCGCCGCGGCGGAGAGGCCGGCGTCGCGCGGAGGAGCGGCGCCGCCAGAGGCCGGCGCCGCGCCCGGCGAGAGAGCGCGCGCGCCTCGGGGAGGAGGCGCCGCTATCCGCGCCGCCGCTACCTCGGGTCGCTCCGGACCCCCACTCGGCCCGGGAGGAGGCCCCGTGGTCTCCGTGGCCGGAGTCCCCGGCGCGGTCGAGCCACAACGCGTGCTCGCCGCCGGGGACGTCGTCGACGACGACGACGACGCCGACTTTGCCCACAGGGGCTAGGCGGCGCACCGGCGGCCACCGCGCCGCCGACCAAACCCTACTAGGGGGTTTTTAGTTTAAATTTAAAAGCCATATAGGGCTTCTTTTGTCAGTTATTTGCCCAAAATAGGGCTATGTATAAATTTTGCCCAAAATAGGGCATATGTTTATGAAATATCGTTTAAAATTTCCGTGTTTCGTTTCTTTTCGTATTTGTCCGATTATGCGGTGCGTCCGCGCGTTGGGCGCAGCGCGCGACCCAAACGGACACGCGGACGTGGGCCGCTGTCCGCGCGTCCGCTCGGCCACGCAAACGGCCCAAAACGGACGCGCTGGGCCATCCGTTTGGGTCGCCCGGTTGGAGATGCCCTTAGCGTCTGGAGAAATGCATCAATGCTTTGTCTCCATCAAAATATCGTGCGAGCTCGAGACCTCCTTGGCGCGTGCACCGCGTGTCACCGTGTTTAATTTGCCCAACAGGGGGATTGGCCACGGTACCACGGTCACTAACTCACTATTACTCCCTAGCTCCATCATCATCAAATAGGTAAACGTTTAGGATCAAACTTTAACTATGAAAGCGTGTATATCTATGTTTCCAATGCATTTCAAAGTTGCGAAATTGCTTCTCTCTTATAGCACGGAAATCAAACTCAATAATATTTAGCACATGTCATCTTTATTTTCTACATGCGCTTAGCTTATTGGAGGTGCAAGAATTAAGCAGGAGATATGTTGATTTGCATCTTTCCAATGTAATTATATTTTCACTTAATAATCTCTCTTGAAAAGCTTGCATGTCCACTTATTATTTGTGGACGGAGGGACTAGACGCTAGAGTACGGGCCAATCATCGTTTGTTTCTGGGTAAAATAGAAACTTTATTATTCCGTTCATCTTAGTATTAAGTATTAACAAAAAAAATCTAAATTTTGGCAAATCCAAGACAAGTTCCATGGGACGAAAGAAGTAGATCGAATGGGTTATACATAGATCAAGATCCAGCATCCAGGCGACATCTTCAGTACCGGAGCCTAACCAGAATTGTGTTCGGGGCTCTACCCGAGGCAAATTAGCTAAGTTGTGTGGCTAACAACAAAATGACTAAGTTTCACTTTTACTTAGACACAAACTTAATATTGCGAAGGTATTGGTTTAATCCTTAAACAAAGTGCAGAAGATGTGATATATTCCTTGTAGTTGTGAGCAGTCCGATTCAACAATGATCGGCAGCTTGCTATGATGGAGTGTAAGCTTCTGGTCACCCTGCGTTCAGCCTGCGGTACACTATCACGTCCATACAAGAGATACCATGAGGACAGAAGCGGAACACCATCATGGTCACGTAAGACCACTCCAGTGCCAGACTGCCAGCAGATTGGTCCTCAAGACTGAAGGACCCATCAATCGACAGCTTAATCCAACCAGTCGGTGGCTTATTCCAAGGCTTGAACGGCATGGCCACTCGTTTTCCGAGGCCTAGAGTATTCCTAGCAAACACCGTTTGTTGCTTTTCCATTGATTAGGCTCTCCATAGAAATGTCTTCTACATAACCGGTCAACTTTAGATAACCACATAAAAATCACCGTGACCCAAAATAGGGGGTACAACCTTGTCATGAGTAGCCTCTTTGCGAGCGTACCAAGCTTGCCATGTAACCACTGGAGTAGCATCAACCATATGAATGGGGAGGTGGCCAACAAAAGACTAGAACCGAAGACCAGAAGACACACCTAAGTTTGTGTCCGAAGGGAGGCTCCAAGACCCTCTCATACACTCCCACAAGTTATTAGCATATGGGCAACACCAAAGGGCATGAGACACATTCTTCTTCTCAGCACCATATATGTTGCAATAGCATGTAACTCGCAAGTTTCTTCTGCGTTTGTTCTCTTTTGTTGTCAATCAATTTACTGCAGCCTTCCAAGCAAACATTTTACCTTGGGAGGAGCCCAAGATTGCCAAATCTTTTCTAACACGGATGATCACCGTTAGGTTGATTGCTAGAGGCTGTAAATTCATGTTGCTTTGGAAATTCACCGAGGCCCAACTTGTATGCAGTGTGTACTGAAAAAACTCCCAATTTTGCTGGCTACTAGGCCAACACATCCTCCTCCAAACGGCGAGAAGGTTTAGTTCGCAAGATTTGTTTTGCATCAACCAGCCAGAAATAGGTGTGGATCAGATCAAACTTCCAATTCCCCTAGTTATTTAACAATTATAAGACTCATCAGACCCGCCAATTCCTTCTTTATGATTAGATGCGTAAATGTACTATTGGAGGAAATAAAGAAACAATCATCTAGCCCTAAATACTTAATATTATGTTTCTAAAAGAAGCATGTTATCCTTAAGCGCTCTATGTGTACTTTCTAACATGGAAATCCGTTTAACTAATGAAAATACGTACAAAAAAATACAATTCGATCTCCCAACAACCTGTTTGAGACCAGTAAAAGAGAAAACATATCAAGATCATATCTTTGCCTGGGGCATATTCTGCTTGAGCTAGATAATGAAAATCGTGTCCACGTCAAGTTACACCATCTTTCTTTGTTCCGCTCGCTTGGTGAATTGTTTACGAATTGCTCCCACATACTTCATTATAGGGAAACCTCACTTAGGAATATCATCACATGTTCATCCTCGCCAAATGGACTACAAGTTCAAGAAAATGATCTCTTCGAGATAGCTCACCTTGAACTTATGCTTCTCAACCTTGTGTCATTTCTTCTTTCTTCATGGCGATGATGTTTCGAGGGTACACATGAGAGCTGATTGAATCTTATTTTTCATGACATAGGGCTCAATTCTTCCATGAACAATCTTCAGACACTCAATGAATAACACATATTGGTCATCACTTAATCTTCTTCACTGTCTTCTTCCAACCTTGAATCCAACATTTGGTCCAAGCATTGCATGTGGACAAACCCTTCAAGTATAAACCAATGAAAAAATTAGTCCATAATAATTATCATTAATCATCAAACTCACATGTGGGGCTCCGTGCTCTTTCAGAAAATCCTTTAACAAAGAGGGGAAGCTCAGATACCAATTGAAAGGATCAAATAGGCAGATTAATGGGGGTCGAGGTTAGTAGGCCATTATAATTTTAATTTTTTCTCAACGATTTAGCGAATGATAAGAATATAGCTTCTTTGTGTACGTGGCTAGGTGAGAGCAACTTATATGGCTAGATATAAATAGCTTACAAGATCAACAAGGCAACAAGCTAGTAACAAGTAAAGGTACGGTTGGCAGATAATGGCACGATGGAGGCAAGGATGCATCCCAAAGTTCACACCATTGGAGGTGCTAATGCTAATCTCCGTTGCAGAGGTGGAGAGACAATTCTCATTGCTCACCTTATTATCATCAAGCCATCCCTCCGAGGGCAACACCCCGATCCACTATTGGTGCCTTTGAAGGCAACAACTGAAGCCTTACAAAATGTTTAGGACCTCTCCAAAACTTAATTGGAGACTCATTAACTTGCCCGAATGATGGGGATATGCCTAAGGGGGTGTACCATCAGTCTCACTCGCCGCAGGAGAGATGGCCCAGGAAGAGATCCAGTCGACCATGGCGACTAGGCCTAAAACCCTGGTGCGACTGGGCCTAAACCTCACGAATGGCGACTGCGCCGGAGGCCCAAGCGACTGAAGACTTAGTTTACTTGAGCTCGAGATAATAGATCCCGGGTTTACAACAACTGATATGATTCAGATTTATCCTCATGTAACCCTAGATCGAGGGTTCCTATATTGATACGTCCCAAACGTATCTATAATTTCTTATGTTCCATGCTACTTTTATGATGATACTCACATGTTTTATACACATTATATGTCATTATTATGCATTTTCCGGCACTAACCTATTGACGAGATGCCGAAGAGCCGCTTGTTGTTTTCTCGCTGTTTTTGGTTTCGAAATCCTAGTAAGGAAATATTCTCGGAATTGGACGAAATCAACGCCCAGGGTCCTATTTTTCCACGAAGCTTCCAGAAGTCCGAAGAGGAAACGAAGTGGGGCCACGAGGTGGCGACACACTAGGGCGGCGCGGCCCAAGCCCTGGCCGCGCCGGCCTAGCGTGTGGGCCCCTCGTGACGCCCCTCGACCTGCCCTTCCGCCTACTTAAAGCTTCGTCGCGAAACCCCCCAGTACCGAGAGCCACGATACGGAAAACCTTCCAGAGACGCCGCCGCCGCCAATCCCATCTCGGGGGATTCAGGAGATCGCCTCCGCACCCCGCGCCGGAGAGGGGAATCATCTCCCGGAGGTCTCTTCATCGCCATGATCGCCTCCGGATCGATGTGTGAGTAGTCCACCCCTGGACTATGGGTCCATAGCAGTAGCTAGATGGTTGTCTTCTCCTCATTGTGCTATCATGTTAGATCTTGTGAGCTGCCTATCATGATCAAGATCATCTATTTGTAATCCTTTATGTTGTGTTTGTTGGGATCCGATGAATATTGAATACTATGTCAAGTTGATTATCAATCTATCATATATGTTATTTATGTTCTTGCATGCTCTCGGTTGCTAGTAGAGGCTCTGGCCAAGTTGATACTTGTGACTCCAAGAGGGGGTATTTATGCTTGATAGTGGGTTCATGCCTCCATTAAATGCAGGACGAGTGACAGTAAAGTTCTAAGGTTGTGGATGTGCTGTTGCCACTAGGGATAAAACATCGATGCTTTGTCTAAGGATATTTGTGTTGATTACATTACGCACCATACTTAATGCAATTGTCTCGTTGTTTACAACTTAATACCGGAAGGGGTTCGGATGATAACCCGAAAGTGGACTTTTTAGTCATAGATGCATGCTCGGATAGCGGTCTATGTACTTTGTCGTAATGCCCTGATTAAATCTCATAGTACTCATCATGATATATGTATGTGCATTGTTATGCCTTCTTTATTTGTCAATTGCCCAACTGTAATTTGTTCACCCAACATCTGTTATTCTTATGGGAGAGACACCACTAGTGAACTGTGGACCCCGGTCCTATTCTTTACATCTGAAATACAATCCATCGCAATCTGTTCTTTATCGTTCTTCGCAAACAATCATCATCATCCACACTATACATTTAATCCTTTGTTTACAAGCAAGCCGGTGAGATTGACAACCTCACCGTTACGTTGGGGCAAAGTATTTTGATTGTGTTGTGCGGGTTCCACGTTGGCGCCGGAATCCCCGGTGTTGCGCCGCACTACACTCCGCCACCATCAACCTTCAACGTGCTTCTTGACTCCTACTGGTTCGATAAACCTTGGTTTCTTACTGAGGGAAAACTTACTGCTGTGCGCATCACACCTTCCTCTTGGGGTTCCCAACGGACGTGTGTCAACTGCACGCATCATATATAAACCCCCGAGTTAGGCCCTAGATGACACACAATCCGAGATCGCATCTCACCTCCATAGCTCTCGGTGCTCCGCCGACTGAGCCCCCCCCCATTGTAATCTCCACCGAGTAATAGATCTAGCAGGACGTAGGCCTTTTACTCTCCGGAGGAGCTGAACCTGGGTAAAACCTTGCATCTTGTGCACCTCGCTCCGCAGATGGCTTCGTCACCTTGCCCCCGCATCAACGAAGTGCTGCACCCTGTAGCACCTGTCGTGGTCATATCCACAACACTGAATCCCTTCTCTGGTATGGATAGTCTTTGTTAAAAATCCTTCCACCCGGGTATCTACACACCCTAACAAGATCCACAAAGAAAAAAATGTGAAATCAATTTTACTTAAATGAAAGTATAGATTTAGATATGCTCTATACTTTCCTAAAAGATCAATAAGATATGAGCATTGCAACAATAGAGGGGAGAGAATGGATTCGTTAGCTTCCTATTGGGGAAGAAGGTGCTTGCATTCAGTGGCTCCGAAAAATCCAACCTTCAATATCACTTTTCTGATTCTTATGTTCTAGGGTGCCCTAGATATTTCCCTAGGCAAGAGGTGCAGAGCTACCTCTGGCCCAACAGAGAGTTCTGCAACACGACGCTAATTGTGGCCACCCTTCTCTTGGGGATTGAAGTTGTCATGGGAGGGCCGAAAGCTCCAAATTCCGGAGGTTCCAAGGTAACTTTTGGGGGCTACCTCTGGGGCATCAAAGAGCTGCACATCAAGTACACAACCTTATGTTGCGACATTCTTGAAGAGAAGGTTCTGAAACCCATAAATAGGTTTTGGGGTCGCGTAGAAGCTACGGGCCTACAAGGCCATGCTTTTAGAGCAACGATCAAGGGTAGGCTCTCTTTCCATGTGAAGGTTTATGCATGAAAATTTGAGTTTGTTTACAGATTTTGACTCTACATGTACAATCCGAAACAAACCCTCTATGAAAGTACGGTTTTCCTAGCCTCAATTAAATAAAATTACCGAGATATTGTATCCTCTTATCTTTCGCTTTCAGGGGTTCTCCAACCATCTAAGGTTTCATCTAGATGTGTCTAGGCACTTTCATGTAGCTCAAGCACATGGATAGTCTGCTAATCATCACGATAACCACTTAGGGAGGGAGTTTCTCTTTCAACATTCTTTCCTATCAATGTTAGGGTGGCACAACCAAGTTCTTGTTTGCGGGTTTGGTATTTTCTCCCTTAACTAATGAACGTTGTGTGGTGCTTTGAGAACCTTCATCGTGCTTTTTCGAAGCATGTCACGTCTTTTTTCCCTCTCTACATGAGTCACACGGGATCTAGCTTTCTCGATGGAGAGGGGGCGACAAGGAATGGAATATTTTCCTTCAACGATATTCATTTGGGGGCGTGTTGCATGGGCCATTTTTCGCGCTCGCGGGGGCAGGATGTGGGAAGCATGCCGCATCCAAAACGAGCTCTGAGCCATGTTTCCACTTTGTTCGAAAGCATGTGAAAGCTTTTTTTTAGCTCATCAGAGACCCATGCACTAGTCTGTTTGGTTGCATACACACAGAGTTTTAGCCTCATAGCTTGTTCACATGGTGATATTACCTTTGACCCATGCCAATCCACCCTAAGCAGCTGTCCACGAAGCTATGCACAAGGCTTACCATAATGGCGCGTGAAAAAAACCACCATGATGCCGCCACCGACGGTGGTTGCGCTGCTTACGTGTAAGACAATGCTCAATATGATAACCGAAGCTTGAGACGTGGTACAACAAGATCAGCGACGATGCTGCCTACACCTAAGGATAATAGTGTAGACCACCGTTACCCAACCACCTCTACTGAAACCACTCTAGTAAGGTAAGGTAATAGCAGGCTTAAGTTTCATGTGTCTCTGCTCTACAAACAGAATTATTTAATATTCAATATTTTCTAGGAATGATACGCCAATTTCAAAAGTTTTCAGAAATGTGACTAGGTCGGTTAGCTGACCAATGGCTACCTGCCAGCCGATCGGCAACCTGACATCCGACGAGGACTGCTGTCTAACCGACGGCCTTATCGCCAATAATCACCAAGCCGATCGGCGGGCTACCTGCCGGCCGATCGGCAGCCTAGTATCCGACAGGGACTGCTATCTGACCAACGGCTTTATCGCCGATAATCACCAGGCCGATCGGGGGCTAGACAGCCGACCTAGTCACATTTCTGAAAACTTTTGAAATCGTGTATCATTCCTGGAAAATATTAAATAATTTTTATTATTAAAAAAATGCCAAACAGAAGAGAGAGAAAAATTAAAAAAGGATAAAATTTAAAAGGAAAAACGCACCGTTAATTCCATGGCTGGCTACACTCACTCCCTTCCTATTCCCTCCCTTCTCGCCGAGCCACCCGACCAATTCCCTTCCCTTCCTCTGCCCCCCTTCCCCTCCCTCCCTCTCTCCCCGCCCAAATCGCCGCCATTTCGCTAATCCCGGCGACTCTCGCGGCGCCCCTCTCCTCCTCCTCTTCCCTCACCAACCCCCCGGGCGGCGACACGGCGGCGGCTCCGGGCGCGCGGTGGCCAGGCGTTGCGCGGCGACGAGGAGGTGGGCGTCAGTGACGGCGAGGCAGAGCTCCGGAGGCCAGGGTTCGAGGCTGCGGCATTGGCGGCGTGGATGAGGAGCTAGCTAGGAGGTGCGCGCGCGGACGGTGGCGGCGGTTGCATGCAGGCAGGCCGGCAGCCATGTATTTCGCCAGGCTCGATGACTCGCCCATGTTCCGGACGCAGGTGAGCGCCCGCCCGCGGATCTAAGTTTCTGCCTTCCCAATGTCTGTACCGTCGCAAGACACTGTTTTTTTCTGCGTGCCGGCATTGACGCATGTCGCTGATTTCAATATGCGCGAGCATCTGTGTGTGGTGTGGTTCTTAAATAATTTCGTGGGGACGTGGGTCTTTAACATCATTCTGGTGGTCATGGGACAAGCAATTTTGTTTTTGTTTTTGTGTCGAACTTTTCATGGTCGCTTCTCAGTTTTTCATTTCTCGTGTAGTGAATGGGTCGCCCGCCTTATTAATTTTTTAGAGGAAACGGTGTCCTTTGTATTGAGGTGCAGATTATTCTTCTCAGAAGGCAAAAGCTTTGCCCTTTCGTATTCAGGTTGAGATTGATCAGTACAGATGGCTCTATTATCGCGCGGAATGTGATTTTTGTCGACCTTGAGTACCTGACATGGCGATGTTATTGCTGGAGCTGCGGCTTTTTATGTAGCCAAATGTGTTTCGTAATTGGTCTCATCCCTATATGAGCTTCACCTGTAGTACATGTTTTTTTTGTTTAATTCCAGGCGTGCAGTCTATGTCAAACCAGATGCTAGTTCGACATATACCACTTCCTATTGTAGAATTGTTTGAAGCCATTTCAAGAATAAACTGATCTCCCATTTAGTTAATGGATTAAGGAACATCCATATACTTCGGATATGCCATTAAAGAGATGCTACGATTCTTTAAAGAATGTGCCGATTTGACTGTCCTCCAGTTCGACAGATATTTGTAGTAGAAAGTGCTTATATGTTTTTCATTGGGTCCAGGTGTTTCATATGAAAGGTAGAATGCCTCAATCAATGCCCTAATGAATGTTTCAGTGGTCACATCTGTGAACGAAACCTTGTTTCTTTTTTACATCCTTCGATTCATGACTAACTTCTTACCTTTTCTCGACCTTTGATAAACAGATACAATCACTTGAAGAAAGTTCTGAAATTCTGAGAGAGAGGTGTTTGAAGTTTCATAAAGGTTGCCGAAAGTACACGTGAGTGTTCATTTGCAGATCATTTATTTTTCTTTTGTTCAATCTACCTGACACATAATATGGTTGAACACTTGAACTGTAATTCACCACATTACACACTGCTATCTTAACCCATTACACCCGCAGTATGTGCTGGCTTTAGATAAATTAATATACACATCCTTCTTGGCGCTTCGGTCTGTACAGTTTTGCACCTTCTTTGTGTTCCTTTTGCAATACAAAAATGACTTGCACTTTGGTGCGTGTCCGAGAGAAAGAAAATATAATGTACACAGCCTTGTTCTGTTTCAGTGAAGGACTAGGGGAAGCATATGATGGAGACATTGCATTTGCAAGCTCACTTGAAACATTTGGAGGAGGCCACAATGACCCAATCAGTGTGGCTTTTGGTGGTTAGTGAGATTTCTCCCTCGATATGTTTAATCATTGTTCATGGAGGTTTTTTTATTTTATCAATTTTTTTCTTAATTCTGAAAGATATGTTTGTATGAGTGATTTTTTTTCTCTACTTGCATACTCGCTTATGTTTTGTTTCTGTATTGCCTTTTGAGTTTCTTCATATGCTCTCAGTTCCTTGGCATGCCATCTTTTTTTTTATCCATCTGATAGTTCTTTTCTTTACTTTACTGAAGTCGTGGTTTGAATGTTGGAAATGTTTTGAACTTTACAAAGAAAAAATGCCAAAGTGGGTATGCTCCAACTAAGCCATTTTGCTTAATCGAACAACTGTTGAGTAAAGAAGCCACTAACCTAGCTTATTTGGCATTCCGGGGTTGCTTTTTTATTCGCATAGGAGTTAAGTCTGGTCACTTGACTAAGAATACATAATTCATGTGATTCCAGGTCCTGTTATGAACAAATTTACAATTGCCCTGAGAGAAATAGGAACATATAAGGAAGTCCTGCGCTCCCAGGTACTGCATCTTGCTTTTGTATTTATATGCATCATGTGAAGCATTCTAACAAATTGCTGTGTTCACTCTTATTTCTTAATGCAGTGCTATAATTTTGACTAGGATTTTGGTTTACATTGGCTGCTTTGTTGTTGTACTGCTAGTCTGTTACATTGCTAGCCTTTTGTCTTTCTCCAATACTGGAGGCGTTTTGGTCAGTGAACAGCATGAACTGCACTTATAATACTTCGAATATTTTTTTTAATGAAGAGCTTCTGTTTCTGCTACAATAAAAAGATCACTTCGTCGCATGCACTTGATGAAGTTCATGGACAAGAACTACTATGTTGTCTGCCTTAACTGAGTGACTACATTTATTCTTCTCCGCTCCTTTCTTTTACCCGTCTTAATGCATTTGATGTTAGAACTAGCTTTCCCAAACACTATCTCATTCACAAGCTTCTACTAAATAGTCCTTTGTTTGGAAGTCCGTATTGATTTTGATGTCATCACTGAAAATACACCCGCTCTCATTTCATGGTGCAACTCACTTTGATTACCTAAGGTGGTATATTTCTGATTCAGTTTCCTTGCAGGTTGAGCACATGCTAAATGACAGATTACTGAATTTTGTAGATGTTGATTTGCATGACGTTAAGGTACCAGTATTGTTTGAACCGAACCTTGAAAGTCTATAGCAAGAATAAATTTTAAAATAGTTTCCTGCTTCATACATTTACTCAGGATGCCCGGAAGCGTTTCGACAAGGCTAGCCTCGTGTATGACCAGGTAAGTTCGTTCACATATATATTACCCAAAGATATGAAAAGAGAGGGATAATGCTTTGCGTTTTTTCGAGAGCTAACTTCGGCACCTTTTTTAAAATATAATTATGATGCCTCCATACTCCTAAGGCAATTCTAATTCTCTTTTGCCTCCTGGTGGTCAAATGAGAAGGGTTTTCTTTCTGTTTTGCTGGGACTTTATTTCTCTCATCAATATTTGTGCTGGGATATACCAAGTTTCCACCAGCCAATAATATGTTTCTGCTGGTTCTTTTTTGATTTGTTATAGTCAATTAATCAATGCTGGAATGGTTTCTATGCTCTTCTCGCAGTTTACTGCTGTTTTTCTTGATTTATCTGCCACACTCGAACCTTTGCAGTAGTTTGCTGCTTATATCTGAGAGAAAATATGTAATTAACTTGCTAATCTGCTGGTTAGGTTCGTGAGAGATACTTATCTTTGAAGAAAGGTACAAGAGCAGACATAACAATTGCCATTGAAGAAGTAAAAACCTCCCCCTTCATTAGCAAATGATGTCTGTTAAGAGGCAATTCAATATTTCCACTCAAACTGACTTACGCTTGGCCTGTCCAGGAGCTCCACAGTGCAAGATCTTCATTCGAGCAAGCTCGTTTCAACCTGGTATGTGAACTGTTGACCCTAACTTTGCTATTGGAATTTCTTATGTATGTTTATATGGGTGTCATGGTATCTCTTACTGTACCTGTGTGAATTTTCAGGTCACCGCGATTTCACATATTGAGGCAAAGAAGAGATTTGAATTTTTGGAAGCTGTTAGTGCGACGATGGATTCACATCTCCGATATTTCAAACAAGTAGCGCCTTGTATATTTTATCTCTTGGTGATGTTATATTATGCCACGGGATGAGATTAATCTTATTTGTTGCTTCATTCAGGGATATGAACTATTGCATCAGATGGAACCATATATTAATCAGGTTACTCTTAAACCATGGCCTCTTCTTCATACAATTTCTGTGGTCTGTTTATGTAATATAATTTGTGGCCACAGTTATGTAATCTTGACACACAAAATGTGCGATTTTTTCCACTGGTTACACCATTTGGTGCACTTCTTATTCTGTGCGCTACATCCACACATGTAGTATTCCAGTTTATATGTAGGATTTTCTTTGGGGAGTTCTTGGAACTTGGTCAGTATTACCATATAATTTTCATACGGAGGCACATGCTACCAGATGAATGTGTTTTGATTTGGTGACACATCCATAAATCCATTCTTTTTTTTTGAATCGATAAATCCGTTCCATATCCAGCCCCTGCTGGTTTCTTCATGCAAACATTTTGAAACAGTTAAACATCGGTGGGGTGCTGTAGGTAGACTGTTAGAGGCGCATGTATATGTACAGCTGCATTGTCGGTGCAGATAATACTGTCTTGAATTCTGTTTTAAATTCACCTGATCGATACTGGAATTATTCGGAGTCAATCAATACGCCAAAAAGTGTCTTGTGCTATATGGGGCACAGGTGCAGTCACATTCATCTTCGCGATGCAATATTGCAGTCCCCGTTCTTTTGTGCTCTGTGCACCTTTTTGGTAGATTGTTCAGATTGCTATTCCTGCTGGTTATGAGAAATCGTGATGACTATTGAATATAAGTTGGTTATGTTGTGGCTAGTTAAGACTAGTCATTTCATCTCAAGAAAAATGTTCGTTGGCTACTTGAAACATTATTTAGTGCCATTAATTGGTCACGCTGATTGGCAACGTAGGACTTTCATCTTACCATAGATCTGTTCATCCACGATATGTCATGATGGGACTTGGTTAACCATTTTTTGTTCCGAACTTGAACATATTCAACCATATCGTGGGAAAGGTAAAAATGGTGAACCATTAGTTCATTAGGGTTAGAAATGGTTAACCAAGGTTAAAAATGGTTATTAAGGTTTGAACCACTTTTAACATTTGCAATAGCAGGCTGACCCAACTTGTTAGAAAATGAGAACATGTTCTAGCATATGGCAAATACTCGCTGTGAAAGATGAGAGAAAGGGAGTGATCCAACACAAGTATTAATTCAGGGATTATCACCGATCTGCTTAGTTTGAGTTATCTTGCTTTGTTTACTTGGTTATTCAATTCTCTTGCAAACTGCTGATATTATGAAGCCAACAAACTGTTTTAGCTTTTAACTTGCGGCCGGATAGTCCTGCAGGTTCTTGCTTATTCGCAGCAATCGAGAGAAAGGGCAAACAAGGAACAAGCTTCTCTTGTAGAGAGGATGCATGAGTACAAAAAGCAGATAGATCGTGAAAGTCGCTCATCTGCAAATTGTTTGAATGATTCCCATAATGTTGATGGCATACAAACAATCGGCAGAAGTTCACATAAAATGATTGAAGCAGTGATGCAGTCATCCTCAAAAGGCAAGGTAACACATTTTGCTCGACTAGAAATTTTATCTTCATGCATGCATGCAGGTCCTATAGCTTTAAGAAGGGGGTTTATATGATGTACTATTTTCAGGTTCAGACCATTCGTCAAGGTTATCTCTCAAAGAGATCATCAAACTTAAGAGGCGACTGGAAAAGAAGGTTTTTTGTTCTTGATAGTCGTGGAATGCTGTACTATTATCGCAAGCAAATTACTAGGCCACCTGTAGGTTCCCCTCATAACATTTTCCATTGAAATCCTCATACGGCCAACATGACATTGTACATGTATGATATGGTACAGTCCGTCTCATTTCTTTCATCTTTCACTTTTGATCTTACAGGGTGTTTGTCCGCCCCAAAGACCCAACAACACCCCTGAACATGGTTCTGGGCTGCTGAGCAGATTGTTCTCTTCTCATTACCATGGTATTGTACATGATGAGAAATCTGTTGCACGGCATACAGTAAATTTGCTGACATCAACCATTAAAGTCGACGCAGAACAATCAGATCTGAGGTTCTGCTTCAGAATTATTTCACCCATGAAGATCTACACGTTGCAGGTAGAATTACAAGAATGCAGATTATGATCTTCATGTTGAATATACGAGTTTGCTACTTTATTTACACCATCTGATATTTATACAGGCAGAGAGTGCTATGGATCAGATGGATTGGATCGAAAAAATTACTGGTGTCATTGCATCTTTGCTGAGCTCACAATCCCCCGAACAGGTTAATAATGGTCTAGACTAGAGGATTCTAGTTGGAATATTTATGTATTCAATTCGGCTTATTGTGATGTTCTGTTTCAGTGTATGCAGAGCCCTAGGAGCTGTGGCCATGATCGGAGCGCGAGTGAGAGTAGCTCCTATAGTAGTTCAGCAGAACTTGAAACTTCCACAAGTGAAGATTTAACACTGGAAAAGAACACTGGAAATGGGCATCATGATGTCAGAAGCGCACATCATCACAGGACCAATATCAAACCTGAAAAACCAATTGACTTGCTCAGGAGGGTTGATGGTAATACTATTTGTGCTGATTGTGGTGCTTCGGAACCTGATTGGGCGTCGTTAAACCTTGGTGCTCTTCTGTGCATAGAGTGTTCTGGGGTACACAGAAATCTTGGAGTGCATATATCAAAGGTATCTAATAGAATTTATTTATGTAGTCATGCTTATAGAAAACCCCTATCTCTTGATGGGGCCATTGCACATAGATTGTTGCTGCATCTGCGTTTTACTTGAAGTCTAGAACCACATTTTTGCCTGTCCGGGAACATACTCTTACAGCTGCAACTGTTACACATCGGCTATTTGATGCCAAACCATGATTTACCCATAAGATTGTTAAATGTAACAGTGTAACACTCTTAAATATAAACCCTAAGCCCATACACTTGGAATCTGAAGCCTGTAGTTATGCCATTTGTTCTCAACATTTTTTTTCACCTTAAATGTTACTGCCGCCAATAATTTATGAAGTTACCACTGCATTGGTCTAGAGTTACCACCGCATTGGTCTAGCATTACCACCTTCAGTTTACCTAAGTTAAGACATTAGTGGTGTGTGTTTTGGTTCTAGATGCACTAACCATAGTCTTCATCACTTGTTTGCAAGTGTAAGCACCAAGCTATAGGGAAGCAATACAGCATGGACTCCTGCAGTTAGTGTCCCTCAAAGTCACCACCATGGCTCTGATTTATTTACTATACAGTTTGATAAAAAGTTAGCACCATGTTTGTGATGTAGTTACGACACTGGTTAGTACTCCCTCCATTCAGCTTTCCAAAACGTCTTATATTAGGGAACAGAGGAAGTATTAGTTATCACTGTGGTGGTGATGTACTTACCAGTCTATCTGGTAACACAGTTACCACGAAGGTGATAATGCACTTATCAGACTGCATGGTAACTTCCTGCAAATAATAGGATGATTACTACCTGCCATGGTGTTCAGATAATCTTAGCACTTGCGCACCTAGCATTTCTTGCTTTATGCATGCAACATCTTTGCATCAGCCTGTAGTGCTGCAAGACTCAATTTCAAACGTTTAAAAGTTGATTTTTTTTTGCTTAAACTATTTCCGTTGGTCATCCCTGTATTTCAGCAACTGTCTGCAATTTTTGTGTATCAATGGATATTTTGCAGTCAAATTTGATTGCTTATTTAGCAATTTATGTTCAATGGTACTATTAGTGTCACTAAGGACTAATAAACTGAACAAATCTTCAAAATAAGTACATCATATGTGCAGGTAAGATCGCTGACTCTCGATGTCAGAGTCTGGGAGCCATCTGTAATCAATCTCTTTCAATCATTAGGCAACATGTTTGTCAACAGAGTTTGGGAAGAAACATTAAATTCATCAAGCATTGCCTATTCTGGTGAATTAAGGTAATAAGAATCTAAATTTAGAGCTCGAGAGTCTCTTTTTGTGTTTCTAGAAATTAATTTGCAACCTCATTGTCTTGCAGTATTAATGGACCGCATACAGCACAATACTTCACTGTCAGCAAGCCTAAACACTCAGATCCTTTCTCTGCCAAAGAGAAGTTTATTCATGCCAAGGTGCTTACGGCTTAACCTGGTGCAATTGATTCTCTGCATTTGTCCTGTTAGAAATAAGTAAGGACCAAGTGGTCTCCAGCTATCTCCCTGAAAAAATGAACATGATTCATGGTAGATAATTACTTGGGCACTTCTTTGTCTAAACACAACCATCACCCATCATTATTTCTTGCCGAATAGAACTTTGTGAACTATAATGTGTGATCCACTGTTAATTACACCCTTGTCAAATATTTTTGTTACTTCACAGTTGCATCCTCAGAGTTCCTGAAAAATTGCCTCTGAGTTGTATCGACATTGACAAAGTTGTCTCAAGGGCTTTTAATTAGTTTTCGTGGCCTATACATCACATCTCCTTTTTCTTGTTCTGTAAAGTCACCTCATGCAGTTCTTCTGCATTACAGATGCTATATGTGAACTACCAAAGTTGTTTTGCATAGTGCTATCCATGTAGAATAATACAATTACCGGAATTTGTATGGGTATATTAATTTATACAATGAAAATTATGCTTATGGTTTCATCAATTGTGAATCTGCAAATAAGTTATTTATGCACTATCAATCTCTTACCACTGATCTTAGGTTTGAGATGCCCATGAAGCTAACTAGACGTTACACTGCATGAACTTAAATTTAAATAGCTTGTCAGGTGGTTCAGAATGTGTTCTCTCACGCTAATGGAAGCCAAAAACTATCCTCCAGTTTCATATATTGTCTTATATTGAGTTCTTTATGGTGCTATTGTTGCAGTATGCTGACAAGGAATTTGTACGGAGGCATAGCATCGATGAGATTCACGTTGCTCAGCAGATGTGGGATAATGTAACTGTAAATGACAAGAAAGGTGTATACAGTCTCATCGTGGCATCACACGCCAATGTAAATCTAGTTTACGGACAGATGGCTTCTGGTTTGTTTCTGAATCTCGGAAAGGCTCTTCTACAAGAGCAGCCAGCTTCACCACCTGATGGAAGCCCTAGATTTTTCGACTGTGATTCACAAGAGAAGGCTTCTCCTAAAGAGCTGATTTCTCGTGCCACAAGTTCACATGTAGATGACATGGATGATAGATATGAAGGTTTCTCCTTGCTTCATCTTGCATGCCGTGTTGCAGATGTAGGGATGGTTGAACTACTTTTGCAGTATGGTGCTAGTGTAAATGCGTCTGATTCAAGAGGGCGGACACCCCTTCATCACTGTATTCTAAGGGGAAGACATCTGCAGGCTAAGCTTCTGCTTTCCAGGTATGTTGGTGCCTATAACTAGAATCATTTAATCTTGTTCCATATATTTGGTTTGTCAATATTGGGGATGATCTCGCGCGCTGCACGAGTGCAGAAACAGATGTCTCACCTTTTATTTCCAATCTATTTCTCTGCAGGGGAGCAAACTCACATGCCACAGACAGAGATGGCAGATCAGCATTGCAGTATGCAATGGACCGTTCCACGAGCGATGAAGACATGCTTATGTTGTTAGAGGAGCACTTCAGATAGTCCAGCAGGCACGCTTTCGCTTAAGGAGTATGTCGCCCAGCAAAAGAACTCATATTACGCTGTGGTGTCGTCGAGTAACTCAGCTCTCCAGGCCCTTACAGTTCCCTGGATTGTCTTGCTGACAGTCCGAAGCTTGTGGCATGAAAGGAACCTATTATTCTGGAGACCCTGCAACATGACTGATGTGCCCGCTCCATGTTAATGCTCTTCTCCGGGATTTATCTATCCATCTCGCAAACAGTCTGGTCAATGTTTGCAGATGGTGCGTAGTAATTTTTGTAGAGTTGCTTCTCTTTATTTCCTTCATCTTTCCAGGTAGAGGACCATTTGATGAGCCCTGTGATGAAAGATGATTGTACATATCTCCATGTGCCATTGTGATTTATGGAACATGAACTGCTCGACACGCTCTAGTTAGTTGTCACACTCATTTGACACTTCCTGAGGTTGCTGAAGAATTGGCCTTAAGCCAACAGCTAGCACTTGTGCGTATCATGTATGTTGCTCTTTCTTCTAGGCAGTTAGCCGAAAAGTAACATTTCTGTGTAAAAAGCTCATGTGCCATTCTTGCAATCACTGTATAAAAATCTATAGATGGGAGAGTGATCTTCTGTAAACCTGTAAAAGTTTTCAATATTATGTTCGTTTTGATGACGAATTTTACACCGGTTCCTGATTAATACTAGGTCTATCGTATGAATGTCCCTCCTTATACTGGTTGTTAATGGATCATGATTCTGTTCGTTACTATGGATTACAAAGGATATTGATCCGAGGTTGAACGGCTGCCCGATTAACCGCTAGGAGCTGGCAGGCGAATAAACTCAGCTAGGACGACGTGATATTCCTGCTCGGTACATGATACATCATACTATACAGTCGTAAATCAATATGAGAACATTGGGTTCTGTTTTGTGGAACTTCTTGTTCTTCTCGTTGTGGCATTATTTCTCATGGCTTCGCAGGTAATGTGTCTAGCCTAGTACGCGAATCCCCTCCCTGGCAATCGCTCGCTCGAGCGATCGGTTTCTGTCGGCGCGGAGCGCTCGCACGAAAGCGCGACTCAATTCCCTTTTTATCACATAGTGTTTTAATTGCGTTCACACGTGTTCACACTAACAGCTTTGTATTATTACTTTGCAAGTTGCATGCAGCTAAAAGCGTTCACACTGCATGCATGCACATGCACACAGCATCTCATGGATTTGCATTTAATGAGCCAACTTTTCAGCACTCTTTCATAAGTTGTTGCATGCATACACATAGCATCTCACTCTTTTTCTTCAGCACGAGGCAGACTCTCAATTCTCTTTTTGCAATTCCCTTTTGGATTTTATTTACGTACGGTAATTCATATTTAATGGGGTCCTTTTGCAATTCCCTTTTTCAGGCCAATGGTTTTTAAGGGGAAAAATAACGGGTGGGAAGATCCACTTGCAACTCAAATGAACTACCACTTGCTACTCAAATTAAGTACTGTTTTAAGTTATAAGCTAACAAAAGTTGCTAAAATATTTCTAAATGATATTTACTTTTTAGGGTTGCTAGGTATATATATTTACCGTTGATAAATAACGGCGCACCGGGTTGATAACTTGTAAACAAAAAAAGAGTCGCTACATATTTTAAATTAAATTAAAAAATTTAGGGTTGATTTTTATTTATATTTACCATTGATAAATAGCTGGTCACCGGGTTAGTAGCTTGTAAACTAAAAGAGAGTCGCTAAAATATTCTAAATGAAATACTTTTTAGGGTTATTATTTATTTATATTTACCGTTGATAAATAACGAGGCACCAGGTTGATAGCTTGTAAAATAAAAAAATGTTCGCTAAAATATTCTAAATGGAATACTTTTTAGGGTTTGTAGTTATTTATAATTACCATTGATAAATAACGGGGCACCGGGTTGATAACTTGTAAACTAAAAAGAGTCGCCAAAATATTCGAAATAAAATTAGATTTTTAGGGTTGTAGTTATTTATATTTACTGTTGATAAATAACAGGACACCTGGTTGATAGCTTCTAAACAAAAAAAAATCGCTAAACTGTTTCGAATGAAATTAACTTTGGGATTGATAATTTTATATATTTACCGTTGATCACTTAAATACGGAGGGGTTGATTATTCAGATACAGAGGGTTGATAACTTTTAGCCCGAAAAAAAGTTTCTCGAAACATATCAACATGGGTGCTAGTTTTGAAGATCTCGTCGAGACGGATTTATTGGTGAAAGCGAATCTTAATTTGGAGTTGTCGTTTAAAAGTTAAAACGTTTTGAATTTACAAATTTGGAAAAGATTCCGCTGACATCAGCATATTCGTTTATTTGTGCATGCATGCAGAACTTTCCCTCAATAGCCTGCACTATACATTTACCGTTGATCACTCAAGTACGGAGGGGTTGATTATTCAGATAGAGAGGGTTGATAATTTTTAGCCCGAAAAAAAGTTTCTCGAAACATATCAACATGGGTGCTAGTTTTGAAGATCTCGTCAAGATGGATTTATTGGTGAAAGCGGATCTTAATTTGGAGTTGTCGTTTGAAAGTTAAAACATTTTGAATTTTCAAATTTGAAAAAGATTCCGCTGAAATCAGCAGATTCGTCTATTTGTGTTTGCATGCAGAACTTTCCCTCAATAGTCTGCACCAGGTTGATAATTTTATACATTTGCCGTTGATCACTCAAGTACGGAGGGGTTGATTATTCAAATAGAGAGGGTTGATAACTTTTAGCCAGAAAAAAAGTTTGTTGAAACATATTAACATGGGTGCTAGTTTTGAAGATCTCGTCGAGATGGATTTATTGGTGAAAGCGAATCTTAAATCGGAGTTGTTGTTTAAAAGTTAAAACGTTTTAAACTTTCAAATTTGGAAGGATTGTTTCTTTTTACATGCATGCAAACGTACGGCAAGGAAAAATACGTTTACTTCTAATCCAGTCGGAAACCGATCGCTCGCTAATCTCCTGGCGATCGAGCGCCAGCTACGGCAGTTTCCTAGTACGCCCCATTGGCCTATTCCTTAACCCAGTGATTCTTCCGTGCACGGAGAACATGTTAAAATTCAACGAAACTTGACAATACAGTGTGCACGAATTTAAGAGCACGAAATCAACAACACATACGTGCACGGGACCTCATGTCCCCGTAAGAAAATCATTTCTCTCCTTTATTCATCGCATGCATGGCTAGCAGGACATGCAAATTTCCCCTAAAAAAAGCAAAGCATATACAACATGCTCTGACTTTTGCTGGCGTAGGGAGGTACAGTCGTACAGATGACCTACGATGTCACAGTCCTAGTACTGACCCTGAAAATCTTTGAACCATTAGGCTTATCACAGTGCGTCGTAGTATTATATAGAAGTATCATATGTACGGTACGGCTATAAAACACTACCTCTATAATGCAGCGTATCATGTACCGGTATCACAATCTTTTTATAGTCATGGATTTGTATCATGTATCAGACTAGCATGATATTACCTATGCAATGCAGCGTATCATATTCTTTTGGCAAGGGGACAACGATAAAAATAAATATCGACCGGTTAAATGGAGTATAATTTGTAGTCCCAAAGATCAAGGAGGGCTTGGAGTTCATGACTTGAAAGTTAAGAATTCAGTCCTGCTAGGTAAATGACTGTTTAAGCTCCTTACCGAGGACTGGATTTGGCAAAGTATTCTTCCGAGAAAATATATCGGTTCGAAGACGTTATCCCAAGTGGTTTATAAACCTGGGGATTCGCACTTCTGGGCTGGTCTCATCGCGACAAAAATATCTTTTTTCGCCATGGTACTTTCTCGATTAAGAATGGAGCACAAATACGGTTCTGGGAAGACAATTGGTTAGACAATGCACCCTTAAGTGAAGGGTATCCTGCTTTGTATAGTATTGTTCGTCGCAAAGGTGATACCATTGCCACGGTAATGGCTACCTCACCTCCGAATGTGACATTCAGACGGGTCTTGCTTGGGCAAAGGCTATTGGCATGGAATTCCCTAATTCACCGGCTAGGAGATATACAACTATCGGCTGAACCAGACGAATTTAGATGGAATCTTCATGTAGATGACACTTTCTCGGTAAAATCATTATACAATGCGATCCTTCATTATGACATACCAGTTAATAATAATAAGAAAATTTGGAGGATGAAAATACCATTAAAAATTAATTTTTTTGGATGGTATCTTCGTCGAGGAGTTATCCTCACCAAAGATAATCTTGTTAAGCGGAATTGGCATGAAAGTACACGGTGTGTTTTCTGTCATCATGACAAAACTATTAAACACATGTTCTTCCAGTGCCAATTTGCAAAATCTGTATGATCAGTCATCCAAGTAGCGTCTAGCCTGTATCTTCCGACAATGTCTTTGGCAATTGGTTTCATGGTATCGATTCAAGGTTCAAGTTGCTTCTTAGGGTGGGGGCGCTAGTAGTTATCTGGGCGCTTTGGCTATGTAGAAATGACAAGATTTTTAATGATAAAAATTGCTCCATTTTGCAGGTCATCTACAGATGTACAGGTATTCTCTGTTTGTGGTTACCTCTTCAGCGAGTGGAGAACCGAGACCTGTTTACGGAGGTCTGTACACGGTTGGAGACTACAGCGAAGGATACTTTTTCCCTACATGGGTGACAGCATAGTCTACGAATTGAAGCCCCAACCACACCGTAGGCGTCATATGATTCATCGGTTCGATATGTATTTCGCCTAATTTTTTTTCCGACTTTTAACTTGAGACATATAAATGGCTGTGTGCATCCTGGTTATGCAGAGGCATATGCAATTGCTTTTCAAAGTAATAAAGCATCCTTTATCGAATTTTTTTAATTACAGTCTCCTTATATTTATTGATTTTACAATCTCCTTATATTTATTGCTTTTTTCAAATCTTAATATAAAATTAGGAGTGAAATCTATTTGACATTAATTTTTTATAGTTACACGTGCTATAATAGCGTATTTATCAATGACACCACTATAATCCCTCCCATCATTAGTTATAGTGATACATTTTTTTATCATGCATGAAATATATGGTACTACCTATAACGGCTCTGTTGTTGATAGTCATGCGAGAGGTTTTCATGGAAAATTTTCCAGAGATAATATCATGCGTATGTGAGATGGATTGATGAACACGCCATGTCACCATCCCTGTCAAATCAGAAACATAGTACGTACAACCTGCATGTAAAGCTCCAATCCAAGAAGACGTCAAAGTATATGACTGCTCCAAAGACACCATATACAAACCATCTATACGCACGTACATAATATTATTGTAGGTATGGCATTAAAGTGAATATACCGGAAACTTATAAGGATTAAGGAGCACATTAGAAAAGTGTGTATAGGTTACAGTACTATGTTTAGTCTACACCTAACAAGCTAGCTAGCCCATATACAAGCTTGTAACTTTTCTGTACATGTACAAAGCCACAAACCTAGACGAGCTCCATTGCTCGATCCAGCTTTTCACCTCTCGATGATCCAATCAGCCAGCCACATGGATGGCATCCATGCATCCGGTAATTGGTCTAATCCATCTATTCATGCTACCTATAAGAGTAAGAATAATAGAAGAGCCAGCTGGCTATAAGAAAATGTCATGTCCTCTATAATTAGTTTATAGTTAATATGTACAATAGTGAGCTATAATATTGTACTACTTTATTGATATATGCAATGGCGGAGCTGTGTGTTGTTCATGTGGTCAATTAAAATCACAAAAAAGGTAATCCTTATGGATACTAGTTATAAATACACAATTTGACCCCATAAGCAGTAGATAATGACATCACAAGCCTCGTAGTTGGTCTTTTGACATTGCTGGGTGCCAACCAGCTCCGCCACTGGGTATATGACCCACCTCTCACTCTCACAAAATGTCTAGGAGCACGTGCTGGAGCTGGCTCTTGCATGAGAGTCCAGTCGCCACACTTTTTCATGTCTCTCCTTCACACATGCAAATGTGCCTTGTAAGCGGTCTATAATCCCACTATTGTGTACTTTCTATAAGGTGATCATGCTTTGTGGTTAGACTGGAAATTAACCCAGACTTCCATGCATTGTAGGCTTAAACATGGAAACAACAGAAAAGGCCTCTCGGTATCTATCAGCCATGGACACGACCTTTCTAGCTAGCTATACCTAGCTAGATATGCCACCGTAACCGAGGACAAACCTCAACACAATAACTACTAATATTAAGAATCAAAGGCAACATATGTCCTTTAGTAGCCATTGAGAGATGATCATACTCTAAGCTCGCTGCCACATTGTCCAGACTCATGAAAATCGATGATGAAAATAACTCGGTCATGCCCCGTTGACATAGGAGACATACTTATAACATCTTCAGCGAAGCATTTAAATCAACTCTCGACCGGTAAAAATTGCCACCACTCCCTAAAAACGTAAAAAAATGGTTCCCAGAAAACCCGTTGGTGTAGCTCAATTTTTGTGTGAAATTATTCCAATTCTGTATAATTTAGACACTGTATCATAGGAATCGACGTCCGGATCTGGTGTCTAGGGTTTAAAAACCTAATGGAATCATGTTCTCGAAGAAAAAAAATCTTGGAAGATCTTGATTTCCCCGTTGACGAAAAGAAGGTCAAAGAAAACCTAGAGCTAGCTCACGAGGCAATCTAAAAAATGGAGGATACAAAGGAGAAGACTTAAGAAGATTCAAATAAACTTGAATAAGATAAATAGATAATTGAAGAAGAGAAGACACAAATAGAGTTGCATATACCCGATGATATCGTCCATGACCATAAGACCAAGGTGGATTCAACTCGGCTGAAGATGAAAAAAATAAAAATTCCATTGAGAAGGAAATATGCCCACAATATGTTGTATGGTTGTACACGAAAAAAAGATGGTTGTACACGAGAAAAAGATTTTAGGGAGCAAGTTTTAGAAAAGCTGCTCGAGAAGAGCACCCTTATCTGCTTTTCTATCTTGTTTGGAAACTGATTTTAGAAAGTCAACATATAAATGATCTGCTGGAGATGCTCTTATGCAGAACCGGTGCTTTAACGGTAAAAGCATCGCTAATGTTAGGGAAGCCTACCACTACATGGAAGACACCATGGGCGTCTCTCACCTCACAACCAATTCACATGCGTTCGCCTTTTTAAGAAAGCAACACATAGATAGCATGTGGCAATAGGGTCTCAGCAGCAGACGTGTGACGATGGATGTGTGTAAGACGATGCTGTTGTTTGGCACCGTGGAGGCGTCGACGATAGGTCTAGCGGGGATTATGTGGATCTCTCCCCTGAAGATGAGTTGGTGGTACGTCGGCGATGCAGCTTTCTGAAGCGTGTACATGCGATGCGTGTTGAGAGTCTATTGGACATCATGTGTGCTACCGACTCGCCATATGGTGACTCGGTGATGCCCCTGGATCTAACTGGTGGGTCGTTGTTGCGAGCTTGAGGCACAAGGCCAAGATAACACGATTTTCTATCCATTAATGAGTTTGTAGGTAGTGGTGGCTTCGGTTTGTTTTAAGATACTCCCTCCGTCCCAGTTCACAGAGCTTATGTGTATCCCTAGGGTGCCTATTTGACCAACATAATATCAATTGTATAATACAAAAATTATATCATTAGAAAGTAGAACATCTAAGCTTTCTAATGATATATATTTTATAATATATATTTTGTATTATGTTGATAAAATTTACGACCTAGAAATACGTCCAAGTCCTATGAACCTGGACGGATGTAGTATGTTTATTGTTAGACCTATTAAATATATTAATAATAAATGTCGTATGCATCTATTCGATGCAGATCAAAGCCCTGGGTTCTCAGACTCTTTTTTTCGAAAATATTACCAAATCTGTTAGATATTATAAGATGTTTCAGATAGGCTTATTAGTTATTAATATACAGTATCCAAACACTTGCATTAGCCTTGTGTTGACTGCTGAGAGAAGGGAACCAACAAGACCGTTGCTCTTCGGATAACATTGGCCTCACCGAAAATGTGTTCGCGCAGCTGATCTCGGGCGTTGTGGATATCTGGGCCCTTGCATGCCATAGGGATGTCCATCCCTGGGTCCCACGATTTTGACTACCCACTTTACAAGATTCCCTTCTCTAAATACACTACCAATTGAAAAACTAGCACAACTTTCACGCAATAAATTCAAATGAATTTTTATTTTCATATTCGACTTCCTCGCGACGAGCTCTTCAAAATGAGTCTAATATTCAATATTTTAAAAGTTATTTTGTAAACTGCATCTATAGAGTTCTCTATTACTGGAGCATACAGTCCGGACACTACGTCCATGTAGTCCTGCGAAATATAGTACTGATTTTATCAAGTCCTTCCAAATTTGTTTGAATGGTACATGTAGTATTTGTGAAAAGTACTTCTATTTTTGTACATATGACAGCTGCAGATTCCCTTTTCACGTGGGAACCATTGGCACGAATCTCGAAAAAGGCTGAATAGAGATAGTGGCTATGATATCAGCTTCGCCCGAGATCAGCTGCGGAATCTGCGCGTCGTGGCCTCACGGGGTACAACCTTACATGAAGCAGCTAGCCTTATCGAGTGCATGCATGCGTTGCCTGTTAGCGAGCCCAGAGTGGAGCAACAAGGTTAACAAAACTTGTAAAGTTCTTGCTAACCTTTCTTCGCAGATATGCCTGCCGGGCACTGGCGGAATCGAGAAAATGAACACCGCCTAATCAGCCACACCAAATAGGGTAATGGCACCCTGCAGACAAACGACCTTGAATCCGGGAGAGATCGGAGAACCCTAGCCATGCATGGATAGCCACCATAGATCATGCATGCATTGCACCACTCACGCTATACCCAACACGCAGACACAGGCCGGTCCCGGCCGCCGGCCGGTCCTCCGATCAAATCAAAAGGAAGCTAGGCCTTGCCTTTTCTCTCTCTCGCAGCATGCATGCCTGCTGCTAAAGATCAACCTATTTTCATCTCGAAAAGAGATCGACCTATCTTGCGTACGCATGCATGGGCTGAAGGCCCTGTTACAGATTTGGGTGAAAACTGGCTCGACTGACAGATACTAGCTACTACTACATACTAGTCACCTAAAAAAAGGCTATATTCTAGTAGTACAGCATCTACAGTAGCATTTTGACTTACAGAAGATTGCACTAATTATACCTAGCTAACACATATTCATCCGATGATCGATCTGATAGTACTTTATATGTAGGAATGTAGGATTGGGTAGAAACTAGAAAGGCTGCAGTGCCCAGCCTGCTCTTAGAGCAATCCCTATTTATGCTCCTTTTCGTCTGCAAATGACACTATTTTTAAAGTTTTAAAGGCATCAAGACCGTCCAAAATACCCCGCTCTCTGGAACAACGCGGCGTCAAGAGTCTACTGAGATCCCATGCATGACTGCACATAACCAATCTATTACAAAAGGAAAATAACCAAATTATTACAACAACAGAAAATAATCATGAGTGGTGAGTATCAGCAAGCAACAACAACGAGGGGTGGAAAATAACCGTGGATAGCACCCGGACTGCGATGAGTAACTTCATGAAACCGAGGGGTCAATGAGGCTTTTATTATGGAGGATTGACTTGGGAGTGTGTTTTCCTATATTTTCTGAATATAAACAAATAAAATTTGAACCGAGTGTCTAAATGGTAAATAATTTTTACCATTATATATTTTTGGCGAGATTTTTAAGCTAGATCAAGCATCTATGTATTCACTTACTTTGTTGGATGTACTTTTTGCAACATAGGAACTATTACCCAACACATGAGATAGCTGGGTGCTACACCCAATGTTGATTTTGAGTTATGCACTCTTTGATGTTTGTCCTCCTTTGATTGTCAAACTGAAACTGAAGCAACAAAGTGGCCTTGAAACGGCGCAACTAGCCCGCACTATGTTTGAACAAATTGGGAAAAAGAAAATGCAATCCACAAGGAAGTTGGAAAATCTCTCCTCAGTATATGAGGAGAAAATGGGCTTAAAACTAATTTAAAGCACACAAGGAAATAGAACTGGGGCAGTGTTTTGGCTCCTAGGAGCATATGATACAAGGTAAGGATGAAGACAGAACGAAATACTCGGAGCTGAGTAATACCACATTTTTTATTTTCTTTGCGGAAGCCGAAACAAATACATAAACCATGAAAATGTATACCCACGGAACACAAACATTGCTATGTCTAATTTGTTTTAGACATCTCTTTTTAAATTTGGGAACATCATGGTTCATCCTATGCTATTGGGAGTCGATTTGAACATCCTACATCCCAAACATAACCAAGCCCGCGAAACAAGCTGTTGGGAGCTCGATGGAGGAAACCCTCGTAGTCTCGTATTACTAGTCCATTATTTTACCTATTAGAAAATTAATCTACCAACATTTCTCTCATAAATCATATCATCATACACGTCTCTCCCTCCTTCTCTTTATATTGAACAAAATCAAATCCTATATATGGTTTGATCCTATCTAGCTAGCTAGCTCCAGCCTCCATGGTTGGTTGGTGGCTTGGTGGTGAGGAAGTTATTGATTAGGTGAGCACACATTGTCTACCATCCTACCACATCTCTAGTACATGTACAGTTGCTCTTGTCTCAAAGTCTTGGTGCATGTAGTGTGCTACCACCAGCCGTTTTAGTTAAAAAAAACATAAACTGAATACATGTACTTTATTCTAGAAATCAATTCATAAACCATGCATCCTTAATTTCCTGTGTGCGCTGCTGTAAGTTCACTAGAGATGTGGTTTGACCGGTCTCAGAGCCTTGCTAACTTCAAGCACCAATTCTGCAAAAGAGTTGCATAATTAAGTGCATATACACACACTATATGGTGATGCATGGTTCAGAAAGGTTCAGACTTCAGAGGCCTAGCTAGGGAGCTAGCTCTTGGATCCTTCCATCTGTGTGGTTCTCTCAGTCTACTAACTAATCACCTGTGGTTGCAATTACTTCCAGGATCTACACTCACTTGTCCTTCAGAAGAAGTATGCAGTTAATGCTATAGGATGATTCTAACCATGCATTTTTTTTCTTCTGAAATGGCGAAACCAAACCATGCATATCCTGTCAATTTCTTGCTCTACCCTGAAGCACAAGGCTGACATGCCTGGCCCCCTTTTTCCTGCTAAGCTGGCTGCTGGCATGGTAGGGCCTGACCAGACTAGTGACCACTGACATAAAATTTGTGAGCATTTGGATACTTGTGACTTAATCTCTGTAGTGATTATCCACTCTCAGAAAAAAGGCCTTTAATTAATTTGCAGTTAATGCGTCGGAGCCCTCTTAAATTAATTCTCATTTAACCTCTCTTCAGTGGGAGGTACTAGTACTCTACCTTGTGTTGGACATGGAACTTTTTTTGCATCATTGCATTGAGGAAATTATTCCATATTACACCGTGCAGTGATTCAGTGGCCGGAGAGCGTGGTAAGTGCTCCACATGGTATACTTGCTTGCGAAATAAAATGTGGCTAGCCAGAGAGGGAATGTACTGTAGCAGAGACATTTTTCCGGTGGTACCACGAAGAAATTTGGTTCCTGGTCTTGAAAGTTCAGTTAATGCATGCCACATGTAGAGATTTTCTACTGTTACATTGCACTGTTTTTAAGGGTGAATATTTACTTCTGAATAAAGTTGTGTACATAAAAAGATAGAGAAAAATCCCAATTTGGACTATGAAGTTGTCCCGGACGTGCATTTTGGTCGCGAACTTGCAAATCGTGAATTCTGGGCCACGAAGTTGCTCCGCACGAGTGTTTTGGTCATTCCGTCACAGCGACCGTTAGTTTGCTGACGTGACCAGTTGATTTTTTTTTCAAATTGCCCTCTAAAATTTTGTTTTCCCTAATTTTCTAGTCCTCAGTTTGAATTTTTAGGGGGTAATTTGCAAAAAAAAATAAACTGGCCAAGTCAGCAAACTAACAGTCACCATGACGGAATGATCGAAACGCTCACGCGGGGCAACTTCTTGATCCATAATTTAAGATTTGTAAGTTCGTGACCAAATCGCACACCCGGGGCAACTTCATACACCAAATTGGAGATTTCTCAAAAAGATATTTAGAAGTTGGTATATTTCCAGCACTAAGTTGGCAAAGACTTCAGAAATAAACTAAACTTGTTTAAAAAAGTTGGCAAAGACTTGGTTCATTTTTGCATTGCTAGTTTTCTAAGGAGTGTCCGACATATTATTAACCATGGAAAATGGTTACTAACCATTAGATAACTGTAGTTTTTTTTATAAAAAATATTAATATCGCGAAGATACCAATTACATCTAGCCTCTGCAACAAAATCATACCTTAATGGCAATACAAATCTATAGTGTTCTAGTTCTTACAGCAGCACAAACACCACCATAACAACATCTAAGTTCCAAAAATGGTGCCCCAAAAAGATAAACGATGCACAGCCACCATCGTAGCCTGATCATAGACTTAGATCATAGACAACTAGTTGAATTCTGCATATATTGAAAAACTGTTACCAGAAACTGTCCCAAGACACAGGGCCCCTCTCTTAACACTGCCCACTGCAAACATATCCATGAATAGAGATTAAATGATTTGGTCTTATCACCTCTCTTTTTTCTCAACCTCCTTTCTCTCTCCCTTTTCTTCTAGCCTCCTGAGTTTTTATATAAGACGGCATGAGCATCCACAGGGAGCAAGCCAACTTCGTTTCTCCGCTCTACTCTCGGCCAACCAGTGGTGGTAGTCCTCTCCCCTGAACAAACCACCACTCGCACATCACAAAGATTCAGGCACGGAGCCCAATCCAACAATGGCAGACTTCTCCTCATCCCACCACCACTCTCTCCTCAAGATCCCTGCGGCCTTCACCACCGTTGATAGCTCCACCCCTAACCTCTCAAGCTTCTTGCTTTACAACCAGACCAGCCATGGCCAATCTCCATCAACTCCAAATACAAGTGCAGTCATGCAGGAGGATGCCTCACTGGAGAGCTCCTCTGCTGTTCTTGACTCTCAGCAGGGCAGCGCATCTGTGGAGAGGAAGAGGAAGGCCACAGATGAAAGTGCCACACTTAGCTCTGCTCACTCCAAGGTATAGACTAATTAACTTACAACCAGTTGCGACGCATTCTGTTATTTTTTTTTTCGAAATGGGGAGCCTAGCCCTTCGCATTCTGTTTGTAATAAACATTGCAATTAAGAACTTTGTTATCTTATTTGCCGATTTCTAGGACTGCAAGGATGGCAAGAGTAGGAGAGGGAAGAGGGAGAAAAGCAGCAGTGACCAGGACCAGGAGGAGGCACCCAAGGGGTACATCCATGTGAGGGCAAGGAGAGGGCAGGCAACAGATAGCCACAGCCTTGCAGAGCGGGTACGCACAGCGAACGCCACACACACACATACGCACACATTTTCTCCTGGCATCTTATTGATCTTGGTGGCATTTCTCTTTCTCTAGGTGAGGAGGGAGAGGATCAGTGAGAGGATGAGGTTGCTGCAAACACTGGTCCCTGGCTGTGACAAGGTCAAAATTAGTCTGTTTCTAGTTCAGTTGCTTGTCATCTACATGTCTTCTGCTTCATGCACGCATGCAGGGTTCTAACTTTGAGAGGAAACAAATGCTGCTTTTGTGCAGGTCACTGGAAAGGCACTCGTTTTGGATGAGATCATCAATTATGTGCAGTCCCTACAAAACCAAGTTGAGGTAAATAGACCATATGTGAAAAAAGAAGAAAAGAAGATCAAATGAACATTGATGCTTAATTGTGACATTTTCTTTTGTGGGTAGTTGACTTCTTTACTTGTAATGCAGTTCCTTTCTATGAGGATTGCCTCCATGAGCCCAGTGCTGTATGGCTTTGGACTGGACGGTGATGGCCTCCATGACCAGACACAAGTATGTGGCAGTATATAAAACCATTACTTGCAAAACAATAAATACATTAATTGGTCTACATTGATCTCAAGGTGTTCAAAAATGTATTCTGAAAAATGTTGCTTCTGCAGAAGATTGGAGGCATGTTCCAGGAAGCCCTCCCAGTGCCTGCTCCAGTGATGAACCAAGCTAGCCCTGCTGCATCTCAAGCAGTCATTGACACCACGTCCTACCCACTGCAAAGCCATGGGGGCATCTCTTTCTCCCAGTCTCAGGTCGGCATGCATGCCCATCAATGCCTCTCTTTAGCTAAACCATATATGCATGCAAAGCCCCAAATTGGTATCCATGGCCTAACCATTTTACCCCAACTGTGTGCATACAATTTTTTCAGGACAATGGAAGTTACCTGATGCAATCAGTGGGGGAGCAAAGACAGGAGCTGCTCAATCAATTGGTGTTCAGCAACATGTGCTCTTTCCAGTAGAGGAAGAGAGAAAACAAGAGAAGGAGCCCACATTGACAATAGGTACAACATATATGCATGCAAAATCCATTAAATTTTATGTCTGTTAGGCCGAGTTACCAGTTTACCACTAGCTTATGTAATCGTGGAGTATCTAGAAAATAATATTATTTACTTATCCTAACAAACAATTTTTTTATTTCTTACCTGAACAGGCGGAAATAATGCTGCAAGATTGGTAGGAGCAGCAGATGAGTTTGTGATGTTGGATCTAGTGATCCATCCCCTTGTCTGGATGCAGCAGTCTACAGCAAGTAGAGTTTGCTTGCTATGCTACACATTTTCAGAGACCAGTAATATCTGTAGCAAGCAGCACCTTAATTGATTAGACATTGTCTCTGAGTATTTAATTATTTCATCAATGGATTCACTGTCACCACCATATATAAATATGTTGTGAACTTTGAGCAATCAGTGTTGTTAATATAAAAGGGAGCTCTTTGCACTGTTCAAACACAGTGGATGTTTCATTCAGACTATGAATCTCAAGATCTGCTTATATTTCTGTTTTCACGATGAGATCTGCTTATCTTTACAGCGTGAGGATAAAGATTCTTCAACTGTTCCAGTTTAACAATTTAATTTCAAAGGGCAAAGAGAAATGACAGTTTTAGTGGATGCTTAGTTCATCTGTTCCCTGGTTCTCCTGCATCGGAACAACCTGTGGATTGACTTCATGTCAGCCAGCCCTCTTTGACCAATTGGATATAGCCTCTAAACCCTTTCCACCTAGAAATCCACCTAACGTATATGAACATTGTATTATTATCAATACAACATGCATGTTCAATTTTTTCGTAAGTTATGTTGCATAAAATAAATAAACTAAAACAAGATTGAAACAAACTATCATATATTCAGAACGGGGGCAGATCTAGAGCATAATAATAGGACCAAGCGACTCCGACATCTTGGCATCCAGTGTAAGTATGGCTCCGTGAATGTAGTTGTTTGCACTTAGGTAAGGTGTATTGCCGTCCAATGAAAATGATATAGTCGGGATAGTTTTTAATAATATTTTAAGATTATTTTCACTTTTCTAATAATTTTGCAGAATTATAATAACTCAATTACATAGATACTTCATTAATTTAGAAAATCATAATGAAAGTTTTAGCCATCCAAAATTCTTTACATTTTGTATGATATGCCAAGGTATTTTTGTAAGTTTTTTTAAGAATATTTATTTGCACATTTATTTTTATATATGTATTTTACATTGCGTTTAATCAATGTTTTAGAATTTTTCTGGACACATAAAATAGAAAAATCAACATTCTCAGGATACATCACATACAACATAATATTTAATACATCTCATAGGAAACAATGTCTATGGCTGTTGTAGACAACGAACAACGAGATATTACTGGGTGCCTCAAGTAAAATGGCTAATGAAACGTTATTTATTGTAATTAAACAACATAAAGTAGGGGTATCTCAAGAAACTGGTTGCCGGGAAAGTAATAACTTGTAGGGGTGTGTACGACAACCTTATTACAGAAGGTCATCGTACACTAAGATTAAATTGACACACAAATGTTTTTTTGAATAGATTCGGCCGCTAAGTCGGGGTGCATCTTAGTTATATGTTCATAGAGCATCGTAAATAGTAGATGCCCTTCGTACGAGACTTGGGCCATAGCGAACTTTTTAATGTTGACTCTATGCACTCCTCTCGATGATGGCCAGACCGCCATGAACTCTACATTCCCAACACTAGATATCCCTGCCATGAACTTGCAACTCGATCCCTCTCCCCTTGAGTTGTATTTTATAACACCCCATGGGTATTATTTATAGGCTAGAGAGGCCTTACAAATGACTAAGGATGTCCCCCCACCTTCCATGTAGAAGGGTAGTTGCGATCATTTGTGAGCCGCTAGTCAATTGTAGTGTAGGGATGTGAGAGTGGTGCATCGACCATGGTAAACAAGGACACCTATATCTCCATCATATTTGCCTTCTTTATCCAGGGACTTCGTTTTTAGGGATGTAAAAGGAGTAGAAAGTTTCCAACTTTTTCGTAGAAATATGGAAACAGGTCATATACATGGAAATGGAAACAAAATTTTGTGGAATGGAACGGAATTTCCACTTTAGGGTTTATTGTGCATGACCTAATCTAGAAAGTCCAATAGCTGACCTTGCCACCGTCAAATCGACACATCCAAAAACAGTCCATATAACCATTTCGTTAGTTCGAGGAAGCTTTCATGGTTAGACCCTTCCTCTATTCCCAGCATATTGAGCATCCGTTCTAGGGTTAGGGATTAGGTTTTTTGGTTTCTTGTGGTTTCTTGATTTTTTTCTTCACGATTCAAGAGGTATCTTGGTCTTTCCGCTCCCACTACAACACGGTAAGCGGGCCCTGGCATTTTAAACGCTGAGACACACCCGTATTCGCCGCGCTAGCTCGACCAAAAAAATACGCCACAAAAAACTATGTCAGGGAAAGTGCAGACCTGACGCTATTAGTCGCGTCCTCACGTACATGGCACAACAACTGAAACGTCCTAATATGTTAACAGATGGCGAATAATTCACAGATAGGAAGGAAACGGCCGGATCTGCTGCCTGTGTCGCGCTCGCAGCTCTGGGCAGCTGCCGTGGGCGACTTCTCCGCGCCGGAGTTCGAGGACGACGACTTCGGCTTGTCAAGATCTGGATCCAGCTCGTGTTGAAGCAAGCGTGCGTTGTGGCCGGAGGAGGAGGATGGAGGCTCCCCGGAGTTTGAGTTCCGACGACTTCCTGTCCGCCTGGGGACATCTGCTGTTCCAAGGATTGTGTGGTGATGCGGCGGCGGCGCGCCGTCGGTGGCTTCGCTTTACAGAAGAAGGACTTGGTTGTAATTTTGTGTTTCGTGGAGGTCCTTTCTGTAATTGTCTTGCTTTAATGATATGGCTGTTTCCTCGCAAAAAAAAAATCTACATCCTATCATCTAAAGGCTAGTTGATGACATCATCATCACCGCACATATGTGCGCCATATTGCGCATGCCTAGGGTGACGACCTCGCCGCGGAACTGAGAGAGGAACATCAATGACTAATAAGGAGGCAGAAGAACAAGCATACAAATCCATATGAACAACATGAAACGAGATGTGTAGATAGGATGGAGAGCAAACCTACATATAAGAAGACACAATAACAAGCATACGGACCCAGATCACTTGAAGATCTAGTGCGGCTTCAAGAGTGGCGCAAAATCCGGTGTGGCTTCGAGAGTTGTGTAGGATCTGACACGGTAAGTCAAGATCCGGTGCAACTTTGGGAGCTGATGTAAGGGTACATTTCCCATATGTGTGGTTTTGGTAATTAATTACAATCTTTATGGACTAATGTTTTCATTGAGTTTATATAAAAGGAATATTCCATAGGTAGTTCTTGTATGTCATTTGTTGGATTCATGTGTGGATGCCATGAAGATAAAGATATACCTAGGGCATTGATACCAAGATCATCGATTTCAAGGGAAGAATATTATATGATTAAGATCTTAAGTCTTTGATTTTAAGAGAATAATTCTAGATATGGCTCTAAGCCGGTGCCATGATAGTCTCATTAGGTTACCTATGGTTGACTAAGGTTTAGAGCATGCAATCAAATCAAGAGTTCTCTATGTACCTCAAGATATAGGAGATACAAGAGCTTGACCAAGACTAAGAGTGAAGATTGAAGTCAAGGTGGTCAACACATGAAGCATAAGATTGTACCACTTTGAATCATGTGGTAGGGCAAGCCTTGTAAATTATGCTTCATGAGCTAAACCATCATATATATGTGTTTGTGTTTTTGATATGAGTTAGGTATCTCGAGAACTTATGCTTGAAACTCGTCGTCCATTCGGTGATAATGGACGTGTGAAGATGTGCTTCAATGAAGCTTTCCCATAGTGGTGTGTGTGTGTGTGGGGGGGGGGGGGGGGCAATTACGAGTCTTCACGAAGCAACAATGATTAAGTGAGGCATTCTGGCTTGAATGTGTCTTGAAGTGTTTTCATCAAGACCAAGTGGGATGTGCAAGGAAAAAGTATGGTCTTGCTAGGTTTTCCTTTTATCGGTATCAAGGTGGTTGTTGAGAGACCGGGTTATAGGATAGATAGCCGCACTATCAAGAGGGGTTTTCGGTTGGGTAACTTGATTGCATCGTCTTAGAGAGATCAATAGTTTGTATACTTTGCATCCCTCTATTCTTGTTGCTTCTTGGTGTTTTTGCATGTGAGATTTCTTGAGCTTGTTTCTAGCTTTTTCACAAGCCCAAGTTCATCGAAAATGGAATTTGTATGCATGTTCAATCGCGTTTTCGAGTTTGGACGTCTTCACCATTTCTTGACATTGAGTAGTTTCACTTCTAAAATTGTGTAAAACCATTCCTTGTTGATTCCTAATATTTTCATTTTGTGGGGTTCTATTCTTCGTTATCTTTCTAACAAAATTTGTTTCATCTCAATCGGAGTTTGAGAACAACGCGAGAGGATTTTTTTTAGTTCTCGGAGAAAAGTGGACGTTTGAATTGTTTCCGCCAAACTGGTGCCTCGTCCGGTGCACCGGCCTCCACCGGAGTGAGTAGTAGTTGTCACTCGTTGAGGCCCGGTGCGTGACCCGGTCGTCACTGCAGCTTCCGGTGCTAGGCCCAGTTTTGCTCCGATCCACCGGCTCGCTCGGCCGCTCCGCTCCAAACCGGTCTGTGGCCCGGTCGACCAGATGGTGTGCCGGATGGTCCAATGCCTGGTCCTATTTCACTGACTTAGCACCTGCTCGGCGCGGGCAGAAACTTCTAAAACGTCTTCCTCCTTTAGGAGGTAAGGTCAACCATTCAGTTTGCTCTCTATCTCTCTCTCTCTCTCATACTCCACTATTGAACCTCAAAAGCTCGCTTCCTCTCTATTCCCTCCTATGTTTATTGCATCTTCTTGAGGGATTTGGAAGAGGAGATCTAGATCTACAATCTCCACCAATCACTTTCTCCTCTAAGTGAGGGAAATCCATTAAAGCATCTCTAGCATATCCCCTAAAATTTAGAGGAGGTAACGGCGCCGCAAAATAGAGGAGGATAAATTTGCTCCTCTAAATGGTGGTCGCTAGATCCGATCCCCTATATTTAAAGGAGATTTGTTTTGACATGGTTTTGCAAATACCTAAAACATACAAACTTTAAAAATGCATACATATTATCCAAAAGCAACATATTGATCAAGTTTGATCCAAAAGCACAACATAGCATGTATATGTTGTGGACCCCACCACCACCTCTCGGCCTCTTCTTCTTCGGCCAACATCACCTCGGCAAGCTCAAACACCACCACCAACACTCTCTCGGGCCAAGATCTTTGCCCGGGTGATCTCCCAATATGCCCTAGATTTGTCATCCATTGAGCTAGAGTTCATGAACATGATGGTGCGGTCGACATCCTCCCTCTCCTTGGACAACTTCTCCGCCTCAAGTGCAAGCCTTTGCTCTTCTATCATCTTCTCCTTGTCCATTCTTTCTTCATCTAGTGCTATCCTTCTTTGCTCCACCGCCAACTTGGACCGCCACTTCTCATCCTCAAGAGCTTGTTCTTCATAACACCCGAACATAGGTTTCTCCATCATGGAGGTTTCTGAAGTGGTTGTGGAGATTCCCATCTCTGGAGTGGAGGAAAATATAGCCATAAGCAAAAAGACTTTGTCCTTTGTGGAATTGGCTTGGAGAAGACGGTGAGCCTTCGTGACTTTCAGGAGACCTTCGTGGTGGGCCGCATCTCTCCAATGTGATGTACCTCAGTTCGTGTGAGGGAACAGGGGAATACATCATCGTCTCCGCGCGTGCCTGAGTTATCTCTATTACCCGAGTTTATTTTCCTTGTGATAGTCATCGAGCTTGAATTACTTATACCTAGCTATCACTTGTTGTTGCACGTTGTTGCCCCTAGCATATTTAAGTTTTATGCTTGTAAAATAAAAGTTAGTTTAATTCCGCATTCTTACAACAGAAATCCGTAGTAGTTTTTAAAGCACCTATTCACCCCCCCTCTAGGCGACATCTCTTCCTTGCAGCCACGCATGATCCGAGGCGTGGAGTTCGCCTATTAATTAACATGGGAGATGAGTGTTAAGAACTTGGGTTGGTGAAGAATGGGAGTCCAATGAGGTGGGGATAGGTTGTGGGAGTGGAGTGGGGCTAGGTTTCCTTTTGTGTTATATAGAGAGAGGAAATGGAGAGTGGTAAAGGTGTAGGGTTTCGTTGTATAAAACAAAAAAATTCTATGATATAATAACATAACCAAGATCTATTCTATGGAGATGCAAAGTAACAGAGGGATTCAATGTTCATACTCTTGAAGACCGAAAGCGTTATGTTCACGATGAACATTGACGATGAAGGTGTACTTCGATGTCGGCCTCAAGGTCGTGAAGAATTCAAAGCGTTGAAGCGCCCCAAGTGTTGTGCCTCCGTAGTTCTACGCATGTACGGTGTATAGACGTCTCCAAGGCTCCGGTCCAGCAAAGCAGCGGAAGTAGAAGATTCAGACCGGTGTTTCAACGACACGACGATGTCCGTATGGTGGAGAATACCCCAACCCTATGTACGTTCCAAACTTCGGGAACACACGTGAGGGAGAGGAGATGGAGAGAGAACTCAATGGGATGAATGAGGAGAGCCCCAATGGGGCTCTTTATATAGGGGGGTGGGAGAGGAGGTGGGGCCACCTAGGGAAGCCTCCGCCCCTCCATGCGCCACCAGCCCCCCTTGGGTTAGATCTTCGGTATCTGGTGTACCTTGTTCGGTCTCTAACGAGGCGGTTCCTCGGCAATGCCCACCATGAGGGGCTTAGGGTTGACAGAAGGTGACGATGGAGATTCCGGGAGCGAGAGAAGGCACGACGTACCCAGGTTCACGTCCCCGCGGTGGAGGATCGCTACATGCTGCTAGCAATCCACTATATTAATATATGTGTACAGGGGACCGCCATGGAGCTGTTGTATCTAGTATAGTTCTAATCTGCGGGTTGCGATGTCTAGGCATATCGCCTCTATGTTTTTCTATGTCTGAATATGTCATAAGGGGTGCACCTGCCTGGCTTTATATATCAACCAAGCTAGGGTTTACAAGAGTCCTAGTAGAATTCGTATTGGAGTCTTCCTTCTTGTAATCCAAGTTGATATTCTTTGGGTATAGCTTGTCGAGTCCTTGCGCTGGTCCATCTTCATAATCTGTACCGGGTATAGCAATGTCGGGTACTCATAGGGTAATGCCCACATCAGTAGCCCCCGAGTGTCTGGCCGAAGTAAAGCTTCAGGCATAGACTAAAGTTGTCTTCATCCAAATGTCTTGATCATCCGAAGAATGTTGAATCTTGTGCTTGATGTAGAATCGAAGTTGTTTTTTATCGGGTGCGCGGCCAGCGCTCCCGATGGGAGTAGCCCCCGAGTCTATGGACGGGTGCTTGCAACCGTGCGTAGACTCAAGTTGTACTACTCGAAGAGCTTGATGTTGATGTCGACGTCTTCAAATTATCCCATCATCTGATACTTTTAAATCTATCGGGTCTTCAAAACGGTGCAAGCTTCAAGAGATGCCGAAGAGATGGATTATTAGAATCTTCGGGTCCGTTCTTCTTCTTTATCAACGAGGCTTCCATCTTTTTATCGGGTGCGCGGCCAACGCTCCTGATGGGAGTAGCCCCCGAGCTTGTAGATGAATATGAAGTAGTCATGTATAGGATGTAAAATGCTAAGTCAAATACCGTAGATTTCTTAGGGTTCCGAGAACATTTGGATGCTTTTGATGATGTCGATGATTTTGATGATGTCATAGAGGAGTTGATGATTTTGATGAGGTTACAGATGAGTCAATGATTTTGATGATGTCACGGAGGGGTCGATGATTTTGATGATGTCCTGGAGGACTCGATGGTTTGGATGATGTTATGGAAGAGTCGATGGACTTTAAGCCCAGGCGATGATTTGGATGATGATATGGAAGAGTCGATGATTTTGATCCGCGGCAACACCCGAACATAGGGTGCACTGCAGGCCCGATGGACTCATTACATCTTACTGAGTCATGTATCTTCGTAAATCACCGGCGGTAACACCGAACATAGGGCGCACTGCAGGCCCGACAGACTCATTTCATCTTACTGAGCCGTGTATCTTCGTAAATCGTCGGCGGTCACACCCAAACATAGGGCGCACTGCAGGCCCACGGACTCATTCCATCTTACTGAGCCGTGTATTTGTTTGTATGGTGGTCATCAACAAGTTGTGAGTGATCAGTTCACGTTGCAGGCCCGATGGATCCTTAGTAATCGCAACATATCTTGCTGAGCCGTATTTATTTTGCGTAATTTCCATCGATTGCAGCACTCTCATGTTCCTGCGGCTTTCGATGAAAATTACAAGGTAAAAACTTCGCAGCCCCCCGAGTATTGCCGGGTATGATTTGATATGTCGACAAAGCCCCCCAAGTATTGCTGGGTATGCTTTGATGCGTCGATGAAGCCCCCGAGTATTACCGAGTATGCTTTGATGAAATCATTGATAGTATAAGTTTTCTTCATATTTTCTTGAATTCCAGCGAACCAACGCTCCTGATGGGAGTAATAGCCGAAGATATTTCAGGAGCCCCCAAATGATTCCAGCGCTTCCAATGGGAGTGCATCGGGTCAATATTATATAAGATGATATCTGTTGAATATTACAGTCGATAAATCCACTGGCCCGAGAATGTATCGAGTCAATACTATATAGCCATAGAATGATAAATCCATTGATAACCACAGATGATGAAGCCATTGACCCGGGAGTGCATCGGGAGAAGATATTTATATAACCATAGAATGATAAATCCATTGATAACCATAGATGATGAAGCCATTGACCCGGGAGTGCGTCGGGAGAAATATTTATATAACCATATAATGATAAATCTATTGATAACCATAGATGATGAAGCCATTGACCCGGGAGTGCATCGGGAGAAGATATATCCAGAGCCGGAGAAGATAAATCCATTGATACCATAGATGATGAAGCCATTAGTTCGGCTGCAACGATGCCAATATGGAAGCAGGTTCATGGTGGACGCAATCGAAGTAATCAATAATTGATGTGGCGGGCGCAGTTTGAAGTAATCCCCCGGCCAGAAAATAGTAGATGTAGCCGTGCGGCGACTGGCCGGCGTGGCCGATGAAGAAGACATAGTTGATATGGAGGACCCGCGACTAGTGAGCACCCGAATATATCGAGTCCGCGATGTTGGGTCCAAGACATGCGAGCCCCCGAGTACGACGAGTGCGCAACGACGGGCGCGGTCGACCGGGCAGAGTAGTCAGAGCTTTTTTCAGTCAGCTGTTATATTACGGCACAAAAAACTGTGCGCAAATAATAGTGCGAGCTGAAAATATTTGGCGAAATAAATTTTGCAAGTAGTAATTAATTGGAAATATAGCACCTAGTATTTTTGTATAGGTTGTTTGTTGCTGATGAACTTGATGGATGGGACGGAATATCATATCCTCGTGACCTAGTCACATGCTTGAAAGCGTTGTTGCCATAATATCACTGAGTGGATCCATGGTATCTTTCCGTACACGCGGATGTACAAAGCTTGCTATTGACACGAATGCCTCAACCCATACCATTGGAATACCCATAATATCACTGAGTGGATCCATGGTATCTTTCCGTACACGCGGATGTACAAAGCTTGCTATTGACACGAATGCCTCAACCCATACCATTGGAATACCTGAGAAGCACCTTTATGACCACCCTGTTACAGAGTGAGGATTGATAATGTCTAAGAAGCTACTGGATATGGTCTCACGGTCTAAGGATTAGGTTACAACATTTCATTCCTAGTATTGCAATGCTGAAATTTGTGACATGATCACATTGCAATACCTTATATGGGTGTGTGTCCAACATGTTATTGATCCAACAACATGACTCCATTATTAATGACGTTGGTGTCCATGATGAGGAAATCTTGATCGATCATCTTATTAATCAAGGGACTATTTTACTAGGGACAAGGTTTTTGTCTAATACCACATGTACATTAATGTTTTCTCTTAATACAGTTATAGCATGACATAAAACTTATTATGAGCAATGTATATGTGACAATATAACTCTTTTTATTTATTCTCCTCTAGGGCACAAATCCAACAATAAAATGTAGACACATGTTTGTTAGTTGGGCATTTTGGGCAAGTGAGGTCCAGCTATACATGCCATATTTGCTAAAAGGACCCATAATGGGTAGCCGACCATGGATTGGTTGAGTTCCACCTCTATAGTTGAAAGCTCAAAGTGATTTGGACCCACACGGATTTGATGCACATGGCTTCCCCTAAAAAAAATTGGTGCACATGGTTGCCATAATGGGTATGTTTTGAAACTTGCCCGTGTAAATTGTCCATGTAACATGCCACATTATTATTTTGGATACAACTAACATTATTAGTTACATATAGCTATCAACAACATGCATGGAAAAGTCGAGGGTACTCCTCGGCAATGCCCTCCGATTGGGGCTTAGGGTTGATGGAATCATGTAGGCTGACACGAGACATCGGTGAACAGACAAGGGGGGAGAGCAATTTACCCAGGTTCAGGACCCTCGATGAGGTAAAACCCTTACGTCCTGCCTGTCTGATCTTGATTATGAGAATATTGGGTTACAATGGGGTGCCGAAGGTTTCGGCTGTAATCTCGTCGAGAGGCTAAGTGCTACGGCGACCTAGCTCTAGACTTCTGGTGGCTAAAGTTGCTATGATTGATTCCATCCCTCGGCATCCCCTCTCCTGGCCTTTATATAGGAGGCCAGGTCTCAAGAGATCTGTCCGGGTACGACTAGGTTTACAAAAGACCTAGCTCTAAACTTTCCTTGTTCGGCTTCCCTCTTGCCTTGTTCTTCAAGGGATCTTCTCCTGCACCGTCCCAGTGGCCCGCCTTGCCATCGGGTATCTTCATGTACCTCCAGTTGGGCCGCACTGGATAGGGCAATGTCAGTTACCCGAAGGGTAATGCCCACGTCACCTACAACCTCAAAGTTGTGGGTCACATTAGTCACTGAGGCGAGGTTGACAAGTCAACACGTCAGTCACGATCAACATCGCACCACTATGTGCGCCCTTAATGTGCTACAACATTACCGGGTGTTGGGCTTGCCTGCCGCCTACCACAATATAAATTTTTCCTGACATGGGATCTAGCACAACGAAATTCTTTTTGTGGGCCCTGATTGCCGCACAAGATTTCCCATCCTCTGGCCAAACACTTTTGCAGGAGAGTATGGCTTATGCCATCTAAAAATCCGATGGGTGGGGGAGGGGGGATTTTTTTATAGTGTCTATATCTGCACCGCGCTCAGTTTGCATCTGCTTCCGTGAATATTTATTTCCAATTTATTTCGGGGTTCCTATATTTGTTTTTTCTTTTGTAAGAAAATATTTAAACAAATATGACACCACACCATCTATGTCCCATTTTAATTTTTGAATTCTTTTGTTTAGTACATTCTCGACTTGTTGATTATGGCATGAGGCCTCGACCTCGTTCATTTGCACTCATGTCTAGATATGACTCCCACATAGGACGCATCCATTCCTTCAACAATGACATCATACATGTACAACAGTTTTGTCAAATTTTGCTAGGTTTCATATGGATCTTGCTCTCCTTTCTAATCCTTATTTCATCATCAATTTCTGGTCGTTAAATTGTTCATGATCTTTTCATTAGCTACTCCATCACCTCAAAATATAATCATTTTTTATTCCTCATGACTTGTTGGTTTTTATTCAATGGGTCTCAACTATAGAAGCATTGGGAGATCTTCTTAGCTAATACCCATGCTCATCTTTTATATGCACCGACTGCGGGTAAGAGGTGCTCAACGACTTTGGCCTGATCTTCACACCATAAGATCAAGGACACCGGGGGGATAACTATCTGCAAGCAGCTAACATGAACATGAGAGATTATGACCGGGCGAAGAAGATGGCAACCGTAGTCTGCAATCCGAAACAATCACATATCCACAATCCAGGAACTAGCCCACTCAGCCACGATCAAGTTGTGAAGCACAAACTAGGTGCAAACCACAAGGAAATCACAAAATCTAATCCATACAACCATGCTCAAGTCGTGGAGCACAAATTAGGTGTAAATCTGCAAGGAATCACGAGAATAAGGATAGAAAGGCCTCCCTAATCTTAGAATGATGTATTTGTTTTGAAATCTAAGATGCCAAAAGTTCCTTCCAAGTGGAAGAACTAGCTTATTTATACTAAGGGACGACCCCTGCTTAGGTGTGAAAGGAGACAAGCTAAGTAACCATCTTAAGTGTGAAAATTTTCCAGAAAAATAGTCAACTTGGGGAGTTATTGAGAGGCTTCTCAAAAATTGGCAAACCTTTAACAACCTGGACACCTCCCACCAAAACGGTTATTATTTTGGCTACGAAACTCCAAATGACGTGTGGTTTTTTGTTGGAAAGATAATTTGATATAGCATATGTTGGTATACCCCACTTGCCCCGTCTCTCAACCATTTGGTGCTGACATACAAAATATCAGATGCAATATTTCTAGAAGCAGATTCCTTCGAGACTTGGTGATAGCTTGAAAATTGTTGTTGATAACTTTGTTCTTCATGGTGTGGGCTTACTTCAACCTTGTCTGAATTCAACCAACAACAAAGTAGATGAAAGCATAGCAGTATCATTAAGGTTAAGGTTATAAGATACACTTAAGTTAGCATTTACGTGATCTCTTATTTATTTCGCACGACTTCTTTTGATTGGTCCATTGGTGGCGGAGCCACCTCGTCCATGTAGGCTCGTCCATGTAGGTTAGGAACTATAGTGTCAACAACGAAATGCCCATGAAAGCTAATGACTAAATCATCTTGATGCATTGAAATTAAAGAAGGATTTAATGGTGGAACCTGGGCATCTGCCCGGGGTCTCTCCATTGTGTTTGATATATTTGAGCTCCCTTGACTCAATGGCGGTCGGTGGAGGATAAACCACTATTGTGAACTTGTGTATTCAACCTGGCCATCTTTTGTTCCCTCCCTCAACGAATCTAGTCTCAAGTGTTTCCCCATTGTTCTTCTGTCACACTTTTTCTGTCATGCACCTCTATGTAGAATAGGTAACCGTTGATATCATGTTCCTGAAATTTGTTAGAGCATCTCCAGCCGCGTTCCTTAAAGCGACTCCCAAAGATTTTTTGGGGCATGCTAGACATTTTTTCGATCCAGCTGCGCGCCCCAAAGGCGCTTTCCGTCCGGTGTGGCCCAATACGGTGCCCGGCGCCCTGAGCCCATCTTGGTCCACAGGGGACGCTCCGGGCACGCCGGACACAGCGAGAAGCGAGGCGAGGAGTGGCAAGCCCGACGCGTCAGTGACACAGAAGTCTAAAACCCGTCGCCAACCTCTGGCCAAGCAAGGTTAATGGCGTCCAACTTTCCCAGGTGACGCAGTGAAGTGTCTCGTCGTGCATGACCGCGTGCCCATCCGCGCCGGCGTTTATTGCGGCCAACGCCCCGCTGCCGCCTCGCCTGCCGCTACTGTACAATTAAGAGTGTCCCTCCTTCCTCTCGCCACATTCCCCATTCCAATCTCGTCGCTTTCAATCTCGCCGCACCTCCTTCCTCGGCGCCAATGTCGTCCTCCCGCAAGAACATCCTCGCGGCGAATGGTTTCAGGCGTGGCAGCCTCACGGTGGCGGAGGCGTGGCCGTTGTACCGCGCGTGGTACCCTGTCCCGCCGGACATGCGCCTGCCAAGCAGCGGCGGCTGGACGATGGCCGTCAACGGGATCGGCATCCCGCCACCGCCGGAAACCAAACGCTAGATGGACGTGATCAGGACCCAGTGTGCTCGCCTCACCGCCGAGGAGCGCACCGATCCTACCGAGCCCCCCACCGGTAACGATGACTGGTGGGCGGACTTCTTCTAGGTGCAGTACGACACCAACATAAATAGCACCGGCGGCCTCGTCGGCTGAAGGAATACGTGGAACAAGGAGGGGAGCATCTTTTTCTAGGGCATCCCTGGGGGAACCCTCTCGACCGTCGTCAACGACATCCACTGGGGCACCGCAAGGTTGGAGATGCCAGCTTCTCCGCCGCCATCTCCTTCGCCCGCAGCGCGCTGGCAACCGAGGAGGATGTACTCGTCCTCCTCGAACTCTTCTTCTTCGGGGCAGGAGATCGACGCCTTCCTCGCACCGCCCCACGCCGTACAGCGTGCCAAAGCGCAAGGTGAAGGAAGAGCCATAGTACGCGATGTCGCCCGCGACTCTGAGGCGCAGTGGCAACAGCGTCAACATCCGCGAACCAACGCGGCAACAGCATAGGCGTGCTGGCGGCGCCCTCCTTGTTCCGAAGCCGGAGATGAAGGAGGAGAAAGACGACGAGGAAGCCATGAAGGCTTCCCAGATGGCGGAGTACGAGCAGCGGCAGCGCCTCATCGCCAGTAGCGACGACCCCGAGGACTTCCTAGGGTTGCACGCGGCGTTCACGGCGTCGTTGAACAACAAGGATGCCTGGAGGGGCAACCTTGACGCGGCGATCGCCATGTCCGATGGCGCTCGTCGACCTCACCAATGACGGCGAAGCTGGCCCAGCGGCACGATGAAGGACGAGCCCGTCGACGAGCCCCACGAGCGCGACAAGCAGGACGTCGTCGTCGATGACATGTACAATTTCCACAAGTACTACGACCCCTCTGGCCGCCGCAAGTACTACTAGATTAGGGTTTAGGTTTAAACTTCATCCAAATTTGTTTGAATCTATGTAATATATAGCAAGTTTGAATAAATTCAACTGTTTTCAATTAAATTTTAAAAATCTCAAATTCTGTTTGGGGAACTCGGCCCCCAAACGCGGCACGAAGAAAACGCGTCCCCCAAACGCTAAATTCGGCGTTGTTTGAGAATCGCTTTGGGGGACGCGGCTGGAGATGCTCTTAGTAGTTACTCCTTGGTTCTCTAGACAAACTCTTGGCTACCACTTCCTCTTCATTTGCAGCTAGCACGGGTAGTGATACGTCCCAAACGTATCTATAATTTCTTATGTTCCATGCTACTTTTATGATGATACTCACATGTTTTATACACATTATATGTCATGATTATGCGTTTTCCGGAACTAACCTATTGACGAGATGCCGAAGGGCCAGTTCCTGTTTTCTGCTGTTTTTGGTTTCAGAAATCCTAGTAAGGAAATATTCTCGGAATCGGACGAAATCAATGCCCAGCATCCTATTTTTCCACGAAGCTTCCAGAACACCCGAGGGCCACCAGAGAGGGGCCACAGGGCCACCAGATGATAGGGTGGCGCGGCCAGGGCCTGGGCCGCGCCCCCCTATTGTGTGGCGCCCCGTCAGCCTTCCGACTCCGCCTCTTCGCCTATTTAAGGGTCCCTAACCTAAAACCTCGAGACGGAAAAAGCCACGGTACGAGAAACCTTCCAGAGCCGCCGCCATCGCGAAGCCAAGATCTGGGGGACAAGAGTCTCTGTTCCGGCACGCCGCCGGGACGGGGAAGTGCCCCCGGAAGGCATCTCCATCGACACCACCGCCATCTTCATCACCGCTGCTGTCTCCCATGAGGAGGGAGTAGTTCTCCATCGAGGCTAAGGGCTGTACCGGTAGCTATGTGGTTCATCTCTCTCTCCCATGTACTTCAATACAATGATCTCATGAGCTGCCTTACATGATTGAGATCCATATGATGAGCTTGTAATCTAGATGTCGTTATGCTATTCAAGTGGATTTTACTTATGTGATCTCCGGAGACTCCTTGTCCCACGTGTGTAAAGGTGACAGTGTGTGCACCGTGTGGGTCTCTTAGGCTATATTTCACAGAATACTTATTCACTGAGTTATGATTTGAGTTGGATGTCTCTATGAAATTGTGGTGTGTTAGTACCTCCTATGAATGCTCACAGTGACAGCATGGGGTGTTTATTAGTACTTGGGAATACATCTTTAAGGTTTGCCGACATGATGAATTAGTGTTTGTTATCTTGCCAAAGAGTAATTCAGAGTAGCATAGTGAAGTGCTTATATTTATATTCAATTATGATTGCAATGTTGAGAGTGTCCACTAGTGAAAGTATGATCCCTAGGCCTTGTTTCCAAACATCGAAACTCCGTTAATTTACTGTTCTGTTGCATGTTTACTCGCTGCCATATTTTATTCAGATTGCTATTACTACTCATATACATCCATACCACTTGTATTTCACTATCTCTTCGCCGAACTAGTGCACATATACATCTGACAAGTGTATTAGGTGTGTTGGGGACACAAGAGACTTCTTGTATCGTGATTGCGGTGGTTGCTTGAGAGGGATATCTTTGACCTCTTCCTCCCTGAGTTCGATAAACCTTGGGTGATCCACTTAAGGGAAACTTGCTGCCGTTCTACAAACCTCTGCTCTTGGAGGCCCAACACTGTCTACAAGAATAGAAGTACCCGTAGACATCAAGCACTTTTCTGGCGCCGTTGCCGGGGAGGAAAGGTAAAAGGCACTCATACTCCGGTCCCAGGTAACTAAGTACTTTTCTGTTGCCGTTGTGTGTGTGCTCGAAGCTATTTCCTTTAGATCCTGCAATTGCATCTTTTTTGTTTCTTGTTTTACACTAGTAAGGCATAATGGAAAACATCTGTGAGCTTTTTGTACTATTTCCTGAGTCAAGACATGAATGGTTTAATGCGAAAATTAAAAAACCTATGGAACCTTATTTGCATGCTGGTAGTAATATTAGTATGAACGCTTTGAACACCATTGTTGGTAATGATATAGAAAATGCTAAGCTTGGGGAAGCTGGTTTTGATGAAAATGATCTCTTTAGCCCTCCGGGTGTTGAGGAGAAAGTTTATGTTGATTATGATATGCCTCCTATTTATGATGATTATAATGATAGTGGTCTTTTGGTGCCGCCTACTATGGAGAGTGAATTTTATTGTGATTATACTATGCCTCCTATATTTGATGATGAGAATAATAATGATAGCTACTTTGTTGAATTTTCTCCCACCACAACTAATAAAATTGATTATGCTTATGTGGAGAGTAATAATTTTATGCATGAGACTCATGATAAGAATGCTTTATGTGATAGTTATATTGTTGAGTTTGCTCATGATGCTACTGAAAGTTATTATGAGAGAGGAAAATATGGTTGTAGAAGTTTTCATGTTACTAAAACACCTCTCTATATGCTGAAATTTTTGAAGTTACACTTGTTTTATCTTTCTATGCTTGTTGCATCATGCTTCATGAATTTGTTTATTTACAAGATTCCTATGCATAGAAAGCATGTTAGGTTTAAATTTTTTTTGAATTTGCCTCTTGATGCTCTCTTTTGCTTCAACTCTTATGTCTTGTGAGTGCATCATTAAAATTGCTGAGCCCATCTTAATGGCTATAAAGAAAGCACTTCTTGGGAGATAACCCATGTGTTTATTTTGCTACTGTTTTGTTGTGTCTTGGAAGTTGTTACTACTGTAGCAACCTCTCCTTATCTTTATTTTATTGCATTGTTGTGCCAAGTAAAGTCTTTGATAGTAAGGTTCATACTAGATTTGGATTGCTGCACAGAAACAGATTTCTTGCTGTCACGATTTTCGATCTGCCTCTCTGTAGGTAGCTCAGAAAAATCTGCCAATTTACGTGCGTGATCCCCAGATATGTACTCAACTTTCATTAAACTTAGGCATTTTCATCTGAGCAAGTCTAGTGCCTCTTTAAAATTCGTATTTACGGACTGTTCTATTTTGACAGATTCTGCCTTTTATTTCGCATTGCCTCTTTTGCTATGTTGAATGAATTTCTTTGTTCCATTAACTTCCAGTAGCTTTGAGCAATGTCCAGAAGTGTTAAGAATGATTGTGTCACCTCTGAACATGTGAATTTTTGATTATTAACTAACCCTCTAATGAGTTTGTTTCGAGTTTGGTGTGGAGGAAGTTTTCAAGGGTCAAGAGAGGAGGATGATACAATATGATCAAGAAGAGTGAAAAGTCTAAGCTTGCGGATGCCCCCGTGGTTCATCCCTGCATATTTCAAGAAGACTCAAGCATCTAAGCTTGGGGATTCCCAAGGCATCCCCTTCTTCATCGACAACTTATCAGGTTTCTTCTCTTGAAACTATATTTTTATTCGGTCACATCTTATGTACTTTACTTGGAGCGTCTGTTTGTTTTTGTTTTTGTTTTTGTTTGAATAAAATATGATCCATCATGCTTGTGTGGGAGAGAGACACGCTCCGCTGTTGCATATGAACACATGTGTTCTTAGTTCTATCTTTAATGTTCATGGCGAAGGTTGAAACTGCTTCGTTCATTGTTATATGGTTGGAAACAGAAAATGCTGCATGTGGTAAATGGTATAATGTCTTGAATAATTTGATACTTGGCAATTGTTGTGCTCATATAGATCTTGTTTAAGCTCTTGCATCATGTACCTTGTACCCATTAATGAATAACTACATAGAGCTTGTTAAAATTTGGTTTGCATGATTGATCTCTAGAGTCTAGATATTTTCTGGTTGAGGTGTTTGAACAACAAGGAGACAATGTAAAGTCTTATAATGCTTACAATATGTTCATATGTGAGTCTTGCTGCACCGTTTTATAATTGAGTTTGCTTCAAATAACCTTGCTAGCGTAGCCTTGTATTGAGAGGAATTCTTCTCGTGCATCCAAATTCTTGAGCCAATAACCATGCCATTTGTGTCCACCATACCTACCTACTACATGGTATTTCTCTGCCATTCCAAAGTAAATTACTTCATGTGCTACCTTTAAACAATTCAAAACTTTATTACTCCTTATTTGTGTCAATGTTTTATAGCTCATGAGGAAGTATGTGGTGTTTTATCTTTCAATCTTGTTGGGCAGCTTTCACCAATGGACTAGTGGCTTCATCCGCGTATCCAATAATTTTGCAAAAAGAGCTGGCGCGGGGTTCCCAGCCCCCAATTAATCAACCTTCATTAATAATTCTCTTCACATGTTTTGCTCGATTCATCGGTAAGCAACTTAATTTTGCAAATAGACACTCCTTCATGGTATGTGAATGTTGGAAGGCACCCGAGGATTCGGTTAGCCATGGCTTGTGTAAGCAAAAGGTTGGGAGGAGTGTCAACCATAAATAAAACTAAAATACATGTGTAAACAAAAGAGAAGAGGGATGATCTACCTTGTTGGTAGAGATAACGTCCTTCATGGGAGCCGCTCTTTGAAAGTCTGTTTGGCAAGGGGGTTAGAGTGCCCACTACCATTCGTTGACAACAACAAACACCTCTCAAAACTTTACTTTTATGCTCTCTATATGATTTCAAAATTTAAAAAGCTCTAGCACATGATTTAATCCCTGCTTCCCTCTGCGAAGGGCCATTCTTTTACTTTATTGTTGAGTCAGTTTACCTACTTCTTTCTATCTTAGAAGCAAACACTTGTATCAACTATGTGCATTGATTCTTACATGTTTACTTATTGCACTTGTTATATTGCTTTGTGTTGACAATTATCCATGAGATATATAAGTTGAAGTTGAAAGTAACCGCTGAAACTTAATCTTACTTTGTGTTGCTTCAATGCCTTTACTTCGAATTTATTGCTTTATGAGTAACTCTTATGCAAGTCTTATTGATGCTTGTCTTGAAAGTATTATTCATGAAAAGTCTTTGCTATATGATTCATTTGTTTACTCATTATCTTCATCATTGCTTCGAATCGCTGCATTCATCTCATATGCTTTACAATAGTATGATCAAGATTATGATAGCATGTCACTTCAGAAATTATCTTTGTTATCGTTTACCTACTCGAGGGCGAGTAGGAACTAAGCTTGGGATGCTTGATACGTCCCAAACGTATCTATAATTTCTTATGTTCCATGCTACTTTTATGATGATACTCACATGTTTTATACACATTATATGTCATGATTATGCGTTTTCCGGAACTAACCTCTTGATGAGATGCCGAAGGGCCAGTTCCTGTTTTCTGCTGTTTTTGGTTTCAGAAATCCTAGTAAGGAAATATTCTCGGAATCGGACGAAATCAATGCCCAGCATCCTATTTTTCCACGAAGCATCCAGAACACCCGAGAGCCACCAGAGGGGGCCACAGGGCCACCAGATGATAGGGCGGCGCGGCCAGGGCCTGGGCCGCGCCCCCTATTGTGTGGCGCCCCCGTCAGCCTTCCGACTCCGCCTCTTCGCCTATTTAAGGGTCCCTGACCTAAAACCTCGAGACGGAAAAAGCCACGGTACGAGAAACCTTCCAGAGCCGCCGCCATCGCGAAGCCAAGATCTGGGGGACAGGAGTCTCTGTTCCGGCACGCCGCGGGACGGGGAAGTGCCCCGGAAGGCATCTCCATCGACACCACCGCCATCTTCATCACCGCTGCTTGTCTCCCATGAGGAGGGAGTAGTTCTCCATCGAGGCTAAGGGCTGTACCGGTAGCTATGTGGTTCATCTCTCTCTCCCATGTACTTCAATACAATGATCTCATGAGCTGCCTTACATGATTGAGATCCATATGATGAGCTTGTAATCTAGATATCGTTATGCTATTCAAGTGGATTTTACTTATGTGATCTCCGGAGACTCCTTGTCCCACGTGTGTAAAGGTGACAGTGTGTGCACCATGTGGGTCTCTTAGGCTATATTTCACATAATACTTATTCACTGAGTTATGATTTGAGTTGGATGTCTCTATGAAATTGTGGTGTGTTAGTACCTCCTATGAATGCTCACAGTGACAGCGTGGGGTGTTTATTAGTACTTGGGAATACATCTTTAAGGTTTGCCTACATGATGAATTAGTGTTCGTTATCTTGTCAAAGAGTAATTCAGAGTAGCATAGTGAAGTGCTTATATTTATATTCAATTATGATTGCAATGTTGAGAGTGTCCACTAGTGAAAGTATGATCCCTAGGCCTTGTTTCCAAACATCGAAACTCCGTTTATTTACTATTCTGTTGCATGTTTACTCGCTGCCATATTTTATTCAGATTGCTATTACTACTCATATACATTCATACCACTTGTATTTCATTATCTCTTCGCCAAACTAGTGCACATATACATCTGACAAGTGTATTAGGTGTGTTGGGGACACAAGAGACTTCTTGTATCGTGATTGCAAGGTTGCTTGAGAGGGATATCTTTGACCTCTTCCTCCCTGAGTTCGATAAACCTTGGGTGATCCACTTAAGGGAAACTTGCTGCTGTTCTACAAACCTCTGCTCTTGGAGGCCCAACACTGTCTACAAGAATAGAAGCACCCGTAGACATCAGGTAGTTCTTGAAATTGGAGGGGTTTTATTCAGACATGGAAACACCTCCATTGGTAGGGCACCACACCTTGAACACGAATCCTCATGGAGAAGGGAAGAAACCTATATCCACCCATGGTTCACTACAGGAAATCGATGCTTTGCCGTGTAGTTGTAAGTGCACGACAAAGCCTTAAAAGTGCACGGCAAAAGATCGCACGGCAACAATCGGGACGGCAACATATCTTTGTTGTGTGCATCAAGGAAAATGCACGGCAAAGCCTTTGCCATGCGCCTTGCTTCCCTCCATGGCACAGAAAAGCACTTGACGTCGTCCCGGGCGAGATGACGCCACTAGTGGGTCCCGTTAGGACACTTTGCCGTGCACCCACACACGGCAAAGGCTCTGTCCTTTGCCGTGAACCCTCATACGCCAAAGGCTATATCCTTTGCCGTGAGCCTCCCTCTGCCGTGCGCCTCTCTCTGCCGTGTGGGATCCCACTGCCGTGCGCCTCCCTCTACCGTGTCCTCTTTGCCTCGTGACCGTGCACGGCAAAGAGAGACCTGAGTCTCCCATTTGGTCAGCCCTTCGCCGTGCGTCCTGGGGCAGCACACGGAAAAGTGATCATTTTGTCACCAGGTGCGCCCCAGGAGCACAGTATTGCCGTGTGTCACCTTTGCCGTGTGTTTACACATGACAAAGGTGCATGTGTATTTTTTTCACCCTTTTTCCATTTTTGACAACAATTCAAATTCAAATATACACAAATATGTATGAAATCCAACATCTGTGGCACAATAGCAACATAATTCAATGCATATAACATGTATTCCACAATACAATGATTTATTGCCACAAATAGATCACATACAAGATCAAACACCGCAACATATGTACATAATAATTGCATACAAGATCCAAAGCCACAAATAGAGTGCATATGTCCATATTTCCATCACAAGATCATACAAGTTCACACATAGAGTCCAAACCATATATAGAGTTCAAACCACAAATAGAGTACAAGTTCACACATAGAGTCCAAACCACAAACAGAGTACAAGTTCACACATAGAGTCCAAACCACAAATAGAGTACAACCATATGCATGCATATAGCTCATCATATGTAATCAACAAACGGAGAATAGCTCCTTTCTTCATGCACGTCCTACAAAATAGAACTCAAAGACATGAGGTTCATGTACAAGTCTAGAACGAAAAGGTTAAAAGTTTGCCAAGTAAAGTAAAGATTCTATAAATTTTGACAAGTAGAGAAACATTGCAATATACAAGGAATAAGGATCATGATCATAAGAGAAACATACAAATATATACAATTGGCTACCATGTGCTCTACTTATATGGAAAAGATCATGTATTTTTGTATGGCTAAGTTTCTCTATGACTAAGTTTCTCCATGACTAAGTTTCTCTATGACTACGTGGAATTCTACAAGTCACTAGAATTAGAACACAACCCTAGAAGAGCGAGCGGGGTTGTTAGGGTTTCCCCCGTAGGAGGCGTTTGCATGGTCTCCTCCTGAGACGATGGTGCACCGAGCTCCGCACTGTTGGATCCACCCGAGGCCTGAAGCTACAAGATGCAAAATTGTGAGCCTTAGTCAATATGCACTAGACAAGTGGTATTTTGAAATTGGCACCTAATACGCAAGACAACTTACCCATGCGCTGAGGTTAAAATGAGGTGGATCAACCGTAGGAACAGTGGCGCCACTCTGCAGAAGGGCCTACAAATCAAGCATGTGCGGGTAAGGTATGTAATTAGGATTTGTCTTAGGTCCTATGAGAAAGAACTTACCGATAACAGGGACTCGCACGCTTTCGTCCTCTATGTAAACCACACCATAATCTGATTCTATTGCGCCATCATCTGACTCTGCTGAGCAAGGAGGGCCTGGGCCTGCTCCCTCTCTCTCGTTTCGTTCTCAAAGTCCTCCTACATTGTTTCATTGGAAGGTCATGGATGTTGCAATTGAAAACATGGAATGAAGTGTGGATGACAAAGGAAGAAAAGCATACCCGGAGCTTCTCAATGTATCTACACGACGGCGTCGAGCGGGATTGTATGGTAGTGGAGGAGCTCGATCTGTCACGCCTAATCTCTCTCATAGACCGGACGGTCTTAGGATCAATGGTGCTATCACACATCCACAAGAGGCCATTCTTCCTGCCACCTCCCCTACACATGGCAACCTCGGGGTCAATGGGCTCAGTCTCAGGGTTCGGCTCGCCATATGATTCAGCAAAGCCAACCCGATACTCTTTGTCCTTAAGTTCGGCGTTCTCTCTCACCCACGTCAACGTCCCATCCTTGTTCTTCTTCTGATGGCACTCTTTCCACACCTTAAATATCGAGGGCGTCGTGCCTAACTCTTTTGCCTGCAAAAGAGAGCACGAAGATACATCAAGTGGGACACACTTGCAGAATAAGGAACAACATGCATGATGAGCAAGGTTAAGAGAAAGCCTTTTCTCACCTTGTTCAGCATGATGACGGTCATGGGCATGCTGCCGTGCGTGTGTGACCCACCTATCATTGCAGCTCTCTTTAGTTGTCATGCTATGTGCCTCATCTTGAACTCGGCGCTTGTCCACCAATGGACCATAGCCCGGTAGACTCCCGGTCTGGCGTGACCTACGAACGGAGGAGGCACCTGCATATACAAAATACACATATTAGTGAAAGGCGCACGGAGTTGGGCATTGCATACAAAAAATACACATATTCTATATCGCCAGCTTGCGCTTCTGGGCGTACCATCTTTGGATGCAGCCCACACGCGCCTCATGCATAGTGTGAGCGACTTGCTTTGCAGCCGCCCTGCAAGACTGGGCAATGCACACCGCTGGGGGATAATCTGGGTCCATCTGAAAGTAAGACTACAAGCAAGATGAACATAGGTTAAAAGTGGCAAAAATGCATTAGTTTAACGATTTTCAACCTCGAGGTTACCAAATGGTTAGTACTCGAAGAAACTTATCCAGAACTCCTTGATGACCCTCGCCTGGCAGTGCACGAGGTACTCGTGCTTCGTGCCCAAGGGATCTCTTGCTAGCTTGTAGTGCCTCGAACTCCAAGCTATCTCCCAATGACAATTGGGCATTTTTATAGCCTCAGGGAAGTATTTTCTGATGATGCATCCAATGATGCTCGAGTAGGTGCGCGCATGCTTCCCATGCTTATACTCGAACGAACTACACATAGAGAAGCCAAAAAGGGTATTAGCAAAAGGTGATGAATTAATTACTATAATATCAAAAGCTAAAAGGTTGTGAAAAATAGTTAAGTGCTCACTTTTTTCGCTCGGTGTGAGCACCACACTACCATCCTTTTTCTCCTAGCATCCCCGTGTACTCGGGATCAACGTACTCATTCGGTTCCTTCCAGACCCTCGCCTCACCCTCCTCGCGCTCGAAGTCAAAAACAGGCAGCTCCTCCTCCTCCTCCTCCCTCTCCGAGTCCTCCCCCTCCTCGTACTCCCCCTCCTTGTGCTCCCCCAAGTCCTCCTCCTCTGCCTCACAGTCCTCCTCCTCCTCCTCCTCCTCGTCAACGGGTGGGGGAGAAGGAGTACGTGGTCGTCTACCCTTCCTCCATGTAGTGTGAGAAGGACTAGGTGGTCGTCTATCCACCCTTCTCGAAGTGGATCTTGAAGCTCTTTGGTCTGGCTTCGAGAGAAGGCTCGACACGCCCCTAACTTTCTTCGCGGCCTTCTTCACTAGTCCTCCTCCTAGCATGTTTGAATCACCTGCATTCACAAAAAAAGTACCTATTAGATAGAGTTCTTAGAATACAAAATGATGTAGATGAAAGAAGAACGCAATATTTAGAATACAACCTCGCATGATACAAAATGATGTAGATGAAAGAAGAAATTAGCAAAACAAATAAATTAAAATACATAGAGTTCGTACAAGACCATACCATAGAGTTCTTACAATGGAAATAATTAAAATACATAGAGTTCTTAGAATAGGCTACTTTTACAAATCACTATTACATAGAGGAAGACTACGAATTTCAGAAGCCCGTTTCTTGATCATCACGAATGAACAACCAACGGGCCACAAGCTTCGTCATCGCTATCACACTGCCCTCAATAATCAGGGATGTAACCTAGAGGCGGTTCCGTTGACTCAGCGGTGTCTAGGCCTTGTTGGAACCTGGCAAGCAAATTCAAGTCTTGTGCGCTCTGAACCTCCTCGACCACATCGTCTTCCTCCTCAACATCCTCGACTACATTGTCTTCCTCCTCTACGACCATGTCATCATCAGTCGACAAGTTGATAGTGAAATTCCCTGGGAGCCCTTCTTACTGGAAAAACTCGCTGTCATATGTTGAGGGGTCAAGGCGACGGTAATCTTCATTGTCTAGCATAGGCGGCCTGTTGTGTGTCGGCACCATGATCACGACATCCCAGCCCTGTAGACGTTTCTTCGGGTTCTTGCATGGGTACATGAGGTAGAATACTTGAAAGGCATGGGTAGCCAAAATATATACATCATCTCCTGTGTAAACATAGCTTCGCTCAACTTCAACCAAGACAATTCCAGGTTTCCGTCTTACCCAATGCGGTTCGAACCAGTGACACTTGAATACAACGGGATCTAGGCCTTTGCTGAAACCATAAGGCAGCTCGTATATCCCCTCGACTCTACCATACTAGAGCTTATCTGATCTTTGCCGTTTGTTGTTTCTGGTCTTTGCCGTGCCATTTTTCTTTGCCGTGCGTTGTTTCTGGGCTTTTGACGTGTGGTGTTTCTTTGTCATGTGGCTTTTTTTTGTTTTGCCGTGGTTGTCTTCTTTGCCGTGTACTCGTCTCCCTTTTTTCACGGCAAATGGCTCTTTGCCGTGCAGCAGCGCACGACAAAGGTGCAACGCACGACAACGATGATTTTTCCGGTAGTGGTTGTAGATTGGCTTCTGATGCCTCGAGACACCCAAGCTAGCGATAGATGCGCAATGAGCAGCGGTCTCATCGATAAGCAAGGAGGATCCGATAAGTACCTCAACGTACATGTGATCTACGAGAGGAGGTGCAATAGCCGTAGTTCTATATGTCCTAGCCATGCAACTAATAGCGTGTGGAATTTATGTTTTCACCAACAATTTATCATAAGTTTCTATCATATACTATACTACGGAGTATGTGATTTTATTATGTCCTGTATGATACAAAATGAAGTATCTTATTTGTTTCCAAATGTATGACCGCGATACTATAGACAAAATAGCATAGCAAACATATTACAGCCGAAGTCTGTAGGAACAATCAAAATGGTCTACCCCCTTTAACAAATGGCGCGAGACCAGCAGGAACCGCAGCTTGCTAGCTCCTAGCTTCCTAGCTAGACGCCTAGACACGGACGAACACAGAGACATGCATACACCTCCCAACCCATTCTGATCCAACAATCGGTTTGGTTCTTGCTTGGTGGCATTAATTGAATGGGCTGCTTGTGCGGCAAAAGCGAGCGCACCAGCCATCACAATTGGTAGCACATGCCAATCGGCGAACTACAGTACTTTTGATCGATCAAGAACATCCATGATCCATCCATACACATGCAAAAAACATGTCTACTGCCCAACGTCTGAATCTCAAAGGTTATAACGGGATTCAGATACAAATACTAACATATACGGAGTACATTGCATCTTGCAATATGTTTTGCTCGTTTCTTCAATCCTATGTACTATTGATATGTGTGGTCCTTGGTGATGATACGGTTGTTAGGGTTGCTGCTGTAGATCCAACTTACCTGTAACCACCATTGTCATGTGCCTTGTTGAGCATCCATGTTGCTGTGCCTGCCATGGGAGACATTGTTGCTTCTGGAGCCTGATAATTCATGTACCTGGGGCAGTGTAGATGATCGACCACAGGTAGGACTCATCTATTTTCAATGCCCACACCTTTATCCTACGCGCCTTTTCCACCTACAGTATGAACAAAGAGCGCGTCGCCATTAGTAACTAGTTACAGCTCATCGATCAAAGGAGAAAAGGGCCATGAATCGTTCAACACGTCCAATCATCGAACGAATCGTGCAGCTAAGGCCTCTGTCGAGGAGAGATGCGAAGACGGCTGGGCCCGCACGTCGGTGACGTGACCACGATCGATCGGGCACTGTTGGATAAGGAGGGGAGCTCTGCCCGTGATGTGACGCGACGCGACGTGCAAGGGATGGCATGGCGGCATCCGGGAGACGGGCCTATGGCTCGGGTGGGCGTAGGGCCGGCCGACAAGTCGCCGGAGACGGGAGCCGGGGGCCCGGCGGTGGCGGGCCGGCCGGCTAGCTGCGTGCATGGGGCATGGCGTGCCCATGTCTGGAAGGTGTGGGTTAGTGGGGGTTGCATATGCACCCTTCACAACAGTGGTGGGGGGCAACAATTATGCCAGTGTTTCTTTGCTGTCTAATCCCGCTCAATGTCTGATCGAACACATACGCGGTTACACACTGATAGCTCAATCTGAATCTGTGATTGATGTCGCTTTCTCTCCCTCCAACCGACCCTTGTGTTGTTCACATGTTGGTGGGCTAGCTTAGCTAGCTGCTGGTGCCTAATTACCTTCTTGCACCATGTCAACTTCCCTATTGATGGATGCTATGCATCTGTAGGAGTATGGACGAATGAGAATGACTCCTAAATTGTAATTGGCCGATCATATCGGAGAATAAGATGGAAAATACCAGGATGAACATGGGTGCGCGTGCACCCGTATTCTCCAATATTGAAAAATGCTATTTGAAAATCCCCAAAAAGTTAAAATAATTTTTTATGTACATTAATGTTGGTGCTTGTGTAAGTTTTCGCGGAAAAGTACGATTTTATTGGCCTACATGAAAATGGCAAAAAATCCAAATGACATTATAATGATTGGTTTGTACTGTTCACGGAAATAGGAATTTCTATTTTCACATTTATGTGTAGGTCACACATGGTCAAAATCAGCACAAGTAAGTGTCAACATAATATATACATGCGAGCATTTTTTTCAATTTTTTCTGAAACTTTGAAATAGCCTTTTATTTTTGGAATTTTTCATAATGGGGTGCACATGCACCCGCGTTCACATCGTCCGCATTCCGAATAAGATGGACTAGTAACAGGCGCATATACTACTACTAGTGGATGTTACTATCTCAGTAGTGAGAAGTATCATAGGTATGAATGTATGATCACATAGAAATTTATTAATCTTAGTTTTTTACATTTTACCTTGCTAAGCGCTATGTGATGGTAACATCATAGCAAGAACAATAAGATGATACCAGCTTCCTATAGAAGTTTAAACATAATACTTTTTGCTTAGCTGAAATAGAGAGAATAGGGTAGAAGATAAGTGAGCTGTAAGTCAAGAGTCAGCTGCAACATATGCTACTAGACACTTTGTGAGACTATACAATGGACATGTATTAATAAAGCAATATTTTTAGCTAACTGTTGTATATTTTAGCTATAAGACTGGCCATAGGTGATATGTCAATGTGATAATATGTTATTATCTCCATTATAACGAATAAGACACACACTTGTTTTTCAATATTTTCCTTTGACCAAAAATTTGAGCAACTATTTTTTGATTATGTTCAACAAAATTTGTAAGTTAGATTCATACTAAAAACACTTTCTAGTGATACCAATGCCTATCAAGCAATTATCATATACTTAGACTAATCATTGGTCAAAGTTAAATCTTGGAAAACATGTACGCCCTTATTCGTAGGAATGGAGGGAGTACAACATGACTCTCTTTCATGCTAAAACACTATGTTGGCATCGTGATTGCATGTTACTACCTGTGTTACCCCATTATGAGTAGTATAACTGAAGAGATGGTTTGGAAGCATATTTATTTAATTCGTAATAAAGGGATAACAATTATGGTGATCAATATCCTTATTGATTTGGTGGCATTAACAATGTTCATTATTTGTATTAAATTCACATTAAATATATTGGAATTATGCAGTTTAATCCCCTTAATTAACTGGAGGGCCTGAAGCGGGTTTGATTTATTTCACAGTAAAAGAGAATTGGACCGATCCCTAATCAAGCTCTCAAGGCCTCTTGATCAGGAATGAATTGTCTTGAATTCTACCTCAAGGATTCAAGACCGCAATGATGCTGGTCGATGATGAGTTAGTGCAATGGCAGAGCAGGTTCCAGAGCATCTATGGTCTGACGATCATATATATTCAGGTGCATGTGTGACCATGTCAGGTCTGGAAGTATGTATGAACATTTTGTAATCGTGCATATTTCTGCCTTTTCGTTTTCCTTCTTCTGCAATAGCTTTCCAACTAATCCTGCTGTCAAGTCTACTGTAGAAATGTGATCTGCGCCTAGCATGTCATGTCTGAAACTTCTCCCGTAATTGATACACATGTCTTAAATAAGGCCAAGTTTCATCTTTCTGGCAAGTGCACGAGCACGACATATCCATCAATCTCATCTTTTTCTTGAAGGGCCAGTCACATGATTAAGACATCCCAGGAAGAAATTCAGATGATTAAGGCCAGCCATTGCTTTCCTCAAAAGCTCAAGTTCAGCAATTAGTCGGCTAAATAAGGAACATTGAATCCAGCACTCACGGTGATGAATCGCCGATACAGTCTCACAGTGACAGCTCCAAGAACCAAGGCTGAAGCTGCGTTTTGGGCACACTACTGAAAGCACTACTGTTACTAGCACAGTGACCTGAATGGGCGCAGACGATGCATTTACTGTGTGAAGCGCCCCCTCCAGGCGACGGGGGAGGGAAACCCTAGCCTCCCGCCGCCACCTCCCCACCTCCTCTGCCCGCCCCCTCGTCGCCTCCCGAGGCCGCCGCCGGCTAAGCCGTGCGCCGCCAAGGACGGGGGCGGCGAGGATCTATGCCTCTCGGGCCCCCGCATGGCCGTCTCGGAGGGAAGCCGCCATGCCGGTCCCGGAGGTCGCCGTCGTCCGCGCTGGCTCCATGCGTGGCCCGCCGCCGTCCTGCTCGCTGCCGTCCCCTCGCGTCTGCATCGTCCACGGCGGCGGGATGCTGGCCGGCCCTGGCGGCGGGTTGCTGGCCGGCCCTCGCGTCTGCATCGTCCAAGCCGGCCCTGGCGGCGGGATGCTGGCCGGCTGCGGTCTCTGCTGCTCGGCAGCTCGTCATCCGGCCTCTGCGCGGCCCCTGCAGCTTGGGATGGTCGCGGTTTCCGCCGGCGCTCGCGCGCGGGGCTCTGTTCTGCGGGCTCCTGCGGGCTCAGATGGGCCCCTGCGGGCTCAGTTGGGCCCCTGCGGGCCCCGTTGGGCGCCTCCGGCTCCGTTTTCTGTTTGGTGGACGGCTACAAGGCACCCTGCTCGGCGGGACACCTCTTCTCGCCGGGGCCTACGTTGGACCCGACGACGGACGACGTGCGCCGACACTCCGGCGGAAGCTTCGCACCATTGGTGCCGATGTTGGCGGTGCTATTGGGTACCGTTTTCCCTGTTGAGGGCTTCATCGGGGAGCTTGGTCTCCTGTTGTCGCGAGTTCTTGCGTTCTCCGGGTGAAAACCTCTTGCTCCTTGGAGCGGGCGGCGGCGACACACTGTGCCGTTACCTTCTTGAAGGCGCCGCTTTTGGAGTCCGTAGTCCTCGTGGTGTGGTAGATGTGTGGTTGTTGTGCTGCTTGGTTGCCTTGTCGTCGAGGGTGGTGGATGCCGGTGTTATAATTGAGATGCACAATAAACGAAGAACGAAAAGTAAAACACTGCAGGGGACACGAGATTTTAACGTGGAAAACCCTTGCAACACACAAGGGAAAAACCACGGGCGCCGGCCCGACAAAACTTCACTATTTCGGTGGTGTTTACAAACGCCGTGGGTGTACAATGATGCGATGATCAACCCTAGCGGCGGCTTACGGGGAATATAAATAGGCGGTGGCAACGATCCGTACCGCGGGGGCTGCCGCCCCCGCACCCCCGCGAGCGTCCACTGTAGGGCACGACATATGGGCTAACTTCGACTACGCTACGCTTCGGCCCAAGCCTCCGGCGACGGGCCTCGCTCCGCTTCGTCGAAGTTAGCCTCCCTACTAGTATATGAATTTGGATCACAAAATAACAAACTCCACCTTGAGACAAATTCCTTGTAGCATGAACTTCAACAATCACCTGAATCAACAAAGAAAACACTTGCTGGCGCCAATAGCCACTTGGGCTAAACGGTTATACCAACCAAGCTTGAGCAAAGCTCAAACTTGGACACGAGGAACAGAGCTTAGTCATCATATCGGCAGGATTATCATGAGTACTAATCTTGCATACCTTCACTTTACCTTTTGCAACCACATCTCCGATTGCGTGGTACTTAATATCAATGTGCTTTGTCCTATCATGGAACATCTGATCTTTAGTAAGATAAATAGCACTTTGATCATCACTCGAACAACTTAATGCAAGAATTATCTCCACAAAGCTCAGCATATAACCCTTTCAGCCAAACAGCCTCTTTACTCGCCTCAGCAATAGCCATGTACTCAGCCTCGGTAGTAGATTGTGCAACGGCATCCTGCAAAGTAGCCTTCCGGCCTAACAGCACATCCACCAACGAGTAAACACATAACACCGTGAGGGACCTTCTCTGATCCAAATCGCCGGCATAATCTGAATCCACATATCCGGCGAGCCCCTCACCAATCCTGCCAAACCTCAAGCAAGCTTTTGATGTGCCGCGAAGGTACCTGAAAATCCACCGAACGAGCTTTCCAATGTTCTTTACCGGATTAGCCATGTATCGGCCCGACCAAACTCATAGCATATGATAGATCGGGACGTGAACAAACCATGGCATACATCAAGGAACCAACGAGCACTAGAATAGGGAACTCGAGACATGTACTCAATATCATCTTTAGAGCTAGGACATTGCAAAGGCTGACAACTTGAAATGAGAAGCAATAGGAGTAGTAGCTGACTTTGCATCATGCATATTAAAACGATGAAGAACTTTCTCAATGTACTTTTCACGACTAAGAAACAACAAACTAGACTTTCTGTCCCTTTTGATTTCCATGCCTAGTATTTTCTTAGCGGGACCAAGATCCTTCATCTCAAACTCACTACTTAATTGATTCTTTAAAGTAGTGATCTCTTTCATGCTCTTGGCAGCAATCAACATATCATCAACATATAGCAGCAAATAAATAGGTGATCCATTAACAAACTTGATATACACACAACTATCATGCTGAGATCTCTCAAAACCATGTGTAAGCATAAATGAATCAAACCTTTTATACCATCTGTCGTGGCGACTGTTTCAGACCATAAAGGGACCTCTTTAATTTGCAAACAAGATCCTCTTTACCGGGCACAACATAACCTTCAGAGTTGGTCCATATATATATCCTCCTCCAACTCACCATGCGAAAAGCGAGTCTTTACATCTAGCTGCTCAAGCTCAAGATCATGCATAGCAACAATACCAAAGAAAGCACGAATAGAACTATGCTTCACAACCGGGGAGAATACATCATTATAATCAACACCTGGAATTTGACTGAAACCTTTTGCTACTAACCTTGCCTTAAACCGTGGAGGCTCATTAGGAGACAAACCTTCCTTTCTTTTGAATATCCACTTGCGGCGGACAGCCTTCTTTTGTTTAGGCAAGTGCACAACATCCCATGTGCCATTCTTCTCAAGCGATTGCATCTCTTCTTGCATCGCACCTACCCACTTCTCTTTATCAACCGAAGCAATGGCTTCGGTATATGTAGCTGGTTCAATATCATGCTCCACACTGTTCAGCACAACTCAAAGCATAAACAACAATATCACATTCTTGAATTAATCGGGTAGGAGGTGTAATATTTCTCTTAGGGCGGTCAGCAGCAATAGACCGTCCTTGTCGCTGAACAAAAGGTGGTGAAGGTGGAACATCATTATCATCATTGTTGGTTTCAGGAAACACATTTTCATTCTCCTTTGCGTGCTCCACCCGCACGCCAATTACTGTCTTGCTCATCATCGAAACATCGGGAGAATCAATAGCATCGAAATATCGGTAGACGGACTATCATTAAACATAACCGCCTCATTAAAAACGACATTCCTGCTCAACACAATTTTCTTAGTTTCAGGATTCCATAATCTATATGCCTTAACTCCTGAACCATAACCAAGGAAGATGCACTTAACAGCCCTTGGCTCCAACTTTCCATTATCAACATGAGCGTAAGCGATGCAACCGAAAACTCTCAAATCTGAATAATCGGCGGGCGAACCGAGACCATACCTCAATTGGAGTTTTCTTATCAAGTGGAACAGAAGGTGACACTGTTGATGAGATAACATGCGGTGGAGGCTGCTTCAGCCCAAAAACCTCTATGCATCTTTGCATTAGACAACATGCAGCGAGCCCTCGAAATAATGGTCCTGTTCATGCGTTCAGCCACGCCATTCTGTTGAGGGGTGTACGGAATGGTATGATGTCTTACCATCCCATCATTGCTGCAAAACTCATCAAATTCATTTGAACAAAATTCCATACCATTGTCGGTACGGAGTATCTTAACCTTCTTTTCAGTTTGGGTTTCTACCATAACTTTCCACTTCTTAAAAGCATTAAAAACATCAGATTTATGTTTCGGGAAATATGGCCACACTTTTCTTGAGTAATCATCAATAATTGTAAGCATGTAATTAGCACCACCATTAGAAGTTCTACGGGACGGACCCCAAACATCAGCGTGTACATAATCTAAAATGCCTTTGGTGGTATGAACGGAAGCATTAAATTTTACTCTTTTATGCTTACCAAAGATGCGGTGCTCACAGAACTCAAGATTACCTAAATCGCAGCCATCAATTAGCTCTCTCTTTGCCAATTCTGCCATGCCAAGCTCACTCATATGTCCAAGACGCTTGTGCCAAAGGTTAGTCTTACTAGTTTCATCGGAACTAACGGCAGCAGCAATACCGAGGCAAAGTGCTACCTCTAAGGACATATAATTTCGCAGAATTCATATCACCAATCATAATAATGAGAGAACCTGATGATACCTTCAAAAGTTTGTTCCCACCTTTGTACTTGTACCCGTCACAATCAAGGGTACTCAAAGAGATCAAATTTCTCGCCATGGAGGGTATGTGTTTCACTCCTGTCAACGTGCGTGTCATCCCATCATGGGTCTTGATCTCGAGCAGAACCAATGCCAACAATGCTTTGCACTGGTTGTCATTCCCCACACGCACAAAATCTCCACTCTGCACGGACTCATAAGAACTGAACCAATCTTTGTTACGGCAAATATGAAACGAACATGCGGTATCAAGAATCCATTCATCATCACGTGAAACACATGCAGCCAAAACAGCTAAGCAATCTCCATCGGAACTATCACTACCGGCAACAACAGCAGCCTCACCCTTACCGGTGACAACGGCAGCCTTACCATTACCATCATTAGTTTTCGGTTGGTAAGTTCCGTTCCTTTTCTCCTTGTTCTGCAGACTTCCAACAATCATCAATATTGTGGCTAGATTTCTTACAATACCTACGCAGAACTTGTCACGTCCTTTGGACTTTGAGCGACCTCTATCGCCCTTGCTCTTATCTCTCGTTGTTGTGGTAGTAGTTATCTCGCTGCTTCGGTCCTGCCACGGACCTCTAACGCCTCCGCCTTGGAGGACGAACTTTCAGCTTGCACCATAAATTTCATTTTCTCCTTTTGTTGGAGAGCATCATAAACTTCCGCGAGAGTTAGTTTGTCGCGGCTCAATAATATGGTGTCACGAAAATTACTGAAAGAATTAGGCAGCGAGCATAAAAGAAGAAGACCTAAATCCTCATCCTCATACTTAACTTCTATAGACCGCAAATCAGAAACAATCTCTTTCCAGGAAGATAGGTGATTCATTACCGAACCTCCCTCTTGCAACTTATGCGAGAACAGACTTCATCTTCACGTGCAATCTGCCCGTGAGATCCTTGGACAAACAGATCTCCTCTAGTTTGACCCATAACTCGGCGGTGGTTTTCTCCTGCAGGCACTTCCTGCAGAATATTATTGGACGGATGGAGTTGAATCAACGATAAAGCCTTACGGTCTTTCCGCTTCTCCGCATCGGTCCGGGTATCCTTCGCTTTCTCGCCGAAAGCATCGATCGCTTCATCCAGATCCGAAGATTGGGCGAGAATCGCCCTCATCTTCACTTGCCACAAAGCAAATCTCGTGGTGTAGTCCAGCTGCGGTAGATCGAACTTCGGTGACGACATCTCGTAAACCCTAGATCCAAAGAACACGGGCTCTGATACCACTTGTTATAATTGAGATGCACAATAAACGAAGAACGAAAAGTAAAACACTGCAGGGGACACGAGATTTTAACGTGGAAAACCCTTGCAACACACAAGGGAAAAACCACGGGCGCCAGCCAGCAAAACTTCACTATTTCGGTGGTGTTTACAAACGCCGTGGGTGTACAATGATGCGATGATCAACCCTAGCGGCGGCTTACAGGGAATATAAATAGGCGGTGGCAACGATCCGTACCGCGGGGGGCTGCCGCCCCCCGCACCCCCCGCAGGCGTCCCTGTAGGGCACGACATATGGGCTAACTTCTGACTACGCTACGCTTCGGCCCAAGCCTCCGGCGACGGGCCTCGCTCCGCTCGTCAGAAGTTAGCCTCCCTTTAGTATATGAATTTGGATCACAAAATAACAGCCGGGGCGGCGGCCCCGGACGGTTGACGTGCGCCGAGGCGGCGGCCTCGGATGGTCTTGCAGCGATGACTCCATGGGGTGTGGTCATGTTCTTGCAAGGCTTGGGTGGCGTGTTCGTGCTACGTGGGTAGTGAGCTCGTCGGCCCGGCCTACGCGGCCGGGTGGTCGGTGTGGCCGGCAGAGTCGGGCGGCGGCCCCGGATCTTTTGGCGCGGCGTTCGTGGTCCGCGGGTGGTCGCCTTGGTAGCTTGGGCTACAGGTCGTCCACACCGTGCGGCGTTGCGGCTCGCCTCCGAGCAGGGACGTCGGAGCAGCGGCTCCGGGTTTGGTGGTGTGTGTTTGGTCGTCGGCGGTCTCGTTTCGTGTGGGCGATGAGGCCCCGACTTTTGTGCGGTTTTTCGGCCGGTTTCCCTCATAAACTCGGCCACTCTGTATGGTTTTTGGGCCCGGTTTCCCTGATTAACTGAGCCAAATCTTCTTCTATTAATATATCGAGCAGCTCACCTGCCGAATTCTCAAAAAAAAAACTGTGTGAAGCACTCATCAGGCATCAGCCTCTTTGATCAGCTTGAGACTAGAGACTACTGAGAGTGAGGCTGGGTCAGATTCAGAAATTTAATGTGAGGAAGAGATGCTACACCAGCTACTATAGCTAGTATCACCGTTATAGCTAGCTATAGCTGGATAGGCGTGTCTCTATGCCTGCGCCTCAAGCTACAGCTGACAAGCAGTGTTGCAATTGGCAAATCATTTGGACCGTGACCTAGCCGATGTGACCATCCCCCCATGATAGAATGATACTACAACTCCTGGATCGCAGATACATTGCATCAAACCTATTGATACCACTAGCTCTTTTCTGAATTTATATGATAGGAGTAATATATTCGATCCATGTATCCTTAACTTTTTGTTGTTGATTGATTGATCACATCGTCATTCCCATAATCTCGTCGTGCTTGTTGCCATGTGTCGCCGTTGGGTCCATTGTACAGGGATAACATGCATGTGAAGAAAATCTTTTTTTTTTCTTCTACAGATCTAACCCTTTGACGAAACTAATTCCTAATCAGCGAAACAATTTCGGAATAAGACCCCTAGATTCGGCGCGAACTATCTACGATAGAGCCGAAGTAGTGCACATTGTCGCTAAAGCATCTTCAGCGCCAAGCAAGGTTAGGGCGAGACCATTTGGCGCGGAATTGAGGTCGGCGACAAACCACCCGGTGTAGAACCACTGTAACAATCACCCACAACTTTTCCTTGGTGGCAACATGCGCAAATTCGGCTCCATCCTGAATGATGCGGAAAGCCGAATTAATCCTGAAGATATTTTTAAAATAGTTTTGCCAGGGTTAATGAGGCATTAGTTTCGCAAAGGGGGTTAGATTTCTCAAAAAAATACGACTTTACGTGCAGCCGTATGTTACTAGATGGCTTTGAATCGATAAACAGCTCCTGCACTGCAAGTTTTCAACTGATCGAAGCATGGCTTCTTCACACACATCATCTCCGGTCTCTCTCTCTAGATCTCTCGATTTCTCTGTAGAAGACATGCACGTACGTACTCTGGCCCCAGGCTAGAGTACCGAATAGTTTGAGCGTTGGGGCTGTCGTCCCTCCCAGGTACGTACGTACACTGCATTTGGCGCTAAGGGGATGGTCTGGCCTGCAAGTTGCCCCAAAAGAGCAAGGGACCGGTCAATTAATTGAGGGAGATCTCGACGTGGAGGCGGCCATGCATATACGTACCCATGCACGCATTATAGGGCGAGAGAAGATGCGATCTCCGGTGGGGCATGCCGCTCGTGCCCGGCGGCGAGTTGCCGGCCGGGGGCTCATCCGCAGCGCCGCCGGCCGATTGTCGCCCGGCCGGGCCAGGCCCAGTCCAGAACCGCCGCGCACGTGTTGACCGGAGGGAGGCACGCACGGAGCGGCTCGGGACATCGGTGCGCGCCGGCGAGCCGGACACGACAGACTAGCTCACGCTAGCGCGCGCGTTGGCTGCGAGTGGCGCGGCAACGGTAACCGATGGAGCAGCTGGTCAGGCCAGCGCGGCAGCGTCAGCGTCATTGACCGGAGGCGAGGAAGAGACGAACAGGTTACAGATGGCTAGCTAGACATCGACGAAGGGGCCAGCGCAATCATGCCGCAGCTCTGTCGCAGCGTCTGCTCTGCTATGCTCTGCGCGCACCCGGCCATGAGTACGTACGTCCATGAGGGCAGGGGGTAGGCCCTGGCCGCCTCACATAACGCACACGCACAATCACGGTGGCACAGGCGTACGGGCGAGCGGCGCGTGGTCCTGCCGGCCAGGGGGCATGCAGCCTCGCGGCCGCCGGTGGAACCGCATGCAAACCGTGGACCGCGAGGCCACCGTGCCGCCAGGCCGCGGTCTAACTGGCACTCGAGCACATTCAGCGGCGAACACGGAACGAACTAAATCCATCGATATGTACTCCTTGTCTTCTGAGAGTAATCGATACGTACTATTTTTGATCTTATACGTCTATATGGTTCGTTTCTGAAAAAATGCTACGACAAGTTCCCAGTCTATTGACACTAGTGTAAATCAGAGTATTAGAGAGTGCCACTAGCTAGGGCTGGCTTAACCAAAATAAAATAAAAACCGACTCGCGCCACCTATCCTCAGACTAATCTTTTTGACCTAGCTTGTTCGTGTATGTGGTCCGTTTCTAAATAGGTTGTTCTCAGTCTAAGAACTAACTTATTTTTATTAGGATGACATCGTCCAATCTTAGGAGCAATCCTTGGCGAGGATAAGGGGTACACTCAGGTTATCATTGGGAGTGACTCCAGATAGATAGTTAATCTATGCAATCCTTAAGGTGAAAATCGTCCGGTTATTAGGAGTGATTTTTCTAGCTTTTGCATTTCGTTTGTTGGGCATGATGCTAAGAGCATGTCTAACAGACCCCGTATTTTTTCGCCCCTTAAAACGCGGAAAAATACGGGGCCTGTTAGACATGCTCTTAGACGGCCGGGTAGAGCTCTACCCCGTATATTAGCGGTTATTTTACGGGGTTGAGGCTTTTAAGGGGTCTGTTAGACCTGCTCTAACAATGCTGCGCATTTGTGTGCAAAACAAGCTGGAGATGCTTTTGGATGAATTATAATCCATGTTTTCTCGTTGATATTCTCCGGAGTGATTGTAATCATGTCGATTAATCTATAAAGCTCTCTAATTCACAAAAAGGCCTCCTAGTATAATTTTTTTTCAAAAGTCAAGCAATGTAATATGTGGTAACTTTTTTTATAGAAAATATCAACAGCCGAAATACAATATTGATATCACTGGAAAAAAACATTTCATGATGTATCAATATTGGTCGAATTATATTGTTTAGCTTTTGGAAAAACTATGAACTTCTCTTGAGGAACATGTGTAGTATAAAGGGTGCTTTTAAGAATACCCAGGTAAGACATGCTCAACCCCAATTGTACGAAGAAAGCAAAGTTGAGACAGCTTTTCCTCGATCACCGGCCGGTTGATCTGGTTAGCGAAAGTAGCAAAAATCTCAGTATTTTACCGTCCTAGTTAATGGAAACAAATTGTGAAAAGAACAATTATGTTTCATGTTTACCGTAACTTTTCGCTTCGGCAGTGCAGCCGAGAGTAAAAAACAAAAAAACACCTTTCGTCCCATGAATCATGTCTGAGATTGTTAAAATTTAGATGAATCTAGATGCTACGTAGCATTTAGATACATTCGAATTTGGAAAATCTTAGATAATTTTCATGAGATGGAGGGAGTAATAAATTTGACCGCATGACCTCACGCTAGCCTAGGTGGAGCCTTTCCAACACAACACAACCTCAAGTTGTGTTAGAGGTCCATATGTTTGACTCAGCCCCCACCCCTTTACTCTTCCCCACCGCGCAAAGCCCGGGCGGTGCTGGCGGCGGCGGTCTCTCCCTTCCACCGTGTGCATGGAGGGCCCGATGGGGTGGGACCCGTCCTTGTGATGGGGAGGCTCGCCGGCACTTCCTGGTGTTGTTGTAGCACCGATGGTGGGGGCCGCGTTGGCAGCGGCCGCTGCGTGGCGAGGGCCGCACGCGTGCTGCTGCCTGACCGCCAGCGACCGCAGTTTTGGGGCCCTCGGGCTCAGTCGGTTCCGGGCCTGGCGCTTCTCCCGGCGTGGTCGCGGTGAGGTGGGCAGTCCCGTTGAGGGCGCCTGGGTGGCGCCTGACCGTCGGTGCGGCAGGGATCTGGGGTGGTGGGGCGGATTGAAGGAGATATGCCCTAGAGGCAATAATAAAAGTGGTTATTATTTATATCTCTATGTTTATGATAAATATTTATATGTCATGCTATAATTGTATTAACCGAAACATTAGTACATGTGTGATATGTAGACAAACAAGAAGTCCCTAGTATGCCTCTTAAACTAGCTTGTTGATTAATGGATGATTAGTTTCATAATCATGAACATTGGATGTTATTAATAACAAGGTTATATCATTGTGTGAATGATATAATGGACACACCCAATTAAGCGTAGCATAAGATCTCGTCATTAAGTTATTTGCTATAAGCTTTCAATACATAGTTACCTAGTCCTTATGACCATGAGATCATGTAAATCACTTATACCGGAAAGGTACTTTGATTACACCAAACACCACTGCGTAAATGGGTGGCTATAAAGGTGGGATTAAGTATCCGGAAAGTATGAGTTGAGGCATATGGATCAACGAGTGGGATTTGTCCATCCCGATGACGGATAGATATACTCGGGCCCTCTCGGTGGAATGTCGTCTAATGTCTTGCAAGCATATGAATGAGTTCATAAGAGACCACATACCACGGTACGAGTAAAGAGTACTTGTCAGGAGACGAGGTTGAACAAGGTATAGAGTGATACCGAAGATCAAACCTCGGACAAGTAAAATATCACGAGACAAAGGGAATTGGTAATATATGTGAATGGTTCATTCGATCACTAAAGTCATCGTTGAATATGTGGGAGCCATTATGGATCTCCAGATCCCGCTATTGGTTATTGGTCGGAGTGAGTACTCAACCATGTCCGCATAGTTCACGAACCGTAGGGTGACACACTTAAAGTTGGATGTTGAAATGGTAGTTCTTGAATATGGAATGGAGTTGGAATATTTGTTCGGAGTCCCGGATGTGATCCCGGACATCACGAGGAGTTCCGGAATGGTCCGGAGAATAAGATTCATATATAGGATGTCATTTTATGTGAAATAAAATGTCGCGGAAGATTCTATGGAAAGTTCTAGAAGGTTCTAGAAAAATCCGGAAGAAACCATCAAGGAAGGTGGAGTCCACATGGGACTCCACCACCATGGCCGGCCAGCCCTAGATGGGGTGGAGTCCCAAGTGGACTCCACCATAGGGGGCCGGCCACCCCCCACATGGGAGGTGGAAATCCCACCCTTTGGGTGGGAGTCCTAGTTGGGCTAGGTTTCCTCTCTTATGGAAGGTTTTGGTTTCGGGTCTTATTCGAAGACTTGGACACCAACACTTGGGATCCACCTATATAATGAGGGGCCAAGGGAGGGGGCCGGCCACCCCAAGACCACAAGCTGGCCGCCCCCCATAGAGTGGCTGGCCACCCCTCCCAAACCCTAGCCGCCCCCTTCTCCTCCATATAGTCCGCGAAGTTTAGCGAAGCTCCGCCGGACTTCTTCACCGCCACCGACACCACGCCGTCGTGCTGTCGGATTCAAGAGGAGCTACTACTTCCGCTGCCCGCTGGAACGGGGAGGTGGACGTCGTCTTCATCAACAACCGAACGTGTGACCGAGTACGGAGGTGCTGCCCGTTCGTGGCGCCGGAACCGATCGTGATCAAGATCTTCTACGCGCTTTTGCAAGCGGCGAGTGAACGTCTACCGCAGCAACAAGAGCCTCATCTTGTAGGCTTTGGAATCTCTTCAAGGGTGAGACTCGATACCCCCTCGTTGCTACCGTCTTCTAGATTGCATCTTGGCTTGGATTGCGTGTTCGCGGTAGGAAAATTTTTGTTTTCTATGCAACGTTATCCAACAAGTGGTATCGAGCCGTGTCTATGCATAGATGGTTGCACGAGTAGAACACAATGGTTTGTGGGCGTTGATGCTCTTGTTATCTTTAGTTGAGTACTTTGCATCTTTATGGCATAGTGGGATGAAGCGGCTCGGACTAACTTTACATGACCGCGTTCATGAGACTTGTTCCTCGTTCGACATGCAACTTGTATTGCATAAGAGGCTTTGCGGGTGTCCGTCTCTCCTACTATAGTAAAGATTCAATTTACTCTTCTATTGACAACATTAGTATCAACGTTGTGGTTCATGTTCGTAGGTAGATTAGATCTATATCGAAAACCCTAAACCACGTAAAATATGCAAACCAAATTAGAGAGCGTCTAACTTGTTTTTGCAGGGTTTGGTGATGTGATATGGCCATAATGTGATGATGAATATGTATGAGATGATCATTATTGTATTGTGGCAACCGGCGAGAGCCTTATGGTTGTCTTTAAATTTCATGTTGAGTAGTATTTCAAAGTAGTTGTAATAGTTGCTACATGGAGGACAATCATGAAGACGGTGCCATTGACCTTGACGCTACGCCGACGATGATGGAGATCATGCCCGAAGATGATGGAGATCATGTCCGTGCTTTGGAGATGAAGATCAAAGGCGCAAAGACAAAAGGGCCATATCATATCACATATGAACTGCATGTGATGTTAATCCTTTTATGCATCTTATTTTGCTTAGATCGCGACGGTAGCATTATAAGATGATCCCTCACTAAAATCTCAAGATAATAAAGTGTTCATCCTTAGTAGCACCGTTATCAAGTCTTATCATTTCGAAGCATCTCGTGATGATCGGGTGTGATAGATTCGATAAGTACATACAACGGGTGCAAGACAGTTTTGCACATGCGGATACTAAGGTGGCCTTGACGAGCCTAGCATGTACAGACATGGTCTCGGAACACGTGATACCGAAAGGTAGAGCATGAATCATATGATTGATATGATGAACACTTTGAGTGTTCGCCATTGAAATTACACCTTTTCTCGTGATGATCGATTTGAGGTGCGATGGATTTGGTTCGTGTGATCACTAAGACAATGCGAGGGATATTGTTTTGAGTGGGAGTTCACCTAGATTTTTAATTATGTTGAATTAAAATTTGAACTCAATTTGTCATAAACTTAGTCTAAACTATTGCAAATATATGTTGTAGAGATGGCGTCCTCAATCAATTTTAACCAGTTCCTAGAGAAAGAAAAGCTTAAGAGCAACGGTAGCAACTTCACCGACTGGTTCCGTCATGTGAGGATCTTCCTATCTGGCGGAAATCTGCAATATGTGCTTGATGCACCGCTAGGTGACCCTCCTGGTAGAACTGAAACCGATGAAGTAAAAGCTGTTTACGAGACTCGGAAAACTCGGTACTCTCAAGTTCGGTGTGCCATCCTCGTGCGATCCGGAATCCGATCTTCAAAAACGTTTTGAGCACCACGATCCTCATGAGTTGATGAATGAGCTGAAAGCTATTTTTGAGACTCATGCGGCCGTGGAATGCTATGAAGCATCGAAACATTTCTTCACCTGTATGATGGAAGAAGGCAGCTCCATTAGTGAGCACATGCTCGCCATGACCGGGCATGCGAAGAAACTCAATGACTTGGGAATAGTGATTCCTAACAGATCGGGGATTAATCGTGTCCTTCAATCACCGCCACCAAGTTACAAGAACTTTGTGATGAACTACAATATGCAGAACATGAACAAGGAGTTACCCGAACTCTTTGGCATGCTAAAAGCTCGCTGAGATTGAGATCAAGAAAGAGCACCAAGTGTTGATGGTCAACAAGACCACCGGTTTCAAGAAACAGGGCAAGTCTAAGGGAAAATTCAAGAAGGGTGGCAAGAAAGCTGCCACGCCTCCTATGAAACCTAAGAACGGCCCTAAGCCCGATGCTTGAGTGCTATTATCGCAAGGAGAAGGGACACCTGGAAGCGTAATTGCTCCAAGTATTTGGCGGATCCGAAGAGCGGCCTTGTCAAGAAGAAGAAAGAAGGTATATCCGATATACATGTTATAGATGTTTATCTCACTAGTTCTCGTTCTAGTACCTGGGTATTTGATACTCGGTTCGGTTGCTCATATTTGTAACTCGAAACAGGAACTAAAGAATAAACGACAACTCGCTGAAAGATGAAGTGACGATGCGCGTTGGAAACGGATCCAAGGTCAATGTGATCGCGAGTCGGCACACTTCCTCTACATCTACCTTCGGGATTAGTTTTAAGCCTAAATAATTGTTATTATGTACCTGCGTTGAGCATGAACATTATATCCGGATCTTGTTTAATGCAAGACGGTTATTCATTCAAGTCCGAGAATAATGGTTGTTCTATTTTTATGAATAATATCTTTTATGGTCGAGCACCACAAAAGAATGGCTTATTTCTATTAGATCTCGATAGTAGTGATACGCATATACATAACATTGATGCTAAGCGAATTAAATTGAATGATAATTCTACTTATATGTGGCACTTGTCGTCTTGGTCATATTGGAGTGAAACGCATGAAGAAACTCCATATCGATGGATTACTTGAATCACTTGACTTTGAGTCACTTGATAGATGCGAAGCATGTCTAATGGGAAAAATGACTAAGACTCCATTTTCCGGTATGATGGAGCGAGCTACTGACTTATTGGAAATCATACATACCGATGTGTGCGGACCAATGAGTGTAGCATCGCGCGGTGGTTATCGTTATGTTCTAACCTTCACGGATGATCCGAGTAGATATGGGTATATCTATTTCATGAAACATAAATCCGAAACTTTTGAGAAGTTTAAGGAATTCCAAAGTGAAGTAGAAAATCAACGTAACAAGAAGATTAAATTTCTACGATCTGATCGCGGAGGTGAATATCCGAGTTATGAGTTTGGCATGCATTTAAAGAAATGCGGAATACTTTCACAATTGACACCGCCGGGAACACCACAACGAAACGGTGTGTCCGAACGTCGTAATCGAACTCTCTTAGATATGGTTCGTTCTATGATGTCTCTTACTGATTTGCCGTTATCATTTTGGAGTTATGCATTAGAGACAGCCGCATTCACTTTAAATAGAGCACCATCAAAATCCGTAGAAACGACACCGTATGAATTATGGTTTAATAAGAAACCTAAGTCGTCGTTCCTTAAAGTTTGGGGTTGCGAAGCCTATGTAAAAAAGTTACAACCGGACAAGCTAGAACCCAAAGCGGAGAAATGCGTCTTCATAGGATACCCTAAGGAAACTATAGGGTACACTTTCTATCACGGATCCGAAGGCAAAATCTTTGTTGCTAAGAACGGAACCTTTCTTGAGAAAGAATTTCTCACTAAAGAAGTGACTGGAAGAAAAGTAGAACTCGATGAGATTAATGAATCTATACTCGTTGATCGAGTAGCGCAGATACTCGGAAGATGTACCTGTACCGCCTACACCGGCAACGAGAGGAAGCTAATGATAATGATCATGAAACTTCGAACGAGGAAACTACCGAACCTCGCGGATCGACAAGGGAATGTGCCACTCCCGATTGGTATGATCCTTGTCTAAATGTCATGATTGTGGATAACAATGATGAGGACCCCGCAACGTATGAAGAAGCGATGATGAGCCCAGATTCCAACAAATGGCAAGAAGCCATGAAATCCGAAATGGGATCCATGTATGATAACAAAGTATGGACTTTGGTAGACTTACTCGATAGCCGAAAGGCTGTCGAGAATAAATGGATCTTCAAGAGAAAAACAGATGCTGATGGTAATATTATTGTCTATAAAGCTCGACTTGTCGCAAAGGGTTTCCGACAAATTCAAGGAGTTGACTACGATGAGACTTTCTCACCCGTAGCGAAGCTAAAATCTGTGAGGATTTTGTTAGCAATAGCTGCATTTTTCGATTATGAGATTTGGCGAGATGGATGTCAAAACGGCGTTCCTTAATGGAGACATTGAGGAAGAGTTGTATATGGTACAACCCACAGGTTTTGTCGATCCCAAAAATGCTGACAAAGTATGCAAACTTCAGCGTTCAATCTATGGACCGAAGCAAGCATCAAGAAGTTGGAACCGACGCTTTGATAAGGTGATCAAAGACTTCGGGTTTATACAGTGTCATGGAGAGGCCCGTATTTACAAGAAAGTGAGTGGGAGCTCCGTAGCATTCCCGATATTATATGTAGATGACATATTATTGATCGGGAATGATATAGAACTATTAAGCGATGTAAAAGGTTATTTGAATAACAGTTTTTCAATGAAAGACCTTGGTGAAGCATCATATATATTAGGCATCAAGATTTATAGAGATAGATCAAGACGCCTAATAGGGCTATCACAGAGTACATACCCGGACAAGATTCTAAAGAAGTTTAGAATGGACGAAAGTAAGAAAGGGTTTTTACCTATGTTACCAGTGCAAGGTCTTGAGTAAGACTCAAGGACCGGCTACGGCAGAAGAAAGAGAAAGGATGAATCGGATCCCCTATGCTTCGGCGAGTAGGCTCTATTATGTATGCCATGCTATGTACAAGACCGGATATAGCGCATGCTCGTTAGTTTGACTAGCAGATATCAAAGTGATCCAGGAATGGAACACTCGGACAGCGGTCAAGAATATCCCGAAGTACTTGAAAAGAACTAAGGATATGTTTCTTTGTTATGGAGGTGACCAAGAGCTCGTTGTAACAAGTTACACCTATGCAAGTTGGAACACCGATCCCGATGACTCTAAGTCACAATCCGGGTACGTGTTTATATTGAATGGTGCTGCAAGGTAAGCTGGGCAAGCTCGAAGCGAGTGCACGGTGGCGAAGTCTTCAACGGAATCGAGTACATAGCGGCTTCGGAGGCTTCATCGAAGCGGTATGGATGAAGAGGTTCATTGTAGAGCTCGGTGTGGTTCCTAGTGCATTGGACCCATTAATCATTTACTCGTGATAACATGGGTGCCAAAGCCAATGCACAAGAGCCAAGGTCACACAAGAGGTGAAGCATATCAAGCTGCGTTACCACTCGATTCGCGAGTACATCGAAGATGGAGAAGTAAAGATTTGGAAAGTACACATCGATCCGAATGTAGCAGATCCGTTGACTAAAGCTCTCCCTAGGGCAAAGCATGACCAACACCGGAATGCCATGGGTGTTAGGTATATTACAATGTAATCTAGATTATTGACTCTAGTGCAAGTGGGAGATCGAAGGAGATATGCCCTAGAGGCAATAATAAAAGTGGTTATTATTTATATCTCTATGTTTATGATAAATATTTATATGTCATGCTATAATTGTATTAACCGAAACATTAGTACATGTGTGATATGTAGACAAACAAGAAGTCCCTAGTATGCCTCTTAAACTAGCTTGTTGATTAATGGATGATTAGTTTCATAATCATGAACATTGGATGTTATTAATAACAAGGTTATATCATTGTGTGAATGATATAATGGACACACCCAATTAAGCGTAGCATAAGATCTCGATCATTAAGTTATTTGCTATAAGCTTTCAATACATAGTTACCTAGTCCTTATGACCATGAGATCATGTAAATCACTTATACCGGAAAGGTACTTTGATTACACCAAACACCACTGCGTAAATGGGTGGCTATAAAGGTGGGATTAAGTATCCGGAAAGTATGAGTTGAGGCATATGGATCAACGGTGGGATTTGTCCATCCCGATGACGGATAGATATACTCCGGGCCCTCTCGGTGGAATGTCGTCTAATGTCTTGCAAGCATATGAATGAGTTCATAAGAGACCACATACCACGGTACGAGTAAAGAGTACTTGTCGGGAGACGAGGTTGAACAAGGTATAGAGTGATACCGAAGATCAAACCTCGGACAAGTAAAATATCGCGAGACAAAGGGAATTGGTAATATATGTGAATGGTTCATTCGATCACTAAAGTCATCGTTGAATATGTGGGAGCCATTATGGATCTCCAGATCCCGCTATTGGTTATTGGTCGGAGTGAGTACTCAACCATGTCCGCATAGTTCACGAACCGTAGGGTGACACACTTAAAGTTGGATGTTGAAATGGTAGTTCTTGAATATGGAATGGAGTTGGAATATTTGTTCGGAGTCCCGGATGTGATCCCGGACATCACGAGGAGTTCCGAATGGTCCGGAGAATAAGATTCATATATAGGATGTCATTTTATGTGAAATAAAATGTCGCGGAAGGTTCTATGGAAGGTTCTAGAAGGTTCTAGAAAAATCCGGAAGAAACCACCAAGGAAGGTGGAGTCCACATGGGACTCCACCACCATGGCCGGCCAGCCCTAGATGGGGTGGAGTCCCAAGTGGACTCCACCATAGGGGCCGGCCACCCCCACATGGGAGGTGGAAATCCCACCCTTTGGGTGGGAGTCCTAGTTGGGCTAGGTTTCCTCTCTTATGGAAGGTTTTGGTTTCGGGTCTTATTCGAAGACTTGGACACCAACACTTGGGATCCACCTATATAATGAGGGGCCAAGGGAGGGGGCCGGCCACCCCAAGACCACAAGCTGGCCGCCCCCATAGAGTGGCTGGCCACCCCTCCCAAACCCTAGCCGCCCCTTCTCCTCCATATAGTCCGCGAAGTTTAGCGAAGCTCCGCCGGACTTCTTCACCGCCACCGACACCACGCCGTCGTGCTGTCGGATTCAAGAGGAGCTACTACTTCCGCTGCCCGCTGGAACGGGGAGGTGGACGTCGTCTTCATCAACAACCGAACGTGTGACCGAGTACGGAGGTGCTGCCCGTTCGTGGCGCCGGAACCGATCGTGATCAAGATCTTCTACGCGCTTTTGCAAGCGGCGAGTGAACGTCTACCGCAGCAACAAGAGCCTCATCTTGTAGGCTTTGGAATCTCTTCAAGGGTGAGACTCGATACCCCCTCGTTGCTACCGTCTTCTAGATTGCATCTTGGCTTGGATTGCGTGTTCGCGGTAGGAAATTTTTTGTTTTCTATGCAACGTTATCCAACACGGATAGATCTGGGCCAGATGGGCCCAGTCGGCTCCACTGTTCCTGTATAGGTCCTGTCCACTCCGGGCTTCGACTGACAGCGGCATCCGGGTGTGGGTGGTGTGCAGAAGTTTCGCCACTATGCCCCATTCACTGGCGGCCATGCTCGATCTGGGCTGGCTGTTATGGTGCTTATGACTTGCTCGCACGGACCTATCGGAACCCTGCTAGGCTTTTGGCAGTTTCCGCGTCACTAGGGGCGACTGCCTTGCCGGATTTCTGGGATTGGATCCCTGGGGCGGTGCGTGCTCCCTGGGTCGTTTCTTTGTTTAAGGCATCCCGATGATGGCCCTATTGTTCGAAATGATGGACTTCGTCCCTCCGCCTCAACCTGCTCCCCCTGGGGGGCCTCGTCGTGCTACCCCTTTGGTAGTGTCTTGTGGATCACCTTGTGACCTCTCGCTGGTGTCGCAACCCTCTCTCAGCACCATCTTGGCTACATTTACACGGCTCTGTTGCGGTAGCTGACGCCCTCGCTAGCGCCTTGGGGGTTTTGCTAGGTTGGCGTCTGGTCGTAGCTCCTACCGGTGTGTCTATCCCAACGCTAGGGAAGATGTTGCGTTTTTTATCTGGACCTATCCTGAGCTCCAGGGGTGGTGGTTCTCGGGTCTAGGTGAAAACTTTGCAGGACCTCTGTCTCTGTCGATGGCGATGACGTGTTCTTGCGCCATCCACCATATTGGAGGCGTCGCCGCAAGACCCCCCCCCCCCCGGTGGTTTCTCAAGCTCTACTAGGTGGTCGCCCCATCGTTGAGTTTCCCTTGGGTTGCAGTCTTGGTGTGGTGGAGATTTGTTAGTGTGGACACAGTCGTGATTGCTCCGGGGCAACAGAAGGCAAGACTCCCTCGTCATGGATCAAGCAGACGTTTCGGCTTGACATTTTCTATGTTGTCTTTTGTTGTGGATTCGGTGTGCGCTTGGTGCCCATGTGTGTTGTAACTCTTGGTGTAGAGTTGATGACCTCGTTAATTCAAAGCCAAGCTCATTTCAAACCTTCCGTCTAAAAAGAAGACATGAGCGGCTAACGCATGTGTTTGAAAAATATCTAGTAGTATAGACATGCGCCGATTAGCATTCTGGTTGTTCCTTTTTTTTTACTTTGCTCATCAAACATGCCGCTCTGTGTTTATTTCTCCCTTAACTATAATCATGCAGTAAATTGTTTTTTGAGAACACAGTACAACGTAGACGCTCACAAACACGCACGTACAAACACCCCTATGAACGCACACACGCACACCCATCTCCGAGGGACTGAGCTGACATATGTTGAGGTTGACGAAGTCACCACTGACGCCTCGCTGTTGACGGACACATCATGTACCACTGAAAGCATAGCGCCGGTTAAATCCTGCAATAAATTCAGGTAAATGTAAAAACTCATGTCAAGTCTAAAACTTGAATTTGGATGAGCTGGTTCCACTGCAAGGAACCAAACCACCAGAGACAAGTTCTGTTTGCATTTTGCAGTAGAATTAGCGCAGCATGAAGACCGTCTATCTTTGGAATATACGTGTTCCATATCAAAAAAAAAAGACCGTCTATCTGTGTAATTTTTTTTTTTTGAAACGGCAAAAAAGCTTTTGCCTTATATTGATTTAGGAGAAGCAAACAGATACATGGAAAGAGCCATAAAAAGGAAAAGAAAAGGCGGAATAGCGTTCCGCCCCAGGGAACAACTCAGCTAACTAAATCCGCAAGGCTCTTGGCACCTGCAAGGATCCAATCTTTTCCTTCTTCCCTAATCTTGTGCATAACGACCGATGGCAGCGAGGATTTGTTGTTGAAAACGCGCTCGTTCCTCTCCTTCCAAATCTCCCAGGAGATGAGAATGAGCGCCGATCGTAGACCTTTGGGAGAAGAGGTTGTGGCCGATGTAATGGCTTGCCAGTAGTCCAAGACCTTCGCTCTACCTTCTCCAAGGCTGCTCATAAGATCCGGGCAAGAGAGCCAGGAGGCCGCCGCAGCCCAAATGCGCTTGGAATACCGACACTCGAAGAGGATGTGTCGCGCCGTCTCGGGGGAGCATCTGCAAAGCTGGCACGTGGGGTGATGCGGCCAACCCCGTTTTGCCAGGCGATCGGCGGTCCAAAGGCGATTTTGGACGGCGAGCCACGCAAAGAAACGACACTTCGGAGGGGCCCAGGTCTTCCAGACAATCTTCCCAAACTGGCAAGGGAGAGCCATGAGGAATTGGGCTTTATAGGCGGAACTGGTGGAGTAGCACCCGTTAGGGGTCAAAGACCATGTGATGGAATCCTCAGAGTCTGGGTTCAGCTGGACTTCCAAAAGAAGATCCCATAGAAGGGCTTATTATTCCAGATGTTCGGCAGTGAAGGCATCAACCGCGATATCCGCCACCCAGTTATGATTGGCCAACGCCTCCTGGACCGTCCAATTTTTCTTTCTGGAAGCCTTGAAAATCAGGGGGGCAAGGTCCTTTGGAGGGGTGCCATGTAGCCATGAAGAGGTCCAGAAGGAGGCCGTGGCGCCATTGCCAATGGTGACACGCGTGGCTGCGTTGAAGAGATCCAAATCTGCGGCATCATTAGGGGTTTCGGTGCCCACCCACGGCTTGTCCGGAGCCGTCCACTTGTACCATAACCAGCGAAGTCTGAGAGCCCTTGAAAACTTTTCTAGGTCCAGGATACCCAAACCCCCGAGCTCCTTTGGGCGACAGACCTTTTGCCAGTTTACCTTGCATTTCCCCCCGCTGACCGTCTCTTTGCACGCCCAGAGCATTCCCCGGCTGATCTTTGCGAAGGCCTTGAGGATACCTTTGTCAGCTTTCAGCGCCGTCAAGAGGAAGATAGGCATAGAGGACAAGACCGACTTGACCAGGGCGGTGCAGCCGGCATGGTTCAGGAACTTGCCTTTCCACGGGTTTAGGCGGGCAACGGCCTTGTCGATGTAAGGCTGAAGATCCACCCGTCGGAGTCTTCCCAAGGAGAGAGGCAAACCCAAGTACTTGATGGGGAAGGGGGTTGTAGCTGCAGGGAAATTCGTCGAACCTCTTCAAGGTTTATGTTGGTGCACTGAATAGGGGCAATGGAGCTCTTCGCCACATTAGTCACGAGACCAGTCACCTCCCCAAAACTTTGGAGTATGCTAGCGAGGCCGGTGACATCATGTGCAGTAGGGGAGATGAAAATCGCAGCATCATCAGCGTACAAGGAGATCCTAGGACCCACCAAACCTCCCGGCATGGCAGAAAGGAGGCCGGCTTCAGTAGCCTTCTCCAGGAGCCTCTGAAGAGGGTCAATGGCGATATCGAAAAGCAGAGGCGATAGAGGGTCCCCCTGACGGAGACCCCGACCATGAAGGATATCTTTTCCGGGGATCCCATTGAGAAGAACATGGGAGGAGGCCGTGGAGAAAAGTGTCATCATAAGAGCCCGCCATCTTTGGGGGAAGCCGAGGCGCTGCATAAGAGCCAACAGATAGTCCCATCTCACCGTGTCAAAAGCCTTGGCGATGTCCAGTTTAATGAGGAGGGCCGGAATTTTCCTGCGATGCAGCAAGCGGGCGGTATTCCGGACATACATGAAGTTGTCATGGATAGTTCTGGACTTGATGAAGGCACTCTGGCTGTGGTACACGATCTCATTCATTTTAGGGCAGAGACGTCGCGCCATAGCTTTAGCAATAATCTTCGGGATCACATGTATGAGACTGATGGGTCTGAAGTCAGTGATGGATTCCGCATCGTCTATCTTAGGTAGAAGCACTATATTCGCAGTGTTGAGAATATGGAAGTTGGACGCAGAGAGCTCAGAGAAAGCATTTATGGTCTTCATAAGGTCGCCCTTTATAATCTCCCAGCAGGAGCGAAAGAAGGCAATCGAGAAGCCGTCAGGGCTGGAGCTTTGTCCGTAGGCATGTCCTCAACGGCTTCCAAAATCTCAGCCTCGGTGAAGGGGAGACCCAAAAAGTCCAGGGGGTGGGCGGTAGGATTGAGAGCTTCCCAATTGAAATCCAGCTAACGGGGAGGAGGTCGCCCGAGGGCTTGGGAGAAATGATCGAAGATCAAGTTTCCCTTATCTTCATGAGTCACGGCCCATCCCGAGTTTTGCCTGAGCCTCAGGATGTGGTTCTTGCGCTTTCTAGCATTGACCCGTAGGTGGAAGAACTTGGTATTAGCGTCGCCTTCACGGAGGTAGCGGATTCTGGAAGCTTGACGCTTGCGAGATCTATCCAGAGCGGCGAGGCCTTTGACTCGGCGTTTTAGGTTGGCACGGAGCCATCTTTCCTCGTGAGAAAGTAGACAGGATTCTTGAGCGAGATCGAGCTGTAGAATGACATCAAGAGCCATAAGGAGTTGCAGCTTACAGTCAGAGAAGAGCCCTTTACTCCACGCTCTGAGACCCGACGCCGTGGATTTCAGCTTGTGGTTGATGACATGGACCTGTTGAGAGTGAGAAGACGGTGCGGACCAAGATTTTTGGATGACCTCCTTGAACCCAGGCATCTTGGTCCAAAAGGACTCAAAGCGAAAAACTGGAGGCTTCCGCGGACCACTCTGGTTTGAGAGAAGAAGTGGGCAATGATCCGAAAGGGAGGAGGATAAGGCGTGCAGCACGTGGTGTTCGAACCTCCACTACAGGAATCCGGCAATATGCCGACGGCCTACGGCCCTCGGCGTAGCACCTACTGGCCCTCGGCGTACACTACGCCGACGGGGCCCCTCGGTGTAGCTCCTCGGGGAAGGTGGGCCTCGGCACATGCCACGTGGCCCTCGGCGTAGCGCCGCCCGTCGGCGTAGACGGAGTGGGCCGACGGCTGGCCCCACCGTCGGCGTAGTGGCCGTCGGCGCAGGTCGCTAACCGGCACCGTCAAGGTGACGGCCGTTACGGCTACGCCGAGGGCCACACCGTCGGCGTTCGTGGACGCGTGGCGCCACCTGGGCGACCCGGCGCTCGATACGCCGAGGGCCGGCCCGTCGGCGTACGTGGACGCGTGGCGCGACCTGGGTGACCACGGCGCTCGGTACGCCGAGGGGCTCACTGTCGGCGTAGCGGTGTGCCTTTTGGTCCATTTTGGACGCGTGGCGCGACACTGGGCGAGCGCACGGTACGCCGAGGGCTAACCGTCGGCGTAGTGATGTGCATTTTGTCCGTTTTGGACGCGTGGCGCGCCACTGGGCATACCTGGCGTAGCATGTCGACGCTACCCGAGGGGAAGCCGTCGGCGTAGCATGTGCCATTTGGTGCGGTTGCTCGATTTCTGCTTGTTTCGCAAATTTTCCAGATTTGGCAGGATACACAAGCACATGTAATTCACATGAAATTCATAGGCATGAAGTGCAAATACATATAACATCAAGTGCATACATAGTGTCATAGTGCCATAGGTTGCATACATAGTGTCATAGTGACATAGGATGCATACATAGTGCCATAGTGTGCATACATGCATGGTGCCATAGTGTGCATAAGATACATGGGACAACTAGAGGAGCTCGTCCCCGCTAAACACCGGCCCGGGCCGATACCTTCCAGTAGAAGCTGCGGAAGAACCACCGGGAGAAGGACCGGGAGAAGTACCGGGAGAAGTGCCGGGAGTAGCACCGGGAGAAGGACCACCATGATGAACCGGTGTGATCTCCCTCCCACCACCCTGATTTCCGAACATCCCGTTCCCTACACACATGTTCCCGAGATGTTAGCAATTTGCGAGGCAAAGGAAAGCCGTAGTATTCGGTTTGGCGAAGAACTTACCGTTGTTCTCCCATAGTACTCCGTGGTGAAATTTTCCTTCGATGGCATGTTTGGCGCCGGCCCCGGAAAGGGAGGCATCGGCCCTAAATCCACTTGTACTGTCCAGTTTGATTGGCCACCATCGACGCCTGCAAGATAGTTTACATGTCGGTCTTTGCGAAATGAAGCATCAAACTAGGGGAAAGTGGGACTTGTCATCATTTGCGAAAACAAAGGTTGGAACTTACATGTATATATGCCATGTACTCCATGAACTGCTGCTGGTGCTTGGTTGAAGGCCACCCGATATTCTTGATGAGCGGCCACGTAGGCCGCCTCGAAGTCAGGCTACAATTTCACAAATTCATGTCTCGTTAGCACTTAGCAATGTATGAACGAAAGTCGGAAAGAGGATGGAAATGAGGGAAACTTACATCGTATGCGGGTTGTTGCCGAGCCCGGCGACGAGGCGGGAGAGGGGGGCTATCCTTGGTGAGTCCCGCCTTGAGACGCGTGAAGGTCGTGGTGAGGGTATGCTTGACGGCCTTGTTCAGCATGGCGAGACGGCCATGCGGCAACCCTCCGGACGATAGGACCAACGACTCCTCGTCAACCTCCGCGCTCATGGGGTCATCCACCTCCGAGTGACGATGCCTCACCATCGCGCAGTAGTTCTCGACGTCCTCGGCGTAGGTGCCGAAGTACTCAGGGAGCGAGGGCTGAGGCTGCGAGAGATCGGGCTTCTTAAGCCGCATCTTGTTGTATATCTCGAGGTCAGACATCTCCTCCTCGGGTCCTAACGCCGCCCTCTGCATCGCGAAAGGAAATGTTGTGAGTACCAACTTTGAACATGACGGAACATAAAATGTATACATACCGTCTTCCCCTTGTAGCGCTCGTAGCTGAGGATTCCCCCACAGTGTGTGCCACCGTCGCCTCGGTTCTCCGCGTTCCGCCTCGCCACGGCTGCAAAGTCCTCGTCCATCTTGAGCCACCTCGTCCTAACCATCTCCTCCCATGCCTCGGCATGCGGCTCGGCCCAATCGGGGATAACCTGAAAATGCAATACTCAACTCAATCTAATGCAATTGCAACTTAGTAGCAATGTAGAATCTCATTGACATTTTACTCACCGACATGTAGTCCTCCACCGTCATCTCGTACTCGGCCTTAGCATTCTTACCGACAATGTCCGGCTCATGGACCCTCTCGCCTCTCTCTGCCCGAAGTGACCCGCGGACGTGATCCTTTGGTTGTACCACACCTGCGGTGTCAACCTCTCACAAGTCGCCCGCAAAGTCCTGTTCGCGGCCGTCTCCTCAACCTCGGGCGCCACACGATAAAAACACTTCAATCATGCAAAAAACAATTGTGAGATTCATGAGTTAGAACATTGGGGTCATCAAATATGAACGAAGCTCGAGAAAATATGTCTTACCCAAAACTTTCTTATCACGGCCTCGCAGCAGCCGTCGGGAAGCCTACGCCGAGGGCACTCTCGTAGTCCGTCCAAGTAGTGGCTAGCTTCTTCTCGCCAGCTTGGGACAGTGCCGAGGGGATAGTACTTGCCCGGCCAGAACTTCCTAAGCAAAGCTCCAATCATGCTGCTAGGCAGGTGCCCCTTGACCCCGGAGGAAATGTCCAATTGCTGCACATGAAAATCAAACATTAGCACATGAAAATCAAACATTAGTACATGAAAATCGAAATTGCCAAATTAGTACACTTACTCGGGGCCGGCAGGAATAATAAGGGTCTTCGCCTCATGGGTCTTAGGCTCCTTCCTCTCGTCGGGGACTCTCGCTTCCCACGAATCTTCGGTGGCTTCGGCCGCCCATCCTCCTCCGGAGTCTCAAACCCGCGGCTAGAGTCCTCCTCGGCTCTAGACTCCGTCTCCGCCTCCTCTCTAGACGGCCCCTCCAAAAAGAACCCGGAAGCAACGTCGCCTGAAGCCGAGGGTGGTGGCTCAAAGTCCGGTACTCCCCAGCCACCTCCACCTCCACCTCCACCTCCACCTCGTCCCAAGCCACCTCCAGCTCCACCACCTTGTCCCCGTCCTCGTCCTCGTCCTCGTCCTCCTCCTCCTCCCGCGCCGTCCTCGTAACGCGGATTGCGACGCGGTGCCCTCTCACTCCTTCTAACATTGTTCTTGTGTTGTTGCATCTTCTTAAGCAAGCTCGACGAGTCCTCCTTGCCGCCGCTCATATTGTTCAATCACCTGCATTGAGAAAGAGAAAACAATTAAGAAGCATGTTGAAAAATATATAAATAGTAAGCATAAAGACACTAAACAATTAAGAAGCATGTTCAAAAATATATAAATACTAAGCATAAAGATACTAAACAATAAAGAAGCATGTTGAAAAAAATATAAATACTAAGCATAAAGATACTAAACAAATAAGAAATTTTGCTCACCCTCGGCTGTAGAGGAAGTAGTCGAACAACCTACTATCGATGTCGGCGACCGTCGAGAAGCGCGTCACGCCGGGGTGCTCACGACGAGGCGGTCACGGCATAGCCTATTACAAATCCGCATTCAGGGTCAGCGTTAGTGGAATAGAAACATAGAATCTACATACCAAAAGATGACAAATTCACAAACTAGCAACTGAACAAATAAACTACAAACAGCGGCGCATCATATCCCAGTAATTTGACAGCAATTGGACAATATTTGTGTCTTAGAGCAAGTCCAGTAATTGGAGTTTGGAGAAAACCTCACTTAATTTCCCAAACAATTGGACTTCATCCACAAATTAATTGGATAGAAAGCAGTACCAAATAACAAACAGTAGCAAGCACTAGCAAAATAAACAGAGAACTTATGCAATAGGTTTCAAATTCAGTAATAAACACTCAAGTCTGCGAGAATTTGGAGAGTCACTACTGCGTACTGCATATGTGGGCAGCCTAAGTACTATTCGACTTTGGAGAAGACAAAAGTGTACCCAATCAGATCTAAACCACCAAGTTATTGCAGCCATGCAGTCAATCTAGCTAGTACTGCTCTACAAACAGCGTCAAATTTCTAATACAACAATTAAAGCATAACAAAAATGAAAAAAAACAGGGGCTAACCTAGCTTACCATGTGCAGGCCGGGTACTGGGCAGGGGTGCGAGGTGGAGGAGGGCGGCGCGAGGAGGAGGCCGGCGACGGGAGGAGGGCCGGGCCGGGGCAAGGAGGTGGGCGGCGCCGGGAGGAGGGCCGGGGGCGAGGTTGGGGACGAGAGGAGGGCGCGGGGCTCGGGCGGCGGCTCAGGTGAGGAGGAGAGGGCGGCGGCGCGGGGCTCAGGTGAGGAGGAGGAGGGGCGGCGGCGGCAGCTCAGGTGAGGAGGGGCGGCGGCGGCGGGCGGCGCGAGCGGTAGGTGGCGGCGTCGACGCGAGCGGTGATACGTCTCCGACGTATCGATAATTTCTTATGTTCTATGCCATATTATTGATGATACCTACATGTTTTATGCACACTTTATGTCATATTCGTGCATTTTCTGGAACTAACCTATTAACAAGATGCCGAAGTGCCGATTGCTTGTTTTCTCGCTGTTTTTGGTTTCGAAATCCTAGTAACGAAATATTCTCGGAATTGGACGAAATCAAGACCCGTGGGCCTATTTCGCCACGAACCTTCCGGAAGACCGAAGAGCATACTAAGTGGGGCCACGAGGTGGCCACACCACAAGCGGCGCGGCCAAGGGGGGCCCGCGCCGCCCGTGGTGTGGGCCCCTCGTCGCCCCCGACTCGCCCTTCCGCCTACTTAAAGCCTCCGTCGCGAAACCCCCGATGCGAAAAACCACGATACGGAAAACCTTGCGAGACGCCGCCGCCGCCAATCCCATCTCGGGGGATTACGGAGATCTCCTCCGGCACCCTGCCGGAGAGGGGATTCATCTCCGGAGGACTCTACACCGCCATGGTCGCCTCCGGAGTGATGAGTGAGTAGTTCACCCCTAGACTATGGGTCCATAGCGGTAGCTAGATGGTTGTCTTCTCCTCATTGTGCTTCATTGTTGGATCTTGTGAGCTGCCTAACATGATCAAGATCATCTATCTCGTAATACTCTATGTTGTGTTTGTCGGGATCCGATGGATAGAGAATACCATGTTATGTTAATTATCAAGTTATTACATATGTGTTGTTTATGATCTTGCATGCTCTCCGTTATTAGTAGAGGCTCCGGCCAAGTTGATGCTAGTAACTCCAAGAGGGAGTATTTATGCTCGATAGTGGGTTCATGCCTGCATTGACACCGGGACGAGTGACGAAAGTTCTAAGGTTGTGTTGTGTTCGTTGCTACTAGGGATAAAACATTGATGCTATGTCCGAGGATGTAGTTATTGATTACATTACGCACCATACTTAATGCAATTGTCTGTTGCTTTGCAACTTAATACTGGAGGGAGTTCGGACGATAACCTGAAGGTGGACTTTTTAGGCATAGATGCAGTTGGATGGCGGTCTATGTACTTTGTCGTAATGCCCAATTAAATCTCACTATACTTATCATGACATGTATGTGCATTGTTATGCTCTCTCTATTTGTCAATTGCCCGACTCGTAATTTGTTCACCCAACATGCTTTTATCTTATGGGAGAGACACCTCTAGTGAACTGTGGACCCCGGTCCATTCTTTTAATACTGAAATACAAATCTCGTTGCAATACTTGTTTTACTGTTTTCTCTGCAAACAATCATCTTCCACACAATTCGGTTAATCCTTTGTTACAGCAAGCCGGTGAGATTGACAACCTCATCTGTTTCGTTGGGGCAAAGTACTTTGGTTGTGTTGTGCAGGTTCCACGTTGGCGCCGGAATCCTCGGTGTTGCGCCGCACTACATCCCGCCGCCATCAACCTTCAACGTGCTTCTTGGCTCCTCCCGGTTCGATAAACCTTGGTTTCTTTCCGAGGAAAACTTGCTGCTTGTGCGCATCATACCTTCCTCTTGGGGTTGCCCAACGAACGTGTGAAATACACGCCATCAAGCATATTTTCTGGCGCGTTGCCGGGGAGATCAAGACACGCTGCAGGGGGAGTCTCCACTTCTCAATCTCTTTACTTTGTTTTTGTCTTGCTTTATTTTATTTACTACTTTGTTTGCTGCACTAAATCAAAATATAAAAAAAAAATTAGTTACTTGTTTTACTTTACTTAATATCATGCATGTTTTTATTTCACTAGTTAAGCATAATGGAAAACAACAAAAATATGAGAGATCTTTATGAACTTTATCTTGAATTAGGACATGATGTGTTTGAAGAGAGAATTAAAAAACCCATGGAACTTTATATGCATGCTAATGGGAATGTTATTACTATGGATGCTTTGAACACCATTGTTGCTAATGCTATGGAAAATTCTAAGCTTGGGGAAGCTGGCTCTGATGAGCATGATCTTTTTAGTCCCCCAAGCATTGAGGAGAAAATTTTCTTTTATGATTACAATATGCCTCCTATATATGATGATAGCCACTTTGTTGAATTTGCTCCCACTACAACTAATAAAATTGATTATGCTTTCGTGGAGAGTAATAATTTTATGCATGAGACTCATGATAAGAATGCTTTATGTGATAGTTACATTGTTGAGTTTGCTCATGATGCTACTGAAAATTATTATGAGAGAGGAAAATATGGTTGTAGAAATTTTCATGTTACTAAAACACCTCTCTATGTGCTGAAATTTTTGAAGCTACACTTGTTTTATCTTCCTATGCTTGTTACTTTGCTCTTCATGAACTTGTTTATTTACAAGATTCCTATGCATAGGAAGCATTTTAGACTTAAATGTGTTTTGAATTTGCCTCCTGATGCTCTCTTTTGCTTCAAATACTATTTCTTGCGAGTGCATCATTATAATTGCTGAGCCCATCTTAATGGCTATAAAGAAAGAACTTCTTGGGAGATAACCCATGTGTTTATTTTTACTATAGTATTTTTGTTTTATATTTGAGTCTTGGAAGTTGTTTACTACTGTAGCAACCTCTCCTTATCTTAGTTTTATGTTTTGTTGTGCCAAGTAAAGTCTTTGATAGTAAAGTAAGTACTAGATTTGGATTACTTGCGCAGTTCCAGATTTCTTTACTGTCACGAATCTGGGTCTACCTCCCTGTAGGTAGCTCAGAAAATTAAGCCAATTTACGTGCATGATCCTCAGATATGTACGCAACTTTCATTCAATTTGAGAATTTTCATTTGAGCAAGTCTGGTGGCCTAATAAAATCCATCTTTACGGACTGTTCTGTTTTGACAGATTCTGCCTTTTATTTCGCATTGCCTCTTTTGCTATGTTGGATGAATTTCTTTGATCCATTAATGTCCAGTAGCTTTATGCAATGTCCGAAGTGTTAAGAATGATTGTGTCACCTCTGAACATGTGAATTTTTATTATGCACTAACCCTCTAATGAGTTGTTTCGAGTTTTGTGTGGAGGAAGTTTTCAAGGATCAAGAGAGGAGTATGATGCAATATGATCAAGGAGAGTGAAAGCTCTAAGCTTGGGGATGCCCCGGTGGTTCACCCCTGCATATTCTAAGAAGACTCAAGCGTCTAAGCTTGGGGATGCCCAAGGCATCCCCTTCTTCATCGACAACATTATCGGGTTCCTCCCCGAAACTATATTTTTATTCCGTCACATCTTATGCACTTTGCTTGGAGCGTCGGTTTGTTTTTGTTTTTGTTTTGTTTGAATAAAATGGATCCTAGCATTCACTTTATGGGAGAGAGACACGCTCCGCTGTAGCATATGGACAAGTATGTCCTTAGGCTCTACTCATAGTATTCATGGCGAAGTTTCTTCTTCGTTAAATTGTTATATGGTTGGAATTGGAAAATGCTACATGTAGTAATTCTAAAATGTCTTGGGTAATTTGATACTTGGCAATTGTTGTGCTCATGTTTAAGCTCTTGCATCATATACCTTGCACCCATTAATGAAGAAATACTTAGAGCTTGCTAATTTGGTTTGCATATTTGGTTTCTCTAGAGTCTAGATAATATCTAGTATTGAGTTTTGAACAACAAGGAAGACGGTGTAGAGTCTTATAATGTTTACAATATGACTTTTATGTGAGTTTTGCTGCACCGTTCATCCTTGTGTTTGTTTCAAATAACCTTGCTAGCCTAAACCTTGTATCGAGAGGGAATACTTCTCATGCATCCAAAATCCTTGAGCCAACCACTATGCCATTTGTGTCCACCATACCTACCTACTACATGGTATTTATCCGCCATTCCAAAGTAAATTGCTTGAGTGCTACCTTTAAAATTCCATTATTCACCTTTGCAATATATAGCTCATGGGACAAATAGCTTAAAAACTATTGTGGTATTGAATATGTACTTATGCACTTTATCTCTTATTAAGTTGCTTGTTGTGCGATAACCATGTTTCTGGGGCGCCATCAACTATTCTTTGTTGAATATCATGTGAGTTGCTATGCATGTCCGTCTTGTTCGAAGTAAGAGAGATCTACCACGTTAATGGTTGGAGCATGCATATTGTTAGAGAAGAACATTGGGCCGCTAACTAAAGCCATGAATCATGGTGGAAGTTTCAGTTTTGGACATATATCCTCAATCTCATATGAGAATAATAATTGTTGCCACATGCTTATGCATTAAAGAGGAGTCCATTATCTGTTGTCCATGTTGTCCCGGTATGGATGTCTAAGTTGAGAATAATCAAAAGCGAGAAATCCAAAATGCGAGCTTTCTCCTTAGACCTTTGTACGAGCGGCATGGAGGTACCCCTTTGTGACACTTGGTTAAAACATGTGTATTGTGATGATCCGGTAGTCCAAGCTAATTAGGACAAGGTGCGGGCACTATTAGTATACTATGCATGAGACTTGCAACTTGTAAGATATAATTTACATAACTCATATGCTTTATTACTACCGTTGACAAAATTGTTTCATGTTTTCAAAATAAAAGCTCTAGCACAAATATAGCAATCGATGCTTTCCTCTTTGAAGGACCATTCTCTTTACTTTTATGTTGAGTCAGTTCACCTATCTCTCTCCACCTCAAAAAGCAAACACTTGTGTGAACTGTGCATTGATTCCTACATACTTGCATATTGCAATTGTTATATTACTCTATGTTGACAATTATCCATGAGATATACATGTTACAAGTTGAAAGCAACCGCTGAAACTTAATCTTCCTTTGTGTTGCTTCAATACCTTTACTTTGATTTATTGCTTTATGAGTTAACTCTTATGCAAGACTTATTGATACTTGTCTTGAAAGTACTATTCATGAAAAGTCTTTGCTTTATGATTCACTTGTTTACTCATGTCATTACCATTGTTTTGATCGCTGCATCCACTACATATGTTTACAAATAGTATGATCAAGGTTATGATGGCATGTCACTTCAGAAATTATCTTTGTTATCGTTTTACCGGCTCGGGACGAGCAGAACTAAGCTTGGGGATGCTTGATACGTCTCCGACGTATCGATAATTTCTTATGTTCTATGCCATATTATTGATGATACCTACATGTTTTATGCACACTTTATGTCATATTCGTGCATTTTCTGGAACTAACCTATTAACAAGAGAAGTGCCGATTCGCTGTTTTCTGCTGTTTTTGGTTTCAGAAATCCTAGTAACGAAATATTCTCGGAATTGGACGAAATCAAGACCCAGGGGCCTATTTCTCCACGAACCTTCCAGAAGACCGAAGAGCATACGAAGTGGGGCCACGAGGTGGCCAAACCACAAGGCGGCGCGGCCAAGGGGGGGCCCGCGCCGCCCCGTGGTGTGGGCCCCTCGTCGGCCCCGACTCTGCCCTTCCGCCTACTTAAAGCCTCCGTCGCGAAACCCACGATGCGAAAAACCACGATACGGAAAACCTTATCGAGACGCCGCCGCCGCCAATCCCATCTCGGGGATTCTGGAGATCTCCTCGGCACCCCGCCGGAGAGGGGATTCATCTCCGGAGGACTCTACACCGCCATGGTCGCCTCCGGAGTGATGAGTGAGTAGTTCACCCCTGGACTATGGGTCCACAACGAGTAGCTAGATGGTTGTCTTCTCCTCATTGTGCTTCATTGTTGGATCTTGTGAGCTGCCTAACATGATCAAGATCATCTATCTGTAATACTCTATGTTGTGTTTGTCGGGATCCGATGGAGAGAGAATACCATGTTATGTTAATTATCAAGTTATTACATATGTGTTGTTTATGATCTTGCATGCTCTCCGTTATTAGTAGAGGCTATGGCCAAGTTGATGCTAGTAACTCCAAGAGGGAGTATTTATGCTCGATAGTGGGTTCATGCCTGCATTGACACTCGGGACGAGTGACAGAAAGTTCTAAGGTTGTGTTGTGCTTGTTGCCACTAGGGATAAAACATTGATGCTATGTCCGAGGATGTAGTTATTGATTACATTACGCACCATACTTAATGCAATTGTCACGTTGCTTTGCAACTTAATACTTTGGAGGGGTTCGGACGATAACCTGAAGGTGGACTTTTTAGGCATAGATGCAGTTGGATGGCGGTCTATGTACTTTGTCGTAATGCCCAATTAAATCTCACTATACTTATCATGACATGTATATGCATTGTTATGCTCTCTCTATTTGTCAATTGCCCGACTGTAATTTGTTCACCCAACATGCTTTTATCTTATGGGAGAGACACCTCTAGTGAACTGTGGACCCCGGTCCATTCTTTTAATACTTGAAATACAAATTTGCTGCAATACTTGTTTTACTTGTTTTCTTCGCAAACAATCATCTTCCACACAATTCGGTTAATCCTTTGTTACAGCAAGCCGGTGAGATTGACAACCTCACTCGTTTCGTTGGGGCAAAGTACTTTGGTTGTGTTGTGCAGGTTCCACGTTGGCGCCGGAATCCCTGGTGTTGCGCCGCACTACATCCCGCCGCCATCAACCTTCAACGTGCTTCTTGGCTCCTCCCGGTTCGATAAACCTTGGTTTCTTTCTGAGGGAAAACTTGCTGCTGTGCGCATCATACCTTCCTCTTGGGGTTGCCCAACGAACGTGTGAAATACACGCCATCAAGCGGCAGGTGGCAGCGGCGTCGGCGCGAGCGGCAGGTGGCGGCGGCGTCGGGCAGGAGGCGGCGGCGTCGGGCAGGAGGCGGCGGCGGCGGGACTTGGGCGCGAGCGGGAGTGGGAAGAACCTGAGCGGGAGTGGGAAAACGCGTGCTAGAGGTGGCCGACCAGGTGTGTTTTTCCCGGATCCCGATCCCTAGCTATGCCGAGGGCCGAGCTATGCCAGACCGGCTGCCTCGGCATATCCACATTTTTTTTCAATTTTTCATTTTTTCTGCTCTCAATTATTATTATAATATAGTATATTAATTGAATATGTAGTACCAATATAGTACCAATATAGTATAATATATTGGTACTACATTTTTTAGGTCATAGGACATGTCTATCGGGCGCGCGGGTGGTCTCGCGCAAAACGGGTCGTCGGGACATGCGGTATGGCCGTACCGGCTGCGCGCGTGCACCCGTCCGCCAACGCGCGAAACGGAAAACATTTAGCACATAAAATGACGCGTCCTAAACCTAAAAACATTTTTCCCTCCATTTATTGAGCGAAGGAAAGTGTCGCCCGGTTCAAATCCGGTCAGTTTCCAGCGGATTCGGCGGGGCACCGCGAGAAGCGGGTGGGATTCCCAGATGGCTTCCGCGCGCATATGGCATGTGATAGGTGGTGCGTAGGAGGTATCCTACCGCTGCGCGGAGGTCCCGCGCGATGCTGAAATGCGCACCATGTAGCCGCTTCACAAAAAAGCCCTTCCAGCACCTCGAAAATGGAAAAACCGTCGCCCGTGGTTCGGATTGGAAATCCGCGACCGGGGCCTTGCTTCCCATCCTAAGGCCCACGCACGTGCCAAATATGGCCTCGTTCCGACAAACTATGTGGTGAAACGGGCCGTTTCCTACTCATTTCCCCTAAAAGCCATAGAACTCCGGACGAGATAGCCCCGTTCGTGAAGGGTTCTCCAAGATAATTGCCGTATCCCAGTTCCGTCTTTTGCGGTGGTTACTAGGACACATAAAATGACGCCACGCGGCTCCGCTCGATTTTTTGGCTCCGTTTGCTTTGCCAATCGCGCAAAACGGGGCCGCCGGGACATGCGGTATGGCCGTACCGAGGCGCGCGCGTGCACCCGTCCGCCAACGCGCGAAACGGAAAACATTTAGCACATAAAATGACGCGTCCTAGACCTAAAAACATTTTTCCCTCCATTTATTGAGCGAAGGAAAGTGTCGCCCAGTTCAAATCCGGTCAGTTTCCGGCGGATTCGGCGGTGCACCGCAGAAGCGGGTGGGATTCCCGGATGGCTTCCGCGCGCATATGGCATGTGATAGGTGGTGCGTAGGAGGTATCCTACCGCTGCGCGGAGGTCCCGCGCGATCTCGAAATGCGCACCATGTAGCTGCTTCACAAAAAAGCCCTTCGGCACCCGAAAATGGAAAAACCGTCGCCCGTGGTTCGGATTGGAAATCCGCGACCGGGGCCTTGCTTCCCATCCTAAGGCCCACTCACGTGCCAAATATGGCCTCGTTCCGACAAACTATGTGGTGAAACGGGCCGTTTCCTACTCATTTCCCCTAAAAGCCATAGAACTCCGGACGAGATAGCCACGTTCGTGAAGGGTTCTCCAAGATAATTGCCGTATCCCAGTTCCAGTCTTTGCAGGTGGTTACTAGGACACATAAAATGATGCCACGCGGCTCCGCTCAATTTTTTGGCTCCGTTTGCTTTGCCAACCGCGCAAAACGGCGCCGCCGGGACATGCGGTATGGCCGTACCGGGCGCGCGCGTGCACCCGTCCGCCAACGCGCGAAACGGAAAACATTTAGCACATAAAATGACGCGTCCTAGACCTAAAAAAAAATTTCCCTCCATTTATTGTGCGAAGGAAAGTGTCGCCCCAGTTCAAATCCGGTCAGTTTCCAGCGGATTCGGCGGGGCACCGCACGAAGCGGGTGGGATTCCCAGATGGCTTCCGCGCGCATATGGCATGTGATAGGTGGTGCGTAGGAGGTATCCTACTGCTGCGCGGAGGTCCCGCGCGATACCGAAATGCGCACCATGTAGCCGCTTCACAAAAAAAAGCCCTTCCAGGCACCCCGAAAATGGAAAAACCATCGCCCGTGGTTCGGATTGGAAATCCGCGACCGGGCCTTGCTTCCCATCCTAAGGCCCACGCACGTGCCAAATATGGCCTCGTTCCGACAAACTATGTGGTGAAACGGGCCGTTTCCTACTCATTTCCCCTAAAAGCCATAGAACTCCGGACGAGATAGCCCTGTTCGTGAAGGGTTTTCCAAGATAATTGACGTATCCCACTTCCGTCTTTTGCAGTGGTTACTAGGACACATAAAATGACGCCACGCGGCTCCGCTAGATTTTTCGGCTCCGTTTGCTTTGCCAACTGCGCAAAACGGGGCCGCCGGGACATGCGGTATGGCCGTACCGGGCGCGCGCGTGCACCCGTCCGCCAACGCGCCAAACGGAAAACATTTAGCACATAAAATGACGCGTCCTAGACCTAAAAACATTTTTCCCTCCATTTATTGAGCGAAGGAAAGTGTCACCCCAGTTCAAATCCGGTCAGTTTCCGACGGATTCGGCGGGGCACCGCGAGAAGCGGGTGGGATTCCCGGATGGCTTCCGCGCGCATATGGCATGTGATAGGTGGTGCGTAGGAGGTATCCTACCGCTGCGCGGAGGTCCCGCGCGATACCGAAATGCGCACCATGTAGCCGCTTCACAAAAAAAGCCCTTCCGGCACCCCGAAAATGGAAAAACCGTCGCCCGTGGTTCGGATTGGAAATCCGCGACCGGGGCCTTGCTTCCCATCCTAAGGCCCACGCACGTGCCAAATATGGCCTCGTTCCGACAAACTATGTGGTGAAACGGGCCGTTTCCTACCCATTTCCCCTAAAAGCCATAGAACTCCGGACGAGATAGCCCTGTTCGTGAAGGGTTCTCCAAGATAATTTCCGTATCCCGGTTCCGTCTTTTGCAAGTGGTTACTAGGACACATAAAATGACGCCACGCGGCTCCGCTCGATTTTTGGCTCCGTTTGCTTTGCCAACTGCGCAAAACGGGGCCGCCGGGACATGCGGTATGGCCGTACCGGGCGCGCGCGTGCACCCGTCCGCCAACGCGCGAAACGGAAAACATTTAGCACATAAAATGACGCGTCCGAGACCTAAAAACATTTTTCCCTCCATTTATTGAGCGAAGGAAAGTGTCGCCCCAGTTCAAATCCGGTCAGTTCCGGCCGGATTCGGCGGTGCACCGCAGAAGCGGGTGGGATTCCCGGATGGCTTCCGCGCGCATATGGCATGTGATAGGTGGTGCGTAGGAGGTATCCTACCGCTGCGCGGAGGTCCGCGCGATACTCGAAATGCGCACCATGTAGGCTGCTTCACAAAAAAAAGCCCTTCCGGCACCCCGAAAATGGAAAACCGTCGCCCGTGGTTCGGATTGGAAATCCGCGATCGGGCCTTGCTTCCCATCCTAAGGCCCACGCACGTGCCAAATATGGCCTCGTTCCGACAAACTATGTGGTGAAACGGGCCGTTTCCTACTCATTTCCCCTAAAAGCCATAGAACTCCGGACGAGATAGCCCCGTTCGTGAAGGGTTCTCCAAGATAATTGCCGTATCCCGTTCCGTCTTTTGCGGTGGTTACTAGGACACATAAAATGACGCCACGCGGCTCCGCTCAATTTTTGGCTCCGTTTGCTTTGCCAACTGCGCAAAACGGGGCCGCCGGGACATGCGGTATGGCCGCACGGGCGCGCGCGTGCACCCGTCCGCCAACGCGCGAAACGGAAAACATTTAGCACATAAAATGACGCGTCCTAGACCTAAAAACATTTTTCCCTCCATTTATTGAGCGAAGGAAAGTGTCGCCCCAGCTCAAATCCGGTCGGTTCCAGCGGATTCGACTGGGCACCGCAGAAGCGGGTGGGATTCCCGGATGGCTTCCGCGCGCATATGGCATGTGATAGGTGGTGCGTAGGAGGTATCCTACCGCTGCGCGGAGGTCCCGCGCGATACTGAAATGCGCACCATGTAGCTGCTTCACAAAAAAAAGCCCTTCCGGCACCCCGAAAATGGAAAAACCGTCTCCCGTGGTTCGGATTGGAAATCCGCGACCGGGGCCTTTCTTCCCATCCTAAGGCCCACGCACGTGCCAAATATGGCCTCGTTCCGACAAACTATGTGGTGAAACGGGCCGTTTCCTACTCATTTCCCCTAAAAGCCATAGAACTCCGGACGAGATAGCCCTGTTCGTGAAGGGTTCTCCAAGATAATTGCCGTATCCCAGTTCCGTCTTTTGCAGTGGTTACTAGGACACATAAAATGACGCCACGTGGCTCCGCTCGATTTTTTGGCTCCGTTTGCTTTGCCAACCGCGCAAAACGGGGCCGCCGGACATGCGGTATGGCCGTACGGGCGCGCGCGCGTGCACCCGTCCGCCAACGCGCGAAACGGAAAACATTTAGCACATAAAATGACGCGTCCTAGACCTAAAAACATTTTTCCCTCCATTTATTGAGCGAAGGAAAGTGTCGCCCGGCTCAAATCCGGCCGGTTTCCAACGGATTCGGCGGGGCACCGCAGAAGCGGGTGGGATTCCCGGATGGCTTCCGCGCGCATATGGCATGTGATAGGTGGTGCGTAGGAGGTATCCTACCGCTGCGCGGAGGTCCCGCGCGATACCGAAATGCGCACCATGTAGCCGCTTCACAAAAAAAGCCCTTCCAAGCACTCCGAAAATGGAAAAACCGTCGCCCGTGGTTCGGATTGGAAATCCGCGACCGGGCCTTGCTTCCCATCCTAAGGCCCATGCACGTGCCAAATATGGCCTCGTTCCGACAAACTATGTGGTGAAACGGGCCGTTTCCTACTCATTTCCCCTAAAAGCCATAGAACTCCGGACGAGATAGCCCTGTTCGTGAAGGGTTCTCCAAGATAATTGCCGTATCCCGGCTCCGTATTTTGCAAGTGGTTACTAGGACACATAAAATGACGCCACGCGGCTCCGCTCGATTTTTTTGGCTATGTTTGCTTTGCCAACTGCGCAAAACGGGCCGCCGGGACATGCGGTATGGCCGTACGGGCGCGCGCGTGCACCCGTCCGCCAACGCGCGAAACGGAAAACATTTAGCACATAAAATGACGCGTCCTAGACCTAAAAACATTTTTCCCTCCATTTATTGAGCGAAGGAAAGTGTCGCCCCGGTTCAAATCCGGTCGGCTTCCGAGCGGATTCGGCGGGGCACCGCAGGAAGTGGGTGGGATTCCCGGATGGCTTCCGCGCGCATATGGCATGTGATAGGTGGTGCGTAGGAGGTATCCTACGCGCTGCGCGGAGGTCCCGCGCGATACTGAAATGCGCACCATGTAGCCGCTTCACAAAAAAGCCCTTCCGGCACCCCGAAAATGGAAAAACCGTCGCCGTGGTTCGGATTGGAAATCCACGACCGGGGTCTTGCTTCCCATCCTAAGGCCCACGCACGTGCCAAATATGGCCTCGTTCCGACAAACTATGTGGTGAAACGGGCCGTTTCCTACTCATCTATTATATATTAAAAGTAAAATAGGGTAAACCAGGAGCAAGAGAAATAGCTAGAAAATTCCACGTTAATCAGAAAATAACAGCCGTTGATGTGGTGGACCTTTAAAAATTATGGATATGTGAACGTTAGATCTACGTAACAAATATAACATGGTGGGCCTAAAAATAATCATGTGTAGCATGTACGGGTTGAGATGTTCACGTGTCACATGTACATATATGTTCAAGGAAAAAAAATGTATACGTGCCCTTTTCCTTAAATCAAACGAACCCCCCTCAATCTCTAGAAAGGAAGGTACACAAAATACGTATCTCCTCCCTCCCAGGCACTCATGACGTGAAATCTATCTATTTAACCGGAAACTAAAAATAGTATATGTGATGTTTTTTGGCACCACGTCATTAAAATAATCTCTTCGATTGAATTAATATGTTATCGATTGGTAGGATTTAATTTCATATCCGGAGCGATGCAATTGTATACGGAATATATGTTTGTACAATCTGTGCCGAATATCGATGCCTACGGAAAGCTAACTTAACCCCAAAATTGATTGGTGGTTAAATGTTTTGATTCACATGATGTATATTTGTTCACCAAATCTGTGCCGAACATGAACACGTACGTGAAGCTAACTCTAGACAAAAGATGGTAAGCGGTTTGAAAATAGAACTCCAAACTTCAAAACTGATTGTTGATGAAAAAAAAAACTGAACACATATATAGTGTGAGTTGGTGTTTGTACGTCCGTGCCTGCAAATAAGATTACTCGCCTGGAAATAAGACTACTCGCTTGGACATGGTGTGAGTCTCGCTTGAAAATATACGGGAGGCTCTAAACTAGACTTCTTTGCACATATAAAATACCAATATCGTTAGATAATATGAAAACAAAAATATAATTTACAAAAATTAAATTAACCTAACAAGTTTTGCTAATAGTATGTCATGTTGAATTTAGAGATAGGACCCTAAGAGGCCGGATGCCACAATGGTGCAAGATTTACTGTCCAGTAACCACTATATAGCCAAAGTATCGAGAGAGAAATAATAGAACGCAAGGCAATCCATGTGAACAACTGGCTCCATGGGTTGACCCATATGAAAACATCAAATACTGAAGAGATGGCCAATAAGCCTTACTGCCATATGACACAGTAATTTTTTTAAAACTTATGACACACTAATTTAACAATTAATATAAGAAGTGTTATGTACAACAATATGTGTTTAAAAGTAAAATTATGACACGTAAAAATCACATGGGTCCACATTTTATTATTTTTACCTGGTCCACACGTGTCCATAGCTCAAAGAAAAAAGAAATAAGGGTCAAGAAAAATAATGCTTTGACTAGCACGTTCTATATGGTTATAAACATCGTGTATGAGTAGGAAACTATAAAAAAAAGGGTTCACGTGAAAATAGGAAGCGATTAGCTTCCATGCCAAAGAAAATGAAACGATCGGATACATGCAATATATCAGGTAAAAGAAGGAGTCCTACACCTCTACGTCAGATATGGATTAGAAAAAAATAATTCCAAAGAAACTAGACATTTGTGTGTATGTCAGTGCAAGCACTTGGTAAACTACAGATGGAATATACATAAGCAAAATTAAATTGTTTAACTATATAACTTATTCAACTATAAAAATAGTAAGACATATTAAGTGTGCCTAAATTTCTTGACCACTCTCTTCATGTGTGCATGTAATTTTAAATGGACCTGAGAAAAAAAATTGCCTAAAAAGGCAAATATCCAAACTCAATGGGATATTAGGGAGAATATTTGCCATATGATTGAGCGAGACACATAACAGTAAAATAAAGATCACTGGAACATTGTCACGCTTTCGACCTGATATATGTTCATGACTACGACTGTAGCGCAAAAAATAGATGGTTCAAAAGAAAATCCGTTGGACATAGAAACTTCAGGAAGTAATGCAATTACAGAACTATAGTACAAGGGTGTGAAAATGTAATTGTATACTTATTGTTATTGTTGGGTACTACTTCAAATTTTTATTTATTCTGAAATATTTGATGAGTAATTTAGTTTGTAATATTACATAAGCAGTTTTCTCTAGATTTATGTAAGTCACACATATTTGCCAATTATGCCAACACAAAGGCAAACTAACAGAAATATTAATGGATATATGGTATGGCCATTGATCATTGAGCAAACAATACGTAGCAACAGAAAATAATTAAAATGGGTAAAATTCATTAAACACTACGTTTGGTAGTTTTAATAAATGTACAACATTACTTCTATAAAGTTACAATGTATAAAACATTATTGAAACAATGAACGGTTAGAAGTAAATAGACTTTTAAGATATTGCCCTCGCATTTGCGAGGGCCACCTTGCTAGTTTCCCCTAAAAGCCATAGAACTCCGGACGAGATAGCCCTGTTCGTGAAGGGTTCTCCAAGATAATTGCCGTATCCCAGTTCCGTCTTTTGCAGTGGTTACTAGGACACATAAAATGACGCCACGCGGCTCCGCTCGAATTTTTGGCTCCGTTTGCTTTGCCAATTGTGCAAAACGGGGCCGCCGGGACATGCGGTATGGCCGTACCGGGCGCGCGCGTGCACCCGTCCGCCAACGCGCGAAACGGTAAACATTTAGCACATAAAATGACGCGTCACACTTGTACATATATGTTAGCCAAACCTTACATCACACTTGTACACATATGTTATGGGCATATGCAAGTTTTCCAGCGATTCCGGCGCTCCGATGGTCTGTATCTTGAAAAACCCTAGGGCGGGGACCCCGCAGATCTACCCCTATAGCTTTCTCCGTGTGAGGGTTTACCAATGGTCTTTTTTATTTTCTTTGGTTCGTTTAGGACATATGTACATGGAAACCATAGGCTAGGCATACTTTACCATAAAATAGTCTCGTTTGAGCCGTGACAGGAGTTTCCACATACAGATCCTGGATTTTACCAAGTGCTAGCCCATGTATGCGGAAATCGTCAATGCCGGGTACATGCAAGGTTAGCCAAACCTTACATCGCACTTGTACATATATGTTAGGGGCAGATGCAAGTTTTCCAACAATTCTCACGCTCCGGTGATCTGTATCTTGGGAAACCCTAGGGCGGGGACCCCCCAGATCTACCCCTATAGCTTTCTCCGTGCGAGAGTTTACCAATGTAATTTTTTACTTGTTTTGGTTTATTTAGGACATATGTACATGGAAACCATAGGTTGGGCATACTTTACCATAAACTAGGCTCCATTTGAGCCGTGGCGGGAGTTTCCACATACAGATCCTGGATTTTACCAAGTGTTGGCCCATGTATGTGGAAATCGTCAACAACGGGTACATCCAAGGTTAGCCAAACCTTACATCACACTTGTACACATATGTTATGGGCATATGCAAGTTTTCCGGCGATTCCGGCGATCCGATGGTCTGTATCTTGAAAAACCCTAGGGCGGGGACCCCGCAGATCTACCCCTATAGCTTTCTCCGTGTGAGGGTTTACCAATGGACTTTTTTACTTGCTTTGGTTTGTTTAGGACATATGTACATGGAAACCATAGGTTGGGCATACTTTACCATAAAATAGGCTCGTTTGAGCCGTGGCGGGAGTTTCCACATACGCATCCCGCATTTCACCAAGTGCTAGCCCATGTATGCGGAAATCGTCAACGCCGGGTACATGCAAGGTTAGCCAAACCTTACATCACACTTGTACATATATGTTAGGGGCAGATGCAAGTTTTCCAACAATTCCGACGCTCCGATGATCTGTATCTTGGGAAACCCTAGGGCGGGGACCCCGCAGATCTACCCCTAGGGTTAGGGTTAGGGTTAGAGTTAGGGTTAGCAATGTATGTGGAAACCCTAGGGTTAGGGTTAGGGTTAGAGTTAGGGTTAGGGTTAGAGCTAGGGTTAGAGTTAGGGTTAGGGAAACCGTAGGGCGGGGACCCCGCACATCTACCCATATGTACATCAATAGCAAATGTTGGGCCTAGTGGCTCCGGTTGACCCGTCTGCGAAGAGCGTCACTCGTGGGACCTACATATGCCATCTACCAATTCTTAATTTTTTTTTTTTACATAATTCATACTAGTACATACATAATATAAAGTAATATAAGAGAGGAAAAAATAAAAAATAAACCCTGCGGCGGGGACCATGCAAATCTACCCCTAGGGTTAGGGTTAGGGTTAGCAATGGACTTTTTCCTTTTTGGTGATGCACTATGCGGGAGAGAAACGACGGGAAAAACTTGGCAGAAGAGAAAAAGGGCGGGAGAGAAAGAGTGGGAAAGTTTGGCAGGAAATCGGGCGGGAAAAAGAAAAACAGCGTGGTTATGCCGACGGTGGCCCTCGGCATAGACTTCGAGTGTGACATCATCTGGCAGGAGGAGAAGAAAAAAAAATGGACATGCGCTACACCGACGGTGGCCCTCGGCGTAGGCTTGACGTCGTTAGAGGGACGTTAGGGCACGGTTGGGCTGGGCTGTCTACGCAGGGATACGCCGAGGGGCAGGCATACGCCGAGTGCCACCGTCGGCGTATGCCTGGCTACGCCGACGGCTTCACTACGCTGAGGGGTGAGCCGAGGAGCTGGGCTGGCCGGCCCGTACGCCGACGGCCCCGATGTTTGGCCGTCGGCGTATGACACGGCAGTTGGCACCTCGTGCGATTCCTGTAGTGCTCAGATCCCACGCAGCGTTACAGAAAGCCCGGTGATATTCTTTCGCACATGTATATAGGAGCACACGACGCTGTCTATCTGTGTAGTTTTCCTACGAGAAAAGATGGCTAGGTGTGTTTGTGACGCGGTAAAGAAACGTCGGTATATCATCGATCGTCGCATGTATCTTACCATGATATTCTTTCGCACATGTATATAGGAGCACACACGCTGATCCGTCCATGGCACCAACTTAGCTAGGCGACGTTGAGCATGACAAGCGCTGGCTGACGTCATCACCGACGACGTCCTTGCACGCAGCATTACAGCCGAGGTACTGCGTCCATCTACCTCTCGAAATTTCTCTGCGTACGTCTGTACTCTAGAGTGCTAGCTAGCTAGCTAGACTGGTCCGTAGATCCACAGCTGTGTGAGCTCAGCTATTAACTAAACCAACACACATTGCACGCTGATGGTAGTTTCTTTCCACCTGATACTGCATTACTGCATCGATCGGCCTTGAAATTTCCCTGCGTCTGTGCTCTCTGCTAGCTAGCTACTAGCTAGATTGGTCCATTGATCAGCTGCTGTGTGAGCCTGCGAGGGCTGCTAATAATAACTAAACTAACGCGTACTGCGCGCATAGTTTGTTTCACTTGGTAGCTAGCAGCATTCAATCTGATAAAAAGATGAATGTGTTGCGCACCAAACCGAGGACCTGTAACTTCACCTTGGGAGTGCAAAAGACTGAAAGAGTTGGCCAAGCCATTGCACCTGTCGTCTAGCAGCAAAGAAGAAGAAGACTGAAGAAATTGTACAACCCTAATTTCTGCTGTTGTATTGGTTGAAGGAATCCTTCTAGAGTTACGAAAGCTGTGTGCCCATTGCCCTGGTACTGGTAATAACTTTGTTGTGCTAAGCCCATTATCCGAGGCTCCGAGCATATTCGGGGAAAGTAGCCCAAACTTTGCTCGGCCCAATAGACGAAGAAAGAGGAAGAAAGAAAAACAAGAACAACAAAAATTCTGGCTTCGCCCGGGTTCGAACCGGAGACCTTCAGTGTGTTAGACTGACGTGATAACCAACTACACCACGAAACCATGTTGACAATATTTCAAATGATTTATTATATATACTACACCAAGAGATATAAGTTCACGAGCACACTTACACATAAGATGGATTTTTCGATTTTCCGAATGCTAAATAGCACTACTAAATCAAAGGTAGAGGCTACTGGCATATATAAAGTGACAAGAATATTCAACTAAGTTAGAAGCAGAATTCCTCTAGCAGGCAGCAGCAGCAGAAACCAGCCAAACTGCAAATGGAACAAAGGAAAGATCGATCACCCGAAGGCTCACACACATAAGCTCCTACATTAATTCAGTTCCGAAAAAAAAATATATAATAGAATTGAGACAGACAATTAACGATTGTTCGCCTAGTACACATGAAGAGAGAGAGGAGGCGCCACCAAAAAAACCAATCTAGCATTTCGTCCCTCTCACCGGCAACGATGTCGGTTCATCCCGCCTCCGGCAGTATGGCGGACCACGGCCTCACGCCGGCAAGAGGTTTCAGTTCCTTTTTAGGTATTTGTAGTGTCTTCCTTAAATTGGTGGGGCGGCGGCTACATCTCGGAGTCAGGATAAGATCCCCCTCGTTTCATCGTGCGCCTAACGGAGGGCTTGTAGAGTTTTCTTCCCGACGGATCTTCTGGTATCCAGTCGTCTCAGTTTGTGAGGTTGACAAGCTTGGCCATTCCGATCTATGGTTCTCATCTTTGTCGATAGTTGTTGCGCTTGTCCTTTAGAAGGAGCTCTACTTTGAGTCTACGACAAACTTTGTTCGTCTCCGGAGGGTTGGGCAAGCACGGCGGCACGTCTTCGGTTCGCTCTAGTGATTATAGTATTCGCTAGATGGTCCAAGAATCTATTTGGTATTATTTTTTTCATTTTTAGAGCTCTTTGTAATAATGTTTATGTTTACTAATAGACGGTGAACTTTTGGCAAAATAGATATAGACACAATTACGTACTCGAGATGTTGAGCACTTAGTACACATACTGAAGGTTTAGATAGGGACATGAAGGTTCAGATGCTTAGGAGTAAGGACACAAAACATGACCAAACCTGCATGAACTGAATATCTTACCAGCCTTTCAGGAATCCAGAGTTGCTGCCCTCGTCACCATGGCGGCGGTGACGGCGGTGGTCGTGGTGTGTACCATATCGCGGCGACGGTGGTGGCAGCTGTGGAGGTGGGTAGTAAGGGCACTGCCCCTGGTTGAAGTAGCCCTGGTATCCTGACGGAGGTTGGTGATGAGGTCCCTGTGGCTGTGGTGGAGGGTACACACTAGTACCATGTGGTGGATGAAGAGGAGGGAAGACATCGGGAGGAGGTGGGTATGGCTGAGACCCAAAATGCCCTGCAGTTACACAAGCAGGGCGAATCTTCAGCAATCGGCCGTCCTCTCCCTCGCGTCGCCCCTCCAGGCGACCGGGGGGGAAACCCTAATCCCGTCGCCGCCGCCTTCCCCCTCCCCCTCCTCTCCCCTCGTCGCCCCCGGAGGCGGCCGCCGGCAAGGCCGTGCGACGCCGGTGATGGGGGTGGCGGGGATCTCTCCTCCGGGCCCCCGTGCGCTGCTGTAGGGAGGACGACGGCCGCGCCGGGTGGCCTCCGCCGCGGGGCGAGGTTGGCCGATTCCCCCGTCCCCCTTCCGGCGTGGCCTCGCCGGCGCTGGGAAGTGGTGGCCGGGGCTTGAAGGCCTCCGTCGTCCGGGTCGGGGCCAGGACTCCAGGGCGGCGGCCCTGGGCGCAAGGCGGGGCACCGCCGGCCTGACGGCGGGCGGCCGGTGCTGATGCTGCGGATGGCTCCCTTTGGCCGCGCGGGCGGTGAAGGGGGCGGCGGGTGTGGGCGTGGTGTGGAGGTCGCCCCGATGGGCCTCTCGTACCAGATCTGAAGACGGAGGCTTCCCATCCCTGCGGTGCTCGTCGCACCTCCCCGGCCCCGGACCGCCTCCGGTGGCCGCGGAGCGTGGTCGGATGTGGGCTCTGGACCGGGGGAAACCCTTGGCCGACGGTGGCGGCCGCGACGTCAACGACGCTGATGGCGCCGTTCTCCTTCCTGAAGGCGACGTCGAGGTGATACCCCTTCCCTCCCTGCCTATCTATCTCGGGTGAAAACCCAAAGCTTTGGCTTGGACGGTGGCGGCGCCCGGGTGGTGCCGTTTCCTCGTTGGAGGCGCCGTTTTGAGATTGTGGGTTTGGGGGGATGAGCTCGGCGGAGGTTGGTTTGCATCGTCTTCGCTTACTCCTGGCAGCTTGGTCCGATTTGGTGGTTTGCGCTGCGGGTGGCTATGAAGTTCGTGGGTGGCGGCGCGGCGAGGCGAGTGCTCGGAGTCTTTCTTCATGGGGCAACTTCCATTATCCATGCGTGCAGCGATCTACCTCCGACAGGTACGGTGCCCTCCGATCCAGGGCGAGAAAGCAGGGAGCTTTCTTTGGAGGTGGAAACGGATGGTGCCTGGGCTTTGCTTGGCCTCTGGAGGTTGACGATGGTGTGTTTCCCTTAATGGCAGCCTTCTTCACCAGCTTCGACGCCTCTCTAGTCGGATCACAAGATTGGACAATGGTCTCGGAGCTCAAGCTGTGTTTCACTCCTTTTTCTTGTTTTGCTTGTAGTTTTTCGATTCCTGTTAGCTGATTTTCAGCATCTTGTATCTTCTTGCCGGAAACGGCCTTATTAATTTAAGGCAGGGCTACGGCCTTCTGTTTAATCTTCAGCAATCTATGTGCTCGACACTTGAACATCGGGTATTCAGAGGAAATTATGTTTCTGTTTTCTTCTTATCGATAACTCAGTAGAAATTCTGTTCGTGGGAAAACAACTTTTGAATCATCAGCAGAGCTAAAAAAAAAACTTACAAGAACAGTCGACTATTTTGTGGTGCTAAAGTTAGGAACAGCAGAGATATGGTTGGAGAAACGCCATGATCCATGTTTAGAGACGAGATTTACCTGGTGGAGGGTAAGGTTGCTCGGGAGGAATTCTCTGGTAACTCATTTCCGTCGCACTTCTCTTCCTCTTTTGCTTGCTTTCGTGTTTAACCTTCTCCTTCTTGGAGATATTTGTGTGCTATTTCTTGTGAGTGTACACGTGTAACCGAGTAGCTGCTGAATATCTGCACAAGAATTTCTTTTCCTTTATCAGATAAACAATCGAAGCAAAACTGAAACCTCTAACAGGCATGGTCATAAGAAAAAGTGTGAACGGCCTGAATGCCTCAGCCGGTTCGAGCTCGTATAGCTGTTAACCATACAAGGTCGAGGTGCCATTAGTCTAGCGGTTCTCTTAAAATCATTTTATCTTGTTTTATTTCATGACATGCAGAATTATATGGTACTAAATCCAATCTTTATGTACGAAAGCTTGCTAGGCCTGAAAACAAGAGCGAGTAATATTGTGTATACATGGCTCTATTTGTTGTTTTTTCTGCCGAAAACCAAGAAAGAAATAGCCATTCCCATGCTTCAGAAAGGATCCTTCTTCGTCCCGGATTATTCATGTGTTATATGTGGAGATTCAGCATTGGAAACCAGGAATCACTTTTTCTTTGCAATTTTGGCAGTATAATTGTCCTGGAGATATTCGTTGGCCCCATGATGACACTTTCAGTATAACAGCCAATCTTAAATATGCTATCCACAAGGATTTCTCATGAAGTTAATAATATTGGTGAGCTTGGAGTATTCGGACTTGAAGGACTGCATCTATTTTTCAAAGGAATCTGGCCAAATCTGTACAGGTGCAAAAATGATTTCAAGCTTTTTTTTAACAAATTTCAAGCTTGAATTAGCTTTGCTGGTTCATGGGGGAAACACGCCAGGCCTATTCGCACTTATAATTGTATAGCTCTGTAAGCACAAAATCTAAATAGAGTAAGTGGAATATAATTTCTGCCTAGCATGGGCTGAAAAGGCCACTCAGGCGCTAGCCAAGGAGACTGCCTATGAGACTACACCAAGGCTCAGTCTTATACAGGGTTTAAAATAGCGTGATAAATGAAATAGCGGCAGCCTCCTTCAAATGCTATGAACGTTATATCATGCTAATAGCGTGGTATATTTCAAATGATCTTTTCAAAATAATACTAAATATAGCATAAAAATAAATAATTTTACTAGAACGAATGGATATATAGTCTAAAAGTGACTAAATCATACATACATAACCACATATAAAAATAGATCTCAAATATTTTAGAAAGCTAACATCAGCATTTCACGAGGCAACAACATAGTATAAATTATTTATTCAAAATTATTAGCATTAGCGATATTATCTTCTGATTTAGAAGTGGAACCAACAGATTGTAATTCATCACCACGAAAAAGTGAAAGCAACTTGCCTAGAAAAAATAGCGCGCTAACACTATGAAGTTTTAGCGCGATATAGCATGCTATTTCACAAATAGCGCCACAGCGAGCAAAATTACTAAATTTAGCGTGGACTCTCTAGATATACTATAGCTCGCTATTAGTGGAGAAATAGCGTGCTATTTTAAACCTTGGTCTTATATACATCATATATTGTCAAGCCTTGAGGTAGCAAAGTCACAGGCAGGTCATCCTTGGCTATCAGAGATAACGACCTTGTGGCCATGTAAGGCTTCTTCTCTGCTAACACATTACTACTGCTACTGAAGTTCTCCTCAGCTCTTGGCCTGCAGTACTTTCATGCCACATCTATTTATATGCACATCCAATAGCAGCACAAGATCTAAGCGTGTTTGTGCATGTATGCTCTACCAGGGCATCTTATCATTACAGCCTTTTGTGCTAGTAGAATATATTCCAGATTTGCCAACTTAATTAAATGGAATGTCAAACTAGATGATATACATATTTATGTAGAATATTTAGATATATATGATTTTTTCCTTCTAATTTGCAAGATGGGACATTTTGACTCCTCCGAAAACGACTTCTGGTATCATGCTAAAATCTGCTTAGAGTTAGCTAGCATGATCGATCCCATATCTTCGTTAAAAGGGCACAAAAAGTTGAATTGCACTTACTTGTTACTAGTTACAACTAGACCACCGGTAGTTTTGATGCAAAGTTGACAACTGAAAGTACATACCAATCATACTGAAAAATGTAGGAGGACATCTATTCTGAAAAATGTAATGGTTCTTAAAACTTTTCTACTGTTAATATTTGGTGAAAATGAATAAGCATAGATAAGAAGATGTAGCATACATATAGTATTAGCTTTCATGGGCCCAAGCCTATATAATTAGTTAATTCCTCAATATCTAAAAATTCCCTTAGCTATAAGGATTGTGCACAATATTTATCCCTACAATAATGCTAGCAGAGGTAGAAAGACACGAAAATATAAGATGAAGTGTGTCACGACTCATCTCAAGAGAAATGTTGAGACCCCTCTAGTCATTAACACCACAAGAATTAAGCAGGAAGCAACAACTTGGCACCTTGTGGGACCCAATTACTTGAGTTTATAACCTCGTGCGGAGACATGTAGTAGCTTTTACATTTCTTGGTAGACCTTGGTCGTAGGCCCTTTGCCCCATGGTAGTGTAAATCTTGGCCTTTAGGCATTTGTATTCTTGTTTATCCACTTAATTAATAAAAGACAAAACTTTTTCCCATTTCAAATTAGCAGACATGACTGAAAAATCTCTGTTCTCTTGCACAAGCCATGCAACATGGTTCACTGTGTGAGAAAAGTGGATATGTGTAATTTTGCATCTTATTTTTTATACTTGCTTCACAAGGTACATATTTTAGGCATTCATAAAATGGAAAATAATTAGTTTTCCATAAAGTTGAAATGCTCCTACGCATTGTTGATTACCATAGAAAACATGTTTGTGCCAAAGTTCAATTCATGATCACGAAAAATGATGTGCAACCTGTAAGAAAACTTGGTCATTTAATTTGGGTTGAAAATCATGAAAGAGTTTAAACTATGAAAATCATTTCGTGAAGCATTTTTTTAAACTATGAAGATCAAGTGGTGTCTTTTTTGGTGGACAAAAGACATAAAAATATAGCTTAGTCCATATCTTGATTCATTTGATTGTTCACACATTTGAACATAACTTATATATTAAAAAATACTAAAAAACAAACCTGTATGTAATGGTCGTCCTCGTCGCCCGCCTTGCGGATTCCTAAGCCCGAGGCCTCGACATCATTAACGTCTGCATTTCCCATCGCTAGGACAGCATCGTCGTCATAGGAGGCCAAGTCAATCATGATGTCGAGCATGTTGTACACCTCCTTGTCCTCCTCCTTCATCACTGCTTACTCGTACCGCGCCTTGTATTCCTCATGCTTCATCCTGAAGAACTGATCACCAAATGATGCTTCGTGAGCATCTCCTCCCGCTCCTCAATCTCGGGTTCAGCCTCCTCCCATGACTCGAGATACATCTAGTAATCCTCCGACATTCTTGTTACAGCGTCCTCGTCAATCCACAAATTACTTTTAGCCACCGGAGGATCAGATCGAGTACAAGGGGCAGGAGACGCATAGTTTTAAATAGCCGGCTATAGCCCCGCTATAGCCCGGCTATAGCCTTTCAAGCAAGGTGCGGCTAAAGGCATTCACGTGCTAAAAAATGGCTATAGCCCGGTTACAGTCTTTTTCACAGGCCGCGGCTATATCCTATAGCCCGCTATTTAAAACTATGGGAGATGCAGGCGCCATGATCTGGCGGTGTGAGGGAGTGCTCCTCCTCCAGGAGATCAATGTCTTCCGAACGGGCCAAAATAGAAGAGTGCTCCACCTCCCCCTCTGGAGCATGTGTGATGCATGTATTCATCATCACACATGTTATGGTGTCGAACAAAAAACCTCAAGCACTTGAGGGTTCAATACTGTCGAAGAAAAGAGATCTCCTGCGGTCCCGCCAGCATTTGCTGCCAGGGACCAGTAAAATAATATTTTCTTGAGAGTTGGCTATCAGGTTTTAATTAATCTTACAAGAATGAATGTCAATAAAATTAACTACGTGAGAGCCAGTATTCCTGTCAGGTTCTATTTAATTTGCTGACATGAATAAACCGTCAAAATAAACTAATATGTAACAGTTAAATACTGTCAACTAAAATGAATACTCTAACAGTTGAGCATGGTCCAATTGAACAGTTAAGCTAACAGTTTAACACCATCAGTTTAAAGCATTACCCTGACTGTGTTCCACCACCAGCTGGTAGCACGCCAGGAAAATTCATTCACCAAAAATAATTTTTTCATGATAATATTAGCAGAATGGTAACAAACAATTACCAGAATCTTCCACATAACAAGATATTAACCCATTCAATACCAGATATAAATGAAAACCATAATCATCAATTCAAATCAATCCAATAATTTGCCGCAACACAATTTCATAAGTAGACCACAACCTGCCAACACACTCAACTTGATATATAGTCGAGAGAAAATACACCAGGACCAAGTGCTTGCATGGATAGATTTGTAATGTAATCAACATTTTTTTGCATTGTGCTACTCCATAAAAAATACAAGAAAACATGTCTGCAGTCATATATCGTAATATGATGTATGGTAGCAATGAACTAAATGGATCTTCTTATCTTAAATGTACTGCATGTATGCAAAAATAATGCATGTTGCTGCTCTTGCATCAGTCAAACCTACCACAAACTATGTCTGGGGTGATTGCAGATGGTTTGCCATAGTGTTACTTTAGGTGCCTACGTGCTGCCTGAAATGGATCTTTTGTTGCAAGTTTTATACCCAAGCGAAATAAATATGATGACTTTCAGGGGTAGGTCATTACCATGACATAATCAGGTTGCGTTTGAGGCGACAATTTTGCTATGGAGGCTATGTAGATTTGGTATTTGAATTGCAATTGGGAGGCCTTACTTTCATATAAATTGCATGCAATTGTTGATTCCATATAATGCACTGGGGACAAAAAATGGAGTAGTAGAAATAGATGAAGAATGTATCTAGCCCCAAGTTGGTTGCAGACATTTCTTGACACCGATACTGAAAGTCGGAACAGAAGCTAAGAAGGTGAAATACCAATGTCTCTTTCCAATCCTCAGGAAGCCATGTATCCTCCTGTTTCTCCCCTTTTTCTTCTGCATTGCATTAACACTCCGACATGGAGTGCTTGCTATTTTTGACTTTTGGGTTCTTTCCTTTCCTTGGTTAATTTTTTGCAAATTTCAGGCAAGTGCTAACCATCTCCTATTTTTTCTAGTTCTTTCGTCGATTAAAGTTTTGCAAATTTTAGGCAAGTGCTAGCCATCTGTAGAAAAGTCGCCTCCCAACGCTATTGGATTGAATCTCTCCTGGTCGTCACATATAATACACCCCACTCCCAACATGTAGCGAAGAGAAACTGACGTATGCAACATTTCTCACCGCAGTCGTCGACAAGCAGCTACCAGAATCCTCACGTGGACTAGCCATGGGTTAAATGTTAATTGCAAGTTGCTCGTGATGAGACAACACCATTGCGTCGGGTATGACTACTCCAATGATATTTTCTCCATTTGCCTTTTGACGAAAAATATAGAAGCAGGTTTCTATATTCTTTTTTTTTTTGGCTTAACCATGGGAGAATATTAGCTCAATCACCGCTGACCTGCTGGGCTAGCGCTACCGGTGACATGATTTTCAATTAGGAAGTTTGTCTAAGAGAATGTGAAAGAGCAACTGTAAAAGCAACTCTAGCTGACCCGTATCGTACAACCCTTATACTCGCAGATAGATGTATGGGTATTTTACCTTTAGCCGTTATTTTATCTAACAATGATATTTGAGCTATTGTTTCGACTAATGATCTCTATATGTACATACACAGGTTTTAGTCTTAGTCTGCAAGTGTGATTGGAAGGTGGTCAGAGACCCCATTTGTCGCACAAGAGAAGAGAGGGTGTTTTCGCCCTTTTCGCTATTGTTTTATCCTTCAGTTGATAGGAACACCCTACTATTAACAGGGGTGATCTCGCTTCGAGGAGGAGCCTTCAGACGTCGACATGGTGGCGATGAACAGCGTGAGAGGCAGCGGTGGTGGTGCTTCCCGTGAGCACTGCACGAACACTAGATCGGTAGGGGATATCGGTGGGGTGACTGGCGGCGCGGTCAACCTTGTACTGCGTGCCCCAGCCCCAGGGGCCCACCAACCATAAGAGGGTTGGACGCCCCAGATCAGGACACGAGTCAAAGGGCTCGTTGAGCCGTTGGGCTCGATCAGGAGGAGATCAATCTAACAGCATGTTGTTGCTCTTGCATCAGTCAAACCTACCACAAACTATGTCTGGGATCAGGTTTGCCATAGTGTTACTTTAGGTGCGTACTGCCTGAAAATTGAAATGGATCTTTTGTTGCAAGTTTTGTACCCAAGCGAAATAAATACCATGACATAATTAGGTTGCGTTTGAGGCGACAATTTTCCTATGGAGGCTATGTAGATTTGGTATTTGGATTGCAATTGGGAGGCCTTACTTTCATATAAATTGCATGCAATTGTTGATTCCATATAATGCACTGGGGGGACAAAAAATGGAGTAGTAGAAATAGATGAAGAATGTATCTTGCCCGAAGTTGGTTGCAGACATTTCTTGACACCCATACTGAAAGTCGGAACAGAAGCTAAGCAGGTGAAATACTAGTGTCTCTTTCCAATCCTCAGGAAGCCATGTATCCTCCTGTTTCTCCCCTTTTCTTCCGCATTGCAAGTTTGCAACTATCCAGTGAACTCCATTGCTCCATGTTCTCTGTGTCTGTCAGCAGTCTGCTTGGCCGTTGTAACAGCCAGATCTTGATTTCCAGACTCCATGGTCGCTTCAGCTCCCTTCCTTTACCCCATCTGTCTGTCCCCGACCGCCACCAGTCGCCTCCATCCCGCTACCACGGCCAAGCAGGGCACAACTAGCGCCGCCGTGCCATCCATTGAATCCGTCCATCACACACCGCCGTCCCCGAACTCAAGCTCGGAACTCCTCTCCGTGCAGGCCACCGTCGAACGCCTCTGCGGGTCCGCCCCTCATCGTCACAGCCAGCGTCGGGCGCGTCGTCTCCTCACCGTCGGGGGCCACCGCCTCCACCCTTCCCGGCCAGTTTCGGGCGCCGCCGACTCCTCCCCGTCCCCGTCCCGGCGAGTTTAGGGCGCGCCCTCCCCCTCCCCGACCCGCTTTGTTTGCCCGGCGTGCCGGTCAGGCCGAGCTCCGCCGTCCATCCTCCGCCACGCGCTGCGCCGGCGATCGGTCGCCGCTGCTGACGCGCGAGATACTATCAACGGTCTCACGGGCCCTTCACAACGTCACGTCGACAGTGAGAAATTGCATTGTCGGCCTGTTGGGCCAGAACAAGGCCTCAAGTTTTATGGTGGTCCGCACGCTCACAGCCCGGACTCCGTACGCTTTTACCTCTTTCTTTTTTAGTACCACATCGCTTAGGGAGCAGAAAGCGCAGCAGCTTATATACGGGTTCACGAACGTTCGTGTCACCATGTGGCAGACGTGGTGAGCAACTAAAAATTGATATATAATCAAGCATTGATGATTCGCATGCATGTCACGTGGAGTTAACCTGATCTCCACGTAGAGTTAACCTGATCTCTAATCTGGCAGCGTGCATTTAGCACTCCGACATGGAGTGTTTGCTATTTTTTTCGCACTATCCGAAAATATTTTGGGCAAGTGCTAACCTGACCTCTAATTTGAAAGTGTGCATTAACACTCCGACATGAACTGTTTGCTAGTTTTTTCGCCCTTTCCGAAAACATTTTGGGCAAGTGCTAACCTGACCTCTAATTTGAAAGTGTGCATTAACACTCCGACATGAACTGTTTGCTAGTTTTTTCGCCCTTTCCGAAAACATTTTGGGCAGGTGCTAACTATCTCCTTTTTTTTGGGTTCTTTCTTCGATTAAATCTTTGCAAATTTTAGGGAAGTGCTAGCCATCTGCAGAAAAGTTGCTTCCAACGCTGTTGGATTGAATATATCCTCGTCGTCACATATAATACACCCCACCCCCGATATGTAGCGAAGAAAAACTGACGTATGCAACATTTGTCGTTGCAATCGTCGACAAATAGTTACCAGAATCCTCACGTGGTCTAGCCATGGGTGAAATGTTAATTGCAAGTTGCTTGACTCGCCTTTAATTTTTCATACGACGAAACACCATTGGGTCGAGTATGACCGCTCCAATGATATGTTTTGCATTTGCCTTTTGACAAAAAAATATAGATGCATGTTTCTATATTCTTTTTTTGGCTTAATCATGGGAGAATATTAGCTCAATCACCGCTGACCTGCTGGGCTAGCGCTATTGGTGACATGATTTTAAATTAGGAAGTTTGTCTACGAGCAACTATTAAAGCAACTCTAGCTGACCCCGTATCGTACAACCCTCCGCAGATAGATGCAAGGGTATTTTAACCTTAATCGTTATTTTAGCTAACAATGATACTTAAGATATTGTGTCGACTAATGGTCTCTATAAGTGACGCAGGTTTTAATTCGCATTTGTGGTTGGAAAGTGGTGAGAGACCCCACATTTGTCGCACAAGAGAAGAGACGGTGTTTTCGCTCTTTTCTCTATTGTTTTATCCTTGATTTGATAGGAACACCACACTATTAACAGGGGTGATCTCGATGAGCTCATTGTGGATTTTGTCTAAGTCATACATGAACATCCTACCACCCAACTGACACATCACAATTTCCCGGTGAGTTTACTTTTTAGAGAAATCATCGGTTGAGAAGTGTTTGGCTATCTTGGCGCACCAGTTCCAACGCCGGAAATTCTCGGCTAGCCGAACTGGTTCCGGTTTGAACCAAAAGGCTTTACCGTGAGAAGCTCTAGCAAAACTGGCTTGATTCCAGTGGGCCGGTTTGAAACCGTCGTGGTCTGGTTCCAGCCAGGGTGCTGAACCAGCATCAGTTCCGGCGCGTCGGTCGGACCGAACCAGTGACAAAACCGGCTCTTCTCTAGGTTGAAATCTAAGGTCTAGCTTTAATGGGTTGTGTCAGGCAATAACCTTGTTGAAGGCATCATTTTGAGAGCGCATACTTCGGGTATGTCTTGGTAGTGGTTTGTGTTGCAGCTACAAGGTTTTAATTGGAATCTTTTATTTGTCTTCTTCTTCTTCTTCTTCTTTGTAGTAGGGTTGTATGCATCCGTAATGTCTTTAGGACATCTCGTTGTTGCAGATGTTGTATGTAATTAGTATCTTTGCGATATTAATATATTCTTTTGTCAAAAAAATTTACCTACGGGTTTTGAATTTTATTTTTCCAGGGAAAAAACATACCCACCCAAGTAGTGAGGTGAAAATGTGTTTTAGAATCAAATGTGAATCCAGGAATTCAAATTTTTGAATTAAAAAGAAAATTTTGCCACATAATTAAATACATGATATAGGTTGATCTCGAAAGAGATCCTTGTTTGTAAACTTGTAATAACTCCTTTCTATTTTATATAATAAACTTTTATTATCTGTAATTTTTGACCGATATGCCCGCACCATGCGGAAAAGCAGAAATTTCGCATATTAAATCTAAAACTTTTTCAAGTATTTACATGCTTGGATTTAAGTCAAGGGGCGGACCGAATAAAATTGAAGTGTCATCAGATTGTGTGGCAAATATGGCCTGCTTCATTCTCCATCCGCGATCAACCAAATTCTAATATCTCTCCATGCAAGCTTGCTCATAAGGCATGAAAGTGGAAACTTTTGTTACTGACGATTTAGCCACATCGACATGGAAACGCAAGAGAAGTGGCAAGAGGTACGCGTACTTAATATTAAGTCATAACTTGATGCAAGCATCACAAAAGTTAATAACAGAAGAACCTCGTATGTCAATCACTCGCATTAACTAATTGAATAAGAGATGCAATTTAGCCTAGCATGAACGATAAGAGTTACTCAGGCTAGCCAAGGAGACCGCCTGTGATACCACACAACAAGGCTAAGGCCTCGACGGGGGAAGAACACACAGGCAAGTCATCCTTGGCTATCAGAGATAGAAACTCTTATCGCCATGTAAGGCTTGCTCTCTGTTGCACAGCTGATGTTTCTCCGTCGTGTTCCATGTTTTCTTCTCGGGCCAATATATATAGTAGATTGCGGAACGAAGAATGACCTAACAAAATATTCTCAAAGTTTCAAAAATATTTATATAGTAATCTAAGATGACGACATGTATCCGCCATATCTCAAGGATCTATCATCATTCTGTCCATGTATCCAGAATATATTCTTGTCAATTAGCACAACATAATACCCGCAAAAAAAAAAAAAAAAAAAATTAGCACAACATAATGCCCATGCGTCATACTATTAATTTATCTTGGGCTTTCCTTTTCAGAAAGTAGACATGGAAGACGACTGTCATGCATATGAATGCACACTTTCCATCTTGGGAAATGGGACCGCGTGTTGACACCTTCAAAAGGAAGATTTTGTGTTCGAATATTTGCTCCATATGGATGGGCTGAATTTAATAGTTTTATGTAAATGGCTCGAAAAAGACTTGGGTTGCTTTTAACCTAGCTAGTGGCTATCTTTATGCAGATACTCGAACAACATCTTACATCACAATCTTGCTATATTCTTTAATTGCGAAATTTGCCCATCTAAAAACGACGCGTCCCGTAATGAGTTGACCACGTATAATGTCACCCATTATGTGGTGCCATCGGTAAGGTGAAAATAATACCGAGAATGCTAATTTCAGCATCTGTGTATACGTAGAACCTATCCATGTTTAACATTCTAGTGAAATTTATGTGTTATAAACAGAGTGAAACCTAAATTTCATTACATGGTAGTTAAAATTGCTATGACAATTTTGGCCCTTCTCCAGCTAAACTAAGAGGAGTGTATTTAGAAAACTCTATATCTACAGAGCTCTGCTGGTTAGCATACTGTTGTTATTGATATTCAAGGTACTACAGGCGATAAGAAAAAAATTAAGTATAGCGCACGGCCGCACGCTTGGATATGATACACGTAAGCACGGGATGAGAAGTTTTAATATTGCTGAACTAAGGCTATGTGCGCTACACCTTGCGTACATATTCAGTTCAGAGAGGCATAATTTATACTCCCCCAAGCATACTTCTAACTTTGTCCTAAGTTAAATTTATTTGAATTTAACTAACATCATAGAAATGATTACCAATATATGATGTTAAATTGGTATATTATGAGACTATTTCAAGAGGAATCTAGTGATATTAATTTAGTCTCATAAATTTTGCTATATTTTCCTCTAAAATTAGTTAAATTTAAATAAGCTCGACTTAGGACAAAACTACAAGTAAACTTATACTCGTGTCAACTCTGTATGTATTTTCTATGCCCAAGCTTATCTCATAAGTTTAAATAGAACAAGAGGGGAAGACTACCGACTACATGCATATATACATCCATGCATGTGTTTAAGATACACATATGCATGCACACGAGTACATAATAGACCTTCATACACGATCGAAATGGTCGATCGCACACGGTAAACATAACCATCATTATGCAAGGGTGGATGACACTCATCCACAACACACATGGTTAAATAAACCGTGTGCGATGGGCCCTCCATTCACACACAATCATGTTTTCATAATCATTTGTGATACGAAGGGTCATCACGAACGTTTTCTTACACCCAACTTGTGAGATCGCATACGATGACTTTTTAGACAGTTGTATGTATTTCTCTCAGATGGCACAAGTTTTTTTCAACCAGCCGTATGCTTTCTGCAAGCATCTCAGACGTTTCATGTATGCAACAAGCATTGCTTAGTTGTACCCAGTAGGCCATAATTCAATATTGCATGCAAATGAATTAGCAAATATCATGTTTGTTTGATTGTACATTTCACAAACCGGATGTATGCATGTATTTCGATATGGATTCAATTGCTAGCTATAAAAAAGGAGAGTTCTATAGAAATAGTTTTTTATTATATCGTTGTCTCCATGCATGAGAAGGTTTCTTGCAAATGTTCAACTTTGTGAGAATCTTCAGTAGTTTTTATTGGAGATATGCCCAAGAGGCAATAATAAAAGTATTTATTATTATATATTAGTGTTCATGATAAATGTTTACATCCCATGCTATAATTGTATTATCCGAAAACATTAATACTTGTGTGTTTTGTAAACATAAAGGAGTCCCTAGTAAGTCTCTTGTTAAACTAGCTTGTTGATTAGTAGATGATCATGGTTTCCTGATCATGAACATTGGATGTTATTAATAAAAAGATCATATCATTAGGTGAATGATGTGATGGACATACACCCATAGTAAGCGTAGCATAAGATCAAGTCATTAAGTTCGTTGTGCTTCAAGCTTTAAATACATAGTAACCTAATCCTTCGACCATGAGATCATGTTAATCACCTACACAGGATGGATGCTTTGATGAAATCAAACACTACTTCGTAAATGGGTAGTTATAAAGGTGGCATTAAGTGTTCGGAAAGTATAGGGCTGAGGCACGTGGATCAAGAGTGGGATTTGTCCATCCAAATGACGGATAGATATACTTTGGGCCCTCTCGGTGGAATGACATCCTATTAGCTTGCAAGCATATGACTGGCTCACAAGGAATATCATATCACGGTACGAGTAAAGAGTACTTATCGGTAACGAGGTGAACTAGGTATGGAGATACCGATGATCAAACTTCGGATAAGTAAAATATCGCGAGACAAAGAGAATTGTTATTTTATGTAAATGGTTCTTTCGATCACGAAGTCATCATTGAATATGTGGGAGCTATTATGGATCTCCAGGTCCCACTATTAGTAATTGATCGGAGAGGAGTCTCAATCATATCCGCATAGTTCTCGAACCGTAGGGTGACACACTTAAGGTTTGATGTCGTTTTAAGTAGATATAGAATATGGAATGGAGTTCGAATGTTGTTCGGAGTCTCGGATAGGATCCAGGACATCACGAAGAGTTCCAGAATGGTCCGGAGAATAAGATTCATATATAGGAAGTCACATTCCAAGTTTGGGAATGGTCCGATGCATTTATGGAAGGTTGTAGAAGATTCTAGAATGATCTGGAATAAATCACTATGGTAGGTAGAGTCCCGGAGGGAATCCACTAGCCCTAGCCAACCCACCAAGTGGGAAGGTGGAGTCCATGGTGGACTCCACCTAGTTGGCCGGCCAAGAAGCAAGGAAAGGGAGCAATCCCACTTGACCTAGGTTTCCCCATTATGGTAATTTTTGGAGTTGGACTCCAAAGTGGTTTTGGGGCAACCCTAGGGGTTCCACCTATATAAAGAGGAGGAGAAGGGAGGGGGTTGACCATCATCAAGCCAGTCGCACCACCCAAGGGACACCAACGCTTACGGGCGAAGCTCTGCCGGAGACCTCCACCACCACCGTCACCACGCCGTCGTGCTGGCGGGATTACGAGGAGGATCTACTACATCCGCTGCCCGCTGGAACGGGGATAAGGACGTCGTCATCAACACCGTACGTGTGACCGAGTACGGAGGTGCTGCCCGATTGTGGCACCGTCAAGATCTTCTACGCGCTTTTGAAAGCGTCAAGTGATCGACTACATCGACCACGAGATTTATCTCGTTAATGCTTAGCGATCTTCGAGGGTATGTTGATCTTCACCTCGTTGCTCCCATCTACTAGATTAGATCTTGGCTTGTTATTCGTTCTTGTGGTAGGAAATTTTTTGTTTTCTATGCTACGAATCCCTACAGTGGTATCAGAGCCGTGTCTATGCATAGATTGGTTACACGAGTAGAACACAATGGTTTTGTGGGCGTTGATGCTTTTATTGTCTCTTGTTATGTGTACTTTGCATCTTCCGGGATGGTGTGATGAAGCGGCCCGGGCTTACTTAACATGACCGCGTTCATGAGACCTGCTCCACGCTTGACATGCAACTTGTGTTGCATAAGTGGCTTTGCGGGTGTCAGTTTCTCTCATCATAATTAATATTCAATTTCCAATTTCAATTGATAACACTTCTATCAATGTTGTGGTTCGTGTTCATATGTAGATTGGATCTTACTCGAAAACCCTAAACCACGTATAATACGCAAACCAAATTAGAGGCGTCTAAATTGTTTTTGCAGGGTTTGGTGATGTGATATGGCCATGATGTGATGATGAATATGTATGAGATGATCATTATTGTATTGTGGCAACCAACATGAGCCTTATGGTTGTCTTTATATTTCATGTAGTAGTAGTATTTCAAAGTAGTTGTGATAGTTGCTACACGTGGTGAACAACCATGAAGACGGCGCCATTGACCTTGACGCTACACCGATGATGATGGAGATCATGCCCGTTGATGATGGAGATCATGTTCGTGATTTGAAGATCAAAGGCGCAAAGACAAAAGGGCCATATCATATCACATTATGAATTGCATGTGATGTTAATCTTTTTATGCATCTTATATTGCTTAGATCGCGACGGTAGCATTATAAGATGATCCCTCTCACTAAAAATCATGATAATAAAGTGTTCATCCTTAGTTAGCACCGTTTCTAAGACTCGTTGTTTCGAAGCATTGATGGCGTGTAACTCACACGTTCGTTGGAAACCCCAAGAGGAAGGTATGATGCGCACAGCAGCAAGTTTTCCCTCAGAAAGAAACCAAGGTTTATCGAACCAGGAGGAGCCAAGAAGCACGTTGAAGGTTGATGGCGGCGGGATGTAGTGCGGCGCAACACCGGAGATTCCGGCGCCAACGTGGAACCTGCACAACACAACCAAAGTACTTTGCCCCAACGAAACAGTGAGGTTGTCAATCTCACCGGCTTGCTCGTAACAAAGGATTAACCGTATTGTGTGGAAGATGATTGTTTGCAAGAAAACGATGAAAGAACAAGTATTGCAGCAGATTTGTATTTCGAGTATAAAAGAATGGACCGGGGTCCACAGTTCACTAGAGGTGTCTCTCCCATAAGATAAAAGCATGTTGGGTGAACAAATTACGGTCGGGCAATTGACAAATAGAGAGGGCATAACAATGCACATACATGTCATGATAAATATAGTGAGATTTAATTGGGCATTACGACAAAGTACATAGACCGCCATCCGAGCATGCATCTATGCCTAAAAAGTCCACCTTCGAGGTTATCATCCGAACCCCTTCCGGTATTAAGTTGCAAAACAACGGACAATTGCATTAAGTATGGTGCGTAATGTAATCAACAACTACATCCTTAGACATAGCATCAATGTTTTATCCCTAGTGGCAACAACGACATCCACAACCTTAGAACTTTCTCGTCACTTGTCCCGGATATCAATGGAGGCATGAACCCACTATCGAGCATAAATACTCCCTCTTGGAGTTAAGAGCAAAAACTTGGCCGAGCCTCTACTAATAACGGAGAGCATGCAAGATCATAAGCAACACATAGGTAATAACTTGATAATTAACATAACATAGTATTCTCTATCCATCGGATCCCGACAAACACAACATATAGAATTACAGATAGATGATCTTGATCATGTGTTGACGTCAGAAACCCCCTGGCGGGCAGAGACGGGCAACACAGTAGAGCCGGGAACAACTAGGGCTGCGGCTGGCCCCAGTCCCTCAGAGCGACGGCCCGCAAAGCCTCCTGGCCGCACGTCCGATGCTATCGCAAGGGCGTGCCACATGACCTATACCTGGTCGGGGAAGGTGTGGATGATGCCTCGCTTAGTTTCCTGCATGGCATACACGTAAACATTAAATACGAGCCTCGATCGGCTCTCGGAGTTATCCGTGAATCGGCTCAAAGAGCCGATCCACCCATGATTCGGACGAGGTGTCCGAATATATGGTGGTCCTGCTGATCAAGATAAAGCTAATTAGATCTACGACGATTTAGGGTTTTCACCGCATAATCGGATCATCCTACTCACGATTGGGCCTGCGCGCTCGCGCACGGTGGCCGTAAACCGATCCTAGACGAGGGCCTAAAAACCAACACGAGGTTGATCCCCGGAACATCCTTTCTAGGGCTAGCAAACGTCACCCTACACGCATTGGACCTCGGATCCTCCAACCCTTTGTAAGGCCTAACTATTGCGGATGTTAAAACTAATCCTTGATGAAACAAGGAGCAATCGTAACGGATCAGATCTACTAAATTATGATCAAGCGGGGTGCCGCCCTACACCTAAGATAGGTGTAAGGGCGGCTAGATGTGCAAGGGTTGCATAACGAAAGCATGTAATTCGAAGAACAATGCTAACCCTAACACATCTAAGATAACTACGTTGCTCGCCATCAAAAAGGCTTCGGTACGAGCAACGCATGAACAACGTGAGGCGAGGCTTGTCGTTGCCTAGATCGCAAGATGCGATCTAGGCAGCATGGTGCTACGCGGAGAAACCCTCGAGACGAAGGAGTTGGCGATGCGCCGAGATTTGTTTGTGTTGAACGTTGGTTGTTGTTTATTCCATAAACCCTAGATACATATTTATAGTCCAAGGGACTTTCTAATTTAGACGTGCACCTAATCGTGCACGGGTAAAACTCTAACCCTTAACCGACACGTAATCTAATATATTACAGATACAAGGGCAAACTAGCCCAAACTTTGCATGTAAGGCCGATTCACGTATTTCTTCTATATATATATTCTTCCGAGTCCATCTTGATCGCGGCCCACCTCGGCCCGGTCAAATTCTGGTGATAACACATGCCCCCCTGGTTTTGGAAATGTCATTTCCAAAATCATTATGCTTATACCTCATCGGGTCATGTCATCACGTCTCCTTAACTTTACCACCAATCTAAAAAATGAAGGAACGTCTTCTCTTAACCATGCCGATAGCCAGAGTCAGGCGCCCCTCAAAAGAGCCGATGGTATCACCTCAGCCTATATGATAAACGGGAGCAAGGTCAACCTAACTGCCCCTCCAAACGGTAACTTGCGCCCTTCGCCTGAGAAACTCAGATCCCCAAATCGCCGCCCCGACAGCTCTACGGATCTCAGATCTCAGCCGCGCCGTCCCAATCCTTCCACGCATCCAATGGCGGAATCATCCAGCGCCGACGCCATGATCTCCGGGCTGAAGGTAATCCTCACGGCCCCCTAGCCACATGCATCAATGTCAAGAGTAAACAGCAAACACCTGAATTAATGTTTCCTCCCACTATCAATTTTAGGTTTCGGACATCCTGCGCGCCACATCCTTCTCTCGCAAATTCCATGTGCCTTGGTCCTCGTTCTTCCGAGAGCCCTGCCCTTTTAATCTCATGCGAAGCTAACGGGATCCCCTTTGTGAATCGGAACTTAGATGCGACCTCCTGGGCCGGCTGCTGCGAGCACGGCCTAACCCCCACGAGGGTTGGGTGACATGGTACAACAGAGTATCCAAAGCTCATTATGCCACCAGGAAACCATAGGGATAGCCGATGCTCTGTCCTTATCATTGTCTCCTCTTGAGAAGAATGAAAACATTCGAAAACCATCGGCTATTTACGGTACGACGCCTTGAGCCGCGTTTCATGTTTGGCCATGGCCCTATGACACCCACTCTACTAGACGTGACCATGATCACGAGGCCTAGACATTGCATCCCCAAGCCCTTCTGCATTCAAGCGCCGAAAGTCCCTTTCACCCTTTCTTCTAAAAAAGAGTGTACCAGTCGGGGTGCCTACCTCAATCGTTATATGAAGACCAAAGGCCACGTGACGGAGAGAGAACACACGGCCTTCACGAACTTTTGGTTGGAACACTTCATCTTCTGTGGCCCATCACTTGCCCCTACCAAAAATTACCTTTCCCTAGCCTATGAGCGCGGCCAAAGGCACCCATCTTGGTCTAGGCAAGCTGTTTCTTGGAGAGGTCTATCAATCTCTTCAAGCGATGTCCGTCAAGATGTTCTCTCAAAAGACGATTAAAGGCGGCGGTCCACGGTGGTTTATTCGAGTTATGGGCGCAGCTATACTTTCAGAACCGGATCCCGGACTTCCCACCTTTGACCTCCTGCACCTTCCCGGATGCTAATGGCAAGGATATCCGATGCACCGGCTATGGCCAAGCTTTGTATGGTCTCCCGGGCAGCGAGCTGATCCCTAAGGAAGCGGCGAGGGTGGTTCAAGATCTTCTTCCAAGGTTTGGCCAATCCCTGTTCTTTCCTTATGCTTGAATCGGAGAATTTTGAAAATCCGGTCTCCTTTCGATTGGATAACTTTGCCGATGACGATAGCACCCGGCATCTGTATTCTATCATGATTCGCCCTTGCTTCCTCCCTGTTGGCATGAGTACCTCGAGACCGGATCATCAAGCCTGGTTATGAGTGTTATCAACCGGTAGTGGTAGCCCGACGAGCTTGGTCTCGGGCGAGGTGCCGCCACACTTCTTCTTACACCATCCGACGAGCAAGCGAGCTGAGCGCCCGACATACTCAACGGCCAAAGGTGTTACACCTTCTTTGATGCTTTGGCCATCCCAGTTCCCCACAACCTCCGTTTCTCCTTTACCACCGACGGTTTCGAGACTTGGTGGTCCATGTGGAAGACCCATGTCTTCAGAAGGGCTTTAGGACCGCTATTGAGACAACTTGATGCTGAGTATGATATCCCCGCAGATCAGGTATTATTACTCACATATTTCTTGTAACCGCTTATGGTAATCGCCTGGTGACCTGACCCCATCTTCCTAGCAGCAACAAGAGGGCCCGGTTCCCAAGCAAGCCGACGGCTCCCCCTTCGTATTTCTTCCTCCGGCTCCGGTGGTCCTCTTACGCCGAGCTCGCCACCCCTGAAGAAAGTCATAATGCGAGCCGGCCGATTCCTCCGAAATCGGCTCCCAAGAGTAAAGCCACTTTGGGGCCGAGTTGCCCCCGAGCCTCGACTCGGGCGAGGACGGCGGTGAGGAAGGTGGGCATCGGGAAGACCCTGAAGCGCAAAGCTCCCGCTCGGGAAAGCTTGCACGTAAGTTGATCCGTGTCTTAATTGAACACATTTGCCTTCCCAATCTTTGTAACACGGTTGTACCTCTTCTTCCGGGCTTCTGCGAAGAGAACTCCGGTGAGGGAGCACGAGTCCGGTCCAAGGGACTCTTCCCCGGATGACACGAAAGGTCCACTACTCGAGCCGGACGGATTCGCCAACGTCGGCTTCTCGAAAAGGTCGACTTCCGAGCCGGCTGCCCTTCGAGGTTCCGATCCAAACGAGGTCGCGCATGAAACGTCGATGCTTCAAAAGGGCCCGCTCAAATCCGCAAGTCTCCTCGCCGAGCCGGGAAGTTTCAAATGTAATATACTCGGCGGTTCGTGTTCCACATCGTCTTTCCACTAAGCCGGATTGCCTTACCATTTCCCTAACGGTGATGGGACTTCTAGCGGGAATGTTGAAGAGGTGCCGGCGCCATCCGCTGCCCTTGGCACTGTCCAGGCTCGCCGAGCACGGCCGACCAAGTAGCTAACCTAGCCCAGGTTGCCGCAAAGCCGATCGTCACAACATCGGCTTCCCTTCCTTTCTTGGGAGAGGTAAGCTCTCTCTCTCTCTCTCAAGCCCGCTCTTTTCCCTTGTCGTATGCTCATGCTGCTCTTGTTCGTCTGTAGGGGTGTGATCCTTCAAGCTTGTTGACGTTCGACCCCGACTCCATTGAGCTCTGCCGTTTCCAAAACAGGTGAAGAGCCGGATGCTAGCGCGATCGACGGCCCACTCCAACGCCTCAAAGTCCGGCTCTCTTCCTCGGTCGATACGCTGGTCGAGAACCACGAGGGAATCAAGGGTATCCTCGAGGACATCCGGCCCGTCTCCCGATAGCAGCTGCAAGTTAAGCTTTGGCGGGCGGTGTCTCTCGCCGATTTTCAGGTCAAGGGTGCGGTCGGCTCGTCAAAGGATTACTCTTCGCCGTGCCCAACTCCCGGCTGAGAGCCGATATTGCGAGGCAAATGTCAACGGCTGAATGAGAAGAAAGCCGTTCTAGACGCCAAGACCGCCACTTCGCTCGCGGCGTCGGACTCGCGACCTTGCGCAAGGAACTAGAGGACCTTGAGAAGAGGGCCATGGAGACCAAACAACTCATCCGGGACGAGGAATCCCTCATTGCTTGCTCCCAAGAGGAAGCAAAAGGTCTCACGGCTGATACGAAGGCTGACTCTGGCTGAAATTCGTGCTACGAGCAGCCCGGCTGGTGATGGGGAGAGACGAGGACGACGAGGCCGAGATCGCCGAGGTGGATCGAATCCGTGCCGATGCTCTTCACGCCCTTAATGCTTTTCTTCAGTAGGGCCCCCTTGTGTAAACTGATTCCTGTAAACTTGCCTTGCCGCACTTGTCCAAGTCGGTGCATCGGCTCTGGTTGCCACTTTGATTGTTTTTGTTTTTTTTTATATATCGTCAATTTCCGCCAATTTCCCTATCGGCCGCCAGTATTCCTCCGCACATGTTCCACGGTGCCGCCGCATGCCCATATGATTAGGTGCCCTCCTGAGCCGATCTACGCCGGAATTGCTGATATCGGCTCTACGGCTAGCCAAAAAACTACGATGTGAACGTCGGCTTTGTAAGGAACAACGTGGATTTCTTCCAGTGCCTCAGCCGACGCATCCCACTGCCCACTAGATCGACGTTGAGCCCAGACCGAAACATGGTGAGGACGATTTTTTGACCGATTCCTAGAGTCGGCCTTTATGTTAGTAGGTCCAAGCTGGTCTGGTGGTATTCCTCTACAGATCTTTGGGGCCAATCGCGCGGATCGGCCTTGCCGCGTTTGCCCACACATAGTGTCGGAGTTGGTCGCGTGGAACGGTTTCTTCCTTGTCGCCGCTGTGAGAGCAGCTACCCTTATCTCCGTCCCTACCATAGCGGCATCCAGGTTCCGGACGTTGATGTCGAGTGGGGATCTTGGTTGGCACTCCTCAAGGTAAATGCGCTCCACCATGTTAACGGTGGACGCCGGTGCAATCGGTAATCCTTGTGCTGCCAATACGCACGGCAACGGCGGACGGAGCTGGAACGCACTTTTACGTGAGAAACCCTTCCACTCGACGCCATGGGGAGAGAGTTACGTGGAAAGAGCCGATGAGTTCGGCTTCGAGGGTTGCCTTGATCTCGTCATGTTTCTTCTTGAGCTCATCGAGGCGGATCCTCGTACGTGGCCGGAGTGTCTTCCACCATCTCGGATGTAGATGGTGATGTTGTGGATGTCGAAGGTCTGTCCCACCGGTGCGTGCCGAGAATGTGTTGACGTCGAAACCCCCGGCGGGCGGGGGACGGGCAACACGGTAGAGCCGGGAACAACTAGGGCTGCGGCTGGCCCTAGTCCCTCGGAGCGACGGCCCGCAAAGCCTCCTGGTCGCACGTCCCGATGCTATCGCAAGGGCGTGCCACCTGACCTATACCCGAGTCGGGAAGGTGTGGATGATGCCTCGCTTAGTTTCTGCATGGCATACACGTAAACATTAAATACGAGCCTCGATCGGCTCTCGGGTTATCCTGTGAATCGGCTCAAAGAGCCGATCCACCCATGATTCGGACGAGGTGTCCGAATATATGGTGGTCTGCTTGATCAAGATAAAGCTAATTAGATCTACGACGATTTAGGGTTTTCACCGCATAATCGGATCATCCTACTCACGATTGGGCCTCGCGCTCGCGCACGGTGACCGTAAGCCGATCCTAGACAGGGCCTAAAAACCAACACGAGGTTGATCCCGGAACATCCTTTCTAGGGCTAGCAAACGTCACCCTACACGCCGCTGGATCCTCCAACCCTTTGTAAGGCCTAACTATTGCGGATGTTAAACTAATCCTTGATGAAACAAGGAGCAATCGTAACGGATCGGATCTACTAAATTATGATCAAGCGGGGTGCCGCCCCTACACCTAAGATAGGTGTAAGGGCGGCTAGATGTGCAAGGGTTGCATAACGAAAGCATGTAATTCGAAGAACAATGCTAACCCTAACACATCTAAGATAACTACGTTGCTCGCCATCAAAAAGGCTTCGGTACGAGCAACGCATGAACAACGTGGGCAGGCTTGTGCTTGCCTAGATCGCAAGATGCGATCTAGGCAGCATGGTGCTTACCGGAGAAACCCTCGAGACGAAGGAGTTGGCGATGCGCCGAGATTTGTTTGTGTTGAACGTTGGTTGTTGTTTATTCCATAAACCCTAGATACATATTTATAGTCCAAGGGACTTTCTAATTTAGACGTGCACCTAACCGTGCACGGGTAAAACTCTAACCCTTAACCGACACGTAATCTAATATATTACAGATACAAGGGCAAACTAGCCCAAACTTTGCATGTAAGGCCGATTCACGTATTTCTTCTATATATATATTCTTCCAGTCCATCTTGATCGCGGCCCACCTCTGACCCGGTCAAATTCTGGTGATAACATCATGTTAGGCAGCTCACAAGATCCAACAATGAAGCACAATGAGGAGAAGACAACCATCTAGCTACTGCTATGGACCCATAGTCCAGAGGTGAACTACTCACTCATCACTCCGGAGGCGACCATGGCGGTGAAGAGTCCTCCGGGAGATGAATCCCCTCTCCGGCAGGGTGCCGGAGGAGATCTCCGTAATCCCCGAGATGGGATTGGCGGCGGCGGCGTCTCGCGGAAGGTTTTCCGTCTCGTGGCTCTCGGTATCGGGGGTTTCACGACGGAGGCTTTAAGTAGGCGGAAGGGCAACGCGGGGGCCACACGAGGGCCCCACACCATAGGTCGGCGCGGCCGGGGGCACGGGCCGCGCCGCCCTAGTGTGGCGGCGCCTCGTGGCCCCACTTCGACTCCTCTTCGGTCTTCCGGAAGCTTCGTGGCAAAATAGGGCCCCAGGCGTTGATTTCGTCCAATTCCGAGAATATTTCGTTACTAGGATTTCGAAACCAAAAACAGCGAGAACAACGAAGTCGGCTCTTCGGCATCTTGTTAATAGGTTAGTTCCGGAAAATGCACGAATATGACATAAAGTGTGCCTAAAACATGTAGATATCATCAATAATGTGGCATGGAACATAAGAAATTATCGATACGTCGGAGACGTATCGGCATCCCCAAGCTTAGGCTGCTCGTCCCGAGCGGGTAAAACGGTAACAAAGATAATTTACGAAGTGACATGCCATCATAACCTTGATCATACTATTTGTAAACATATGTAATGAATGCAGCGATCAAAACAATGGTAATGACATGAGTAAACAAGTGAATCATAAAGCAAAGACTTTTCATGAATAGTACTTCAAGACAAGCATCAATAAGTCTTGCATAAGAGTTAACTCATAAAGCAACAAATCAAAGTAAAGGTATTGAAGCAACACAAAGGAAGATTAAGTTTCAGCGGTTGCTTTCAACTTGTAACATGTATATCTCATGGATAATTGTCAACATAGAGTAATATAAAAAGTGCAATATGCAAGTATGTAGGAATCAATGCACAGTTCACACAAGTGTTTGCTTCTTGAGGTGGAGAGAGATAGGTGAACTGACTCAACATAAAAGTAAAAAGAATGGTCCTTCAAAGAGGAAAGCATCGATTGCTATATTTGTGCTAGAGCTTTTATTTTGAAAACATGAAACAATTTTGTCAACGGTAGTAATAAAGTATATGAGTTATGTAAATTATATCTTACAAGTTGCAAGCCTCATGCATAGTATACTAATAGTGCCCGCACCTTGTCCTAATTAGCTTGGACTACCGGATCATCGCAATACACATGTTTTAACCAAGTGTCACAATGGGGTACCTCCATGCCGCTTTGTACAAAGGTCTAAGGAGAAAGCTCGCATTTTGGATTTCTCGCTTTTGATTATTCTCAACTTAGACATCCATACCGGGACAACATGGACAACGAGATAATGGACTCCTCTTTAATGCATAAGCATGTGGCAACAATTATTATTCTCATATGAGATTGAGGATATATGTCCAAAACTCGAAACTTCCACCATGAATCATGGCTTTAGTTAGCGGCCCAATGTTCTTCTCTAATAATATGCATGCTCCAACCATTAAGGTGGTAGATCTCTCTTACTTCAGACAAGACGGACATGCATAGCAACTCACATGATATTCAACAAAGAATAGCTGATGGCGTCCCCGAAACATGGTTATCGCACAACAAGCAACTTAATAAGAGATAAAGTGCATAAGTACATATTCAATACCACAATAGTTTTTAAGCTATTTGTCCCATGAGCTATATATTGCAAAGGCGAATGATGGAATTTTAAAGGTAGCACTCAAGCAATTTACTTTGGAATGGCGGAGAAATACCATGTAGTAGGTAGGTATGGTGGACACAAATGGCATAGTGGTTGGCTCAAGGATTTTGGATGCATGAGAAGTATTCCCTCTCGAAACAAGGTTTAGGCTAGCAAGGTTATTTGAAACAAACACAAGGATGAACAGTGCAACAAAACTCACATAAAAGACATACTGTAAACATTATAAGACTCTACACCGTCTTCCTTGTTGTTCAAAACTCAATACACTACAACAGAACAGAGCTTTGGTAACACAGTCTTGTGTGACTATAGGTCCAAAACAATGTTACTAGACCATAGAGTAACACATTTTGGAATGTGTTCCATTAGGCTGTGTTACTAAGAGCTGTCCACTGTCACACAAAATATTTGTTACTATATGCTTAAATTGTGTTACAATTATATTATAGTAACACGCATATTTTGTGTTACTCAATGAGTTAGTAACATGATATTGTAACTATAGGAACACATGTAGTAGCATACTTTCCTAGCAATAGTAACACGATTGGTAAGACCTCTTTTCAGCTCGATAACATAGTTAGTAACACAATAATCTAGATATTGTAACACTATAATTGATGGTTAGCAACCACCATAGTAACACGTATGCCTAATTGTAGTAACACTATTATATTGGTGTATTTGTTTTTAATTATTAAATATGAAATTATAAGCCCATATTTCATGGAAGATGTATATTTAAATAAAATATAAAAGCATATGTTATATCGAAATTTTATTATGATGCTTGGTAACATGAAAATTACCGAGAAAGTGGTGCATGCCATTTTCATAGAGTGAAAAAATAAAATACATTACAAACATACATGACACTTCATATATACATTGTTTCATATTTTACATGAGAACTCTGGGCTACACTTATAATTACATGACACTATTCCACCAACAAACGTTCCCAACACTTGCTTCACGAACTGGCGATCCAACTTATTGATATAGTCATAGGTACAACGGTCCTGCCTGCACATAGAGAGATGCTTTGTTTAGGATTATTTTATAGTCATAGGTAGAATTTTGGACCACACTGATATATGAACTGTAATTTATCTTTACATTAAATCTTCGGAATGGTTAGCATGCAAACACAAAAGCAAGCAATTATTTTATATTCTATCTTTGTGACATGAGTATGAGTAGTCATAACCTTTCTGGTTCGGTAACCCATGCCATGCACTTGTCCATTTTTTTCTTTTTCCTCTAGGGCATCACCTTCCCACGCCCCCTTTTCATTGATATTTTGTGCCAACTTTGGTTGTTCAGCTATTAGACCCTCCAATCGAGTCTGTTTTAGATAGGACTACCATATAATTCTAGTAGTTAAGGACTTGCCCCAATAATTTACAGAGAATTTATGCAGGATACAATACGAAACAGTGAAAATTGTCAAAAGATATAATGGATGAAACTATGTATCATACTCGAAATATTGATTTAACGAATTCTGATGATCTAACTACATATAGCTTTATATCTGAAACTACATATAAAGATCAAATCACGATTATTCTAGAACTGTCTTATCCATTTTGTTCTTGCAGTTCAATCAATGTCCCATTTCTCAAAGTGAACTGCTTATAGCAGAATCGGAGCAATGTTGAATAGGCAGCAGACTGCATCGATTTCTATAATCTATATGAATATATCAGTACATTATACACAATAGCCAGATCGACCCAGCAAGACACTGAAGATTGAGGGATGGACCAGCGTCTACTAGCAATCTAGATCAAAACCAATATTGCTGCTATCAGAAATCGATCTTAGATCCATACTCTAGAGGCAGCACACACGCATAGAGAAGGGATGGGAAGATGGGATGCAATGTTACCTCACCTCACACGGAGGGGTTGCAGGCGGAGTCGACGAGGCGAAGGGGAGGATACCGGACGAGAGTGCTACACGGCTGGGCGGGCCTTGGCGATGGAGAGGTGCAGATCGAGCCATCATTTGCAACCAAGAAGAGGGGAATTGAGATTCTGTGCGACGGAGAGGAGGGCGTGGCGGTGGGCGTCTTGGAGGAGGAGGGCGCGCGGTGGTGGTGGGCAGTTGGGGTCCGTGGTCGTCTGGGAGGTCGAGGGCGGAGCTGTGGTGGAGGGCAGCGGAGGTGAGCCTCAGCTGTGGGAAGGAAGGGTGGTGTTGCAGTCTCGGGGGCGGCGAGCCGGTGGGAGGGCGGCACAATGGCGGAGGTCGGGGGCGAAGATGAGTCTAGATGAGTTCTTGTAGGGGGGATTTATTTGGAGAAATATTAATATAGAGAATCTGTCAATGAAAATAAAATTGTACATTAGCGGGAATGACTAAAAATTTCCCTCCACTATTTTTTCACTCTTAACCAAAATAACCAGATTGATAGAGAAAATATATTTATTCCTTTTTGTGAAAAACAAATTAGATCTATTGATCAAACTAGCAGAATAGCCACCCCTAAGAAGTAAAGAAAATACGTCAAGATCCTTTTCTAGTGGAGGTTTGAGAATTAAACGCCAAGAAAAGCCGGATGAGGGGTGACGGCGTGGTTTGCATATTTCTTATCGCTAATACATTTTTTGTGTCGTATAATTTGGTGGTATATGTATTTTGTACATTTTTCTATTGATTTATGACTTCACACCACAAATTCTTCCATTGCCACTATATTAGATTAGTGATGGCACGGGTGCTCTATAATTTTATTTGTTTGTAGATTGTTTAAGCCATCCGATAGATGCATATGCATAGATCATGCTTTCTTTTGATAGAGGGGTGTACCCATTTACATTTTCACTTGTAAAAATATGCATATGCATACACTTACTTGTTCCCATATACACAATTTTCAAATTACAAAGAAATTGGCTTACTATCCAATACTATTTTGATGCATAAATATTATGTGACTCATGGTTCTAGTTTCGCACCGAGCCCCAAAGAACTATGGATCGGCTCCATAATAAATCTGGTAACACTCAACACATGATTATGTGTTATTCTCACTAAAGTGTGTAACACACTCCCACCAACACATATTTTTGAGTTACTATTTCACTATACTTGTATCACATTACCTCCCACACATATTTATATGTTACTGTGTCGATATCTCTGTAACACCATTTTGGATCTTATATATGTTGTGTTACTGTCGGTCGTTGGCACACAAATTATTTGTTACTGTAATTTTGTCTGTAACATATTTTACTATGTGTTACATGATTGTGTTAACAAAGCTCTGTCCTACTGTAGTGATACTAGATATTATCTAGACTCTAGAGAAACCAAATATGCAAACCAAATTAGCAAGCTCTAAGTGTTTCTTCATTAATGGGTGCAAAGTATATGATGCAAGAGCTTAAACATGAGCACAACAATTGCCAAGTATCAAATTATCCAAGACATTTTAGAATTGCTACATGTAGCATTTTCCAATTCCAACCATATAACAATTTAACGAAGAAGAAACTTCGCCATGAATACTATGAGTGAAGCCTAAGGACATACTTGTCCATATGCTACAGCGGAGCGTGTCTCTCTCCCACAAAGTGAATGCTAGGATCCATTTTATTCAAACAAAACAAAAACAAAAACAAATCGACGCTCCAAGCAAAGTGCATAAGATGTGACGGAATAAAAATATAGTTTCAGGGGAGGAACCTGATAATGTTGTTGATGAAGAAGGGGATGCCTTGGGCATCCCCAAGCTTAGACGCTTGAGTCTTCTTAGAATATGCAGGGGTGAACCACCGGGGCATCCCCAAGCTTAGAGCTTTCACTCTCCTTGATCATATTGTATCGTACTCCTCTCTTGATCCTTGAAAACTTCCTCCACACCAAACTCGAAACAACTCATTAGAGGGTTAGTGCACAATAAAAATTAACATGTTCAGAGGTGACACAATCATTCTTAACACTTCTGGACATTGCATAAAGCTACTGGACATTAATGGATCAAAGAATTTCATCCAACATAGCAAAAGAGGCAATGCGAAATAAAAGGCAGAATCTGTCAAAACAGAACAGTCCGTAAAGATGGATTTTATTAAGACACCAGACTTGCTCAAATGAAAATGCCCAAATTGAATGAAAGTTGCGTACATATCTGAGGATCACTCACGTAAATTGGCTTAATTTTCTGAGTTACCTACAGAGATTTAGACCCAGATTTGTGACAGCAAAGAAATCTGTTTCCGCGCAGTAATCCAAATCTAGTATTTACTTTACTATCAAAGACTTTACTTGGCACAACAAAACATAAAACTAAGATAAGGAGAGGTTGCTACAGTAGTAAACAACTTCCAAGACTCAAATAATAAACAAAAATACTGTAGTAAAAACATGGGTTCTCTCCCATAAGCGATTTTCTTTAACGCCTTTCAGCTAGGCGCAGAAAGTGTGTATCAAGTATTATCAAAGGGTGGTGCATCTACAGAGGGGTTTGGAGTTTTCTCAACCAAGCATAGTATATTGGATACATAAGTTTCAGCGTCTCCCTTTTCATTAGTCTTGGGCTTGCTACTCTCATCGAACAAATTTTCGAGGAACAAGCCAAGCATAGTTATTTTCTAGTGCATCATTCATAGCTAGGAGTTTACATGGTATTGGTGCTTTGATCTCCCCACCATCATTAATATTATTAGTGTACCTTATTCTATCCATGTCCATCTTTTCAAGGAGACCAACAAAATTAGTATGAGAACCAAGCATATTAAATTTAGCAAAGACCTTTCTAGCCTCTCTTGCTAGACCACCAAATTCTCTAAGAAGGGTTTCTAAAACAAAATCTTTCTTTTCCCCTCTTCCATATCACCGAGTGTAAGAAAAATGTGTTGGATTATAGGATTGAGATTAACAAATTTAGTTTCCAACATGCGAACTAAAGCAACGAGCAGCAGCAATTTCATAAGTAGGAGCAAGTTCTACCAAGTGTCTATCTTCAAAATCTTCAACGGTACTAACATGATTGAAAAATTCTTCTATATTGTTTCTCCCAACTATAGACCCACGTCCTACCGGTATGTATTTTGTGGTAAAATTAAAAGGAAACATGATGAAATAAGTAAAGTAAATGCAAATAACTAATTTTTTGTGTTTTTGATATAGAGTGCAAGACAGTAAATAAAGTAAAGCTAGCAACTAATTTTTTTGTGTTTTGATATAATGCAGCAAACAAAGTAGTAAATAAAATAAAGCAAGACAAAAACAAAGTAAAGAGATTGGGAAGTGGAGACTCCCCTTGCAGCGTGTCTTGATCTCCCGACAACGGCGCCGAAAAAGAGCTTGATGGCGTGTAACTCACACGTTCGTTGGGAACCCCAAGAGGAAGGTATGATGCGCACGGCGAGCAAGTTTTCCCTCGGAAAGAAACCAAGGTTTATCGAACCAGGAGGAGCCAAGAAGCACGTTGAAGATTGATGGCGGCGGGATGTAGTGCGGCGCAACACCGGAGATTCGGCGCCAACGTGGAACCTGCACAACACAACCAAAGTACTTTGCCCCAACGAAACGGTGAGGTTGTCAATCTCACCGGCTTGCTCGTAACAAAGGATTAACCGTATTGTGTGGAAGATGATTGTTTGCAAGAAAACAGGTAAAGAACAAGTATTGCAGCAGATTTGTATTTCGAGTATAAAAGAATGGACCGGGGTCCACGAGTTCACTAGAGGTGTCTCTCCCATAAGATAAAAGCATGTTGGGTGAACAAATTACGGTCGGGCAATTGACAAATAGAGAGGGCATAACAATGCACATACATGTCATGATAAATATAGTGATATTTAATTGGGCATTATGACAAAGTACATAGACCGCCATCCGGCATGCATCTATGCCTAAAAAGTCCACCTTCGAGGTTATCATCCGAACCCCTTCCGGTATTAAGTTGCAAAACAACGAGACAATTGCATTAAGTATGGTGCGTAATGTAATCAACAACTACATCCTTAGACATAGCATCAATGTTTTATCCCTAGTGGCAACGGCACATCCACAACCTTAGAACTTTCCGTCACTTGTCCCGAGATATCAATGGAGGCATGAACCCACTATCGAGCATAAATACTCCCTCTTGGAGTTAAGAGCAAAAACTTGGCCGAGCCTCTACTAATAACGGAGAGCATGCAAGATCATAAACAACACATAGGTAATAACTTGATAATTAACATAACATAGTATTCTCTATCCATCGGATCCCGACAAACACAACATATAGAATTACGGATAGATGATCTTGATCATGTTAGGAAGCTCACAAGATCCAACAATGAAGCACAATGAGGAGAAGACAACCATCTAGCTACTGCTATGGACCCATAGTCCAGAGGTGAACTACTCACTCATCACTCCGGAGGCGACCATGGCGGTGAAGAGTCCTCCGGGAGATGAATCCCCTCTCCGGCAGGGTGCCGGAGGAGATCTCCAGAATCCCCCGAGATGGGATTGGCGGCGGCGGCGTCTGCGGAAGGTTTTCCGTCTCGTGGCTCTCGGTGCGGGGGTTTCGCGACGGAGGCTTTAAGTAGGCGGAAGGGCAACGCGGGGGGCCACACGAGGGCCCCACACCATAGGTCGGCACGGCCAGGGCCTGGGCCGCGCCGCCCTAGTGTGGCGGCGCCTCGTGGCCCCACTTCGACTCCTCTTCGGTCTTCTGGAAGCTTCGTGGCAAAATAGGGCCCTGGGCGTTGATTTCGTCCAATTCCGAGAATATTTCGTTACTAGGATTTCTGAAACCAAAAACAGCAGAAAACAGCAACTGGCTCTTCGGCATCTTGTTAATAGGTTAGTTCCAGAAAATGCACGAATATGACATAAAGTGTGCCTAAAACATGTAGATATCATCAATAATGTGGCATGGAACATAAGAAATTATCGATACGTCGGAGACGTATCAAGCATCACGTGATGATCGGGTGTGATAGACTCAACGTGTGCATACAACGTGTGCAAGCCAGATTTGCACATGCGGAAACTAGGGTTTGACTTGACGAGCCTAGCATGTACATACATGGCCTCGGAACACGGAAGACCGAAAGTTTAAGCATGAATCATATAGATGATATGATGAACATGTTGATGTTCGCCACTGAAGCTACATCATCTCTCGTGATGATCGGACTTGGTGTAGTGAATTTGGTTCGTGTAATCACTAAGGCAACATGAGGGATGTTGTTTTGAGTGGAAGTTCACCTAGTTAATTTAGGAATTAATAGTAAACTCAAATTTATCCTGAACAAAGTATAAATTGTATTTGAATTAAATTTTATAGAATTGGCGTCTATTTTCTTCTTTACGCTTGGCTTGTAATTGAGATAGAAATACTGTTAAATCTGACAAGTAACTTTATGGACTAGTATGGTATTGTTAAAGAATCAAGAAATGATTAAGACCTATAGAAAACTTTTGGTAATCCTCAAATTGCTGATTCAAAAGTAATGGTTTCAATTAGTATCTAAAATTATCTTGTCTCCGTGAAACTTGATGTTCAAATCCGTTTGAAAAGTAAGGAGCTGAAAAGTTTGTTTTCAAAAATAAGCAAGTGTGAGATATATGTGATATCTAAGACCTTATTAGAAGATAATAGAACATAATTTAGTGAGACTACATAAACTCATAAGTTTTATGGGAATGTACGAAGGTTGAAGACGTTAGGCATCCCGATCCTCCAACTAGGTTGGCACTAACGTTATTCAAATATCCATGTAAGCCATAGTAGCTTCATCATGAATTTGTCATAATTTGATGGATAAAATTATGAGTGAAATTTTTCATCACATTAAAAAGTTACTAATAGTGAAATCCGGAACACTTGTCATGTGAGATGATCAACTTCAAAATGCGAACCTCCATGTTATTGATATTTGACCAACAAGCCTGGAAGTTATTGATGTTGAAGTGTTTTCTGAAATATGTGGAAAGTCGAAAGAGAAACTACAAAAAGGATTTTGGCAGAAAGGAAGAAAAGACTAGAAAGTCCAGCTCAGGTGTATATACATGATATACATGTTATGAATGTATTATTTGATTAGTCACACAATGAAGTTCTTGGGTATTTGTACCATATTGGTTGGTATGAGATGTCATACAACATAACGCAATACAAGAATACAATGGCCTAAGTGACTGATAAGGAATGTGGTAATAATGCACGTCTGAAACAAAATAAAGTGTTATTATGTTCGCCGTTGGCATTCTACCTAGCCCTTCAGATTTATAATAAAGAACTTAATAATTTTTATTTTTCTCTGGTCAAATGAAAATAATGAGTTGTTCAAATTTTGATCTTACTCCATGGACGATGGATAAGTTATTATAAATCTTAATGGTGAAACACACATGCATAACACTGAAGCTAAAATTCCATAAGGAAAATGATTTGAATTCCACTTATAAGTGGAACCACCATTTAGGTTATGTTAGAAAGGAACGCATGAAGAAACTCCATGCAAATGGATTTTTGGAGTCATTTCACTACAAGAAAAGTTGCCATGGCCGACGAAGTTGAAGTCGCGCCGTGGTTGCTGGTGTACCATGGCCGACGATTTTGGGTCCCTCCGTGGTGCATGTCAAAACTTTTTTTTTCTCGTTTTTGAGGCCACCTAGCCCGACGAAAGCGGCCAAAACGTCGCGTATGGTGGCCCGGGACGTGGTGCATCGCGAATTCTCGGGTTCGCCGGCCGAGTCAACGCAAATCCGCACCGCCGAGGGATGTAGGGCCCGGATGGCAGCCTCTGCGGCATTGTTTTTTTTCTCGATCGCGCCATCT
>NC_061508.1:104975979-105013694 GCF_022539505.1 Lolium rigidum | reverse complement strand
CACTATGTAGCACACCGGGACTTCGAGCTGTACAAAACCCGCAGGGATTTGGACAACGCCCTCGCCGCTCACCAAGCACATCACCCGTGAAGACGAAGAATCCACCGGAAGAGTAGTATCACCCCAGCACTTAAGTAGGTGTGAGTTGTATCAGGATCCCCTTGTATCGTAGAGCGAATGAATGGTTCTTCAAACCAACGGTGTGTTAGATTTGTAATGTGTGATGTTTGGTATGAATGAAAAAGTGTTGTTGGTTTTACCCCCTCAACACTACTCAATTTTCACGTTTTGAACTTGTGAACTTTAATTCAAACAAACCGTAGAAATTTCCCTCTTATCTTATCATCTACTCCGATACTCAGATGGCCCCACCAACCCGCAGCTCCAATCAGGACACCATGATGCAGATGTTGCAAACCATGCTGGAGGATAGGCAAGCTGAACGAGCTGAACGCCAAGCCAACATTGCAGCACTTCAACAGCTTGCAAACAACAATCAAGGCCATCATGATCACCCAGGATCAAAGTTGAAGAACTTTCGAACACCAACCCACCTATTTTCAACAAGACCGAAGAACCCCTAGATGTCGATGGTCGGCTCCAGACAATGGAGAACAACCTCGAAGTTGCGGGAGTAGAAGCCGCAGAGAAAGTGTTGTTTGCCACGCACTACTTAGCAGGACCTGCAAGAGCCTGGTGGACCAGCACCCGTGCCATGAATGCAGGACAGATGATGACCTGGGAAGACTTCAAGCTGAAGTTTAGCAAGTACCATGTGCCCCAAGGACTGATCAAGAAGATGAGAGACGAGTTCCGCGAACTTAAGTAAGGAAGGATGTCCGTGGTGGAATACCGCGACAGGTTTCTAACTCTATCAAGATACGCCCCGGATGAGACCGACACCAACGAGAAAAGGAAGGAGAGATTTCTGAACGGACTGCATGATGAAATGCAAACTGTGTTAGTGAACATTCCGTTCGCTGACCTCGAAGCCCTGGTAGACTCAGCCATCCAGATGGAAGGAAAGCTACATCAAGCCAACGAGAACCGCAAGAGAAGGATCATGAATCAGAATGGACCCGACAACGCCCAGAAGTACCGCAACAACTCAACTGGAGGATTTTCCTCAAGATACAACAAGCCCCCAGCTCAGATCTACCACCCAAGCAACAACAACAACAACCGCAACACCAACAACAACCGCAACACCAACAACAACAACAACAACAACAACAACAACAACAACAACAACAACAACAACAACAACAACAACAACAACAGCAACCAGAACAACGTCAATCGCACCAACAACAACAACCACCCCAATGGCAACAACAACCACCCCAATACTGCCCCTGTGACTGGGAGTAACGCTGTTCCCGTCAACCCCAAAGACAAGTCCACCGTCAACTGCTATGAATGTGGAGTTGTGGGTCATTACTCCAATGAGTGCCCCAAGAAGCTTGCCAAGATTGCCGCCAATACCGCAGCACTCGCTCAGCAACAGCGCCGCTTGCGGGAAGAAGGAACCAGAACAACAACAACGGCCGTTTCTACCACATGACTGCCAATGAAGCCCAAGAAGCCCCTCAGGCCATGCCAAGTATGTTCCCCTGTTAATCTCACTGATCAATCTTTCTTAGGAACCTAACTTTTCTTAAAATCTCGGGACGAGATTTGTTTAAGGGGAAGGGTTTGTAACATCCCAAAAATTTCAAAACAAACAAAATGAATTTCTCTAGTTCCAAATTTTGGAACCAACAAAAACTTTTATTAAATTAAGTTGATCCATAGAGATCTTGTTTAATTATTGTGCTATTGCCATGATTGCTTGTTTAAATTAGTTTTTGAAATAATCTTAAACCCTAAACCTCACATTCCTTTTTACCATCCAAGTTAAAATAAAATAAAAAGAATTCAAATAAGAAAAAGGCATATGTGCCTATGGCTATTTTTACAAAACTTTACCCTAGACCTTTCCACTTTAATTAGAGGATTGGAAAAGCTTCATATACCTTATCTAGTACTTCTCAAACCCAATCCAAAGTGAAACAATGGATTTTAAAAAGAAAGTAATAATGCCATAGAGGCATATGAGTGCAAATAACAAATTTGTGAAATTGAGGATCTTGACCCTAAGAATTGTGGTGAATGGTTGGAGCACTCCTATATACCATTTCAACACTCAACAACATCAATTGGGTCAAGCCAAGTCAAATTAAAAATCAAATGCAACATATGCATAGAGGCATGTGTGACACATAGCCATAATACCCAAATCTTGATCTATGCACTTCTACCTTGACAAAATGGTGTGAAACCATCTCCAAACTTAATATAACACTAAATTGACCCTAACCCATGCCCAAGTAAAGCAAGGGGAAATAATTTACAAAAATAAGAAAAATTGACACATCACCTCTTATGTGTTATGGCCAATTTTGCAAATCTTTGAGCTAGACCATTTGGAATGGTTTCAATGGTTTGGAATGGTTCCTAAACTAATAAGAATCACTTTGGAGTCAAGAAAAATCAAATCAAAAAGAGAGAAATCAAATAGGGAGAAAATCCCATTTTCACTCACATATGGCCTATGCCATTTTTGCAAATTCTTAACCTAGACCATTTTGGTTTGCACCATTGGTGGTAAATGAATAATAAACACTTATTAACACTTTTGGAAACAATCAAACTCAATTCAAATCAAATTTGAATCAAATTTGAGCTCACATGTGATTATGGTCATATGTGACAATTTCAGCATGATACCCACTTTGAGCCCCTGGCTTTTGAGATTTCTCTTCTACACTTGGCCAACTCCTTGCACCTCTTCCAAGATCTCATCAAGGACTACAACTTTGCTCAAGGGACCCACCTCTAACTCTGTCTCAAATTCAAATGGCAAGCAAGCAAAGTCAGGACTTTGAAACATATGTAAGATCACATGCAATATGTGATTTTGCAAATCAACACCATTTTGACCACCACCACCTCCATTCTACTTCTCTTATTATATGATTACACTCCACCAAAAATCTTTGCAAATTTTAAATATTATTTTCTTGCGGGCATTAAACCAAACACCTTGCAGGCAGGGTGAGGATTGCAGCCCATGCTGAGAAATTTCTTTGGACCAAGTCAAACCCTGACCTCTCTGCAGCACTGGAGCCTCCTCTCACCTCTCTGCATCCATGCCACCACCTGCCAAGCACTGGAGCATGCTCACCATGACCAAAACCCAAACCCTGCCGGCCCTCTTGTCACTCCCCAAGCCAAATCCCTCTCTGGTCAATTCTACCATGCCCACCCATGTCCTGGAGGTTCTCCACATCACACTGGACTCGCTCGTGTCAGCCCTTGCTCGAGGAAATGTCGCCACTGGGCAGGAACTGACGTGCCCAGACGCGCCCACGACGCCCAGGGAATGCCCACGCGCGCCACGGTGCGCATGGTGACGCCCCAGAGCGCGACAGGACGCCGCCATGCCCCGTCGCCTCACGCCTCCCCTCGCTCTCCCCAGGCACCAGTCGCTTCGCCACGATGCCCTCTACCTCCCAGACAACACCAGTTGGCCACGGACCGACTGTAGACGACGACATCGTCCACGACTTTCCGCCACCGTACTGCCCTGCTGCGAGGAAGAGAACGACGCGACCCTTCCTTCCACTGCCTCGCCACGATGCTCGTCAGCCTCGCCTTGACGTCGCCCACGCTCAGAGCCCACTCCTTGCCCCTTCGTCGCCCTGGAACGACGACGTCGTCGACGACCTGCCCGCTCCACCACGGTCCATCTCGCCCCTATAAATACCGGCTCCCCCCGAACGATTTCTTCACCCCACCTGCTTCTCCTCTCATCCCTGAACCTCCCTGACTCCTTCCCCTCCCCAATTAAGCCCGAGGCCACCGGAATTTCACCGGAGTCCGCCGCTACAGCAGCCAGACGAAGGCGACAACTCCGACCCCCTCAGCACCTCTCCCGACCATCATCAGCCTCGCCGTCGTCGACCAGTTCGTTTTCCCGCCTCGCCGGACTCCCTAGACGCCGGTAGGCCTCCTATCGCGACCCACCTCGCCGCCGGTAGGGTTAGTTCGCTGGACCTCTTCGTCAAGGACGGGGACGACCCAGAACCGTCCGATTGTCTTTTAATCCGACGGCGCCAGTTGCGTACCGTTTCGGGTGAGTTAACTCACTAACGGGTGGCCCTTCACCTGTCAGCTGGCCCGTAGAGAAACTGGGCCGGCCCATCTCTCCCTCTCGCTGCATAGTCCGTTTATTTCCCGCCAGCCCACAGTTTGAATTCAAATTTGGAAAATAGAGAAATACCCCAATCTGATACACACTTTGAAATTCAATAGGGACAAATCTACTAGGCCAATTTCTGCAAATTTTATATCTTTGGAAACCTTAGGAAATTATCTACACAATGCCACTGGTTTGAAACCTAGATCTGCTATATAATTAAAGTGAGGAAATAAACAAGGCAGGGACTTTTCTGCCTTAGAATAATTCTTAAAAATCAACCAAAAATACTTTTGAGTTGATTCCAACTCCTATAATTCACATTTCACTTGTACTAATTTTTTCTGCAAAAATATGCTATGCTTACTTTGAATGATCATGGCCTAGTTTAATTAAAGGACTTTATGGCTATTTCTAGTCAAAGATATTGTCCAAAACTATTAATAAATCATAGGGGAGTTTTTCTCTCACTTAAATCTTGTCATGAACAATTCAAAATGAGGTAGAGACTCTGGTCATGTAGGTCTCATATGAATTGTTGATGATATTAAATCACCTCAATAGTAGTTTTTAACTTAGTTACAACTATGTGTTAAATCATATGAGAGGTATCCCTCTCATTTAAATCTTGTTCTCAAGTAATTCAACATGAGGTAGTGACCATGGTCTATATAATCTCATAGTGAGTTCTTTGGTGACATTAAATCACTACCATGTTAGTATTAAATTGCATGAGGTATGGAACCTCATTTAAATCATTTTCTCAAATGATAAGTATGAAGAGGTTGACTTTGGTCAACCTAGGTCATATATTATTCATAGGAGAAATTAAATCTTAATAAGATAATGAGAGGAAATTATTTCTCTAAGAAATTAAAAGTAACACCCTAATTAGTATGAGAGGAAATTATTTTTTTTAAATAAGAAAAAAACACATCCACCCACTTAATAGTAATGTGTGATGCCAGTTTAAGTTGTGTAAATCTTGTGTGTGCTTAGTTTAGTATGTAAGTTTGGTATGATGATTGTATACCCCGTATTCGTATTTTAGACGCTAGTACCGAGGAGTACCAGGAGGAGGAGGAGGTCTACTTCCAAGGAGAATAAGACCACTTTGACCAATTCCCCAACCAAGGCAAGATAATACTCTTGCAAAGTGCAAAGCTCATCATGAGCAAGGCATTACCCCATTTACTTTATGCTTATGATCCTATTTCCCAGTTTTACTTTACAAGCTTTATTTACTTTTGTTTTATCAAAGTACTTTTTGATTTATGATTCACTTGGTTAGTACTGGATTAGTACAAGAGTATCAAGGTTAGCCTAGAAGCAAAGAAAAGTACTTAGCACCCCTCATACATAGATGCTAGTGCTAAATTAAAAGTGACTACTCTAGTTGGGAACTTGTGAGATGAAATGACTTTGAAAACCTTGGAATGATGAGTCATTCTATTGAAAGATTTTGAAGGTGAATATGATCTGTGAATGATTTGGTGAACTTTACAAAAACGGATGGTTGGGTTCGGATGCGATACCATTCCAATTTTACAAGTACCCCCACAATACCTGAATCTGGGTAAGGCTTAGCTGGAAATTTATGTGTCTTAGTATGGGTTCCCTCTAAAACAAGCGTCATCGGGGTTATGCCAAGGGCTGCCTCCAAAGAAATATGAAATGATGTGAAATGACGTGAAATGAGGTGAATGTCCGGCCCAAGCCCTGTGCAGTTCCCAGGCTGACTATCTGTCTTCACTGGGAGGCCAAGCTCATGGGGAGAGGTGCCTATACTAGGGTATGTAAGTGAAAGGTTATGGTTGGTAGTCCGCGCATGGAGTGTGATAAATCAGGGCCAGTTAACCCTGACGGATTATTGCAAATGTTGTGGCACAAGTGTACGACCTCTCGCGAGTGTAGAACTATTCGAATAGCCGCGTCCACGGTTATGGACAGTTGGAAAGGCCATACTGTTCCGTCATCAGACCACTTTCAAAAATGTGACATGTGAAGGGTGACTTGTGATTTGAACTTGAGATGGTGAATTTGAATTGAATCACCACAGAGTTGTGGGAATGACACTAATGTTCCCACTTGAGTAAGTTAGGCAAATGAAGAGGTTTTGTTTACTAAAGTGCTTATGAAATAAAACTGGCTTTATGCAAATGAAACTAGAGCTTAGAACCCCCTTACTATAGTTGATAGTATTTACATTAGTATTAGTTTGCGAGTACTTTAAAGTACTCACGAGCCGTGTCCCTGGCTATTCAAATGGCCAGACTATGAAGAGGAGTACCAGAACCCGGAGAAGGACAGCAGGACGTCTACGACAACTAGGATCACTCCTGACGTCAACAGTTGCATGTGGAATAGATGGACCACGACCGCTACTACTTCGCTTCCGCTATGTGTTTTGTAGTAGGATCTCTAGATCCACTATGTTGTATTAAGACTGGATCATGTGATCCTTTGTTGTAAGACGATTATGTGTTGTAATGAATGATGTGTTGTGATATCAATCTATTATGTCTCACAAAAACAATATTCCTGGGATTGCGATGAATGGCATAATAGGCATCTGGACTTAAAAATCCGGGTGTTGACATATTATTGATAAAAGTGTGTTTGAAAGTTTTAATCGCACTATTTTTGAGCTTGATAAAAATTATGTGTTTATGGATCATAAAAAGCATGCTATACGTGATAGTTATATTATTGAGTTTGTTCATGAAGCTACTGAAAATTATTATGAGAGAGGAAAATATAGTTGTAGAAATTTTCATGGTGCTAAAACACCTCTCTATATGCTTAAAATTTTGAAGTTACTCTTGTTTTATCTTCTTATGCTTATCACTTTGTTCTTCATGAATTTATTTGTGTACAAGATTCCTATGCATAGGAAGTGGGTTAGACTTAAATGTGTTTTGAATTTGCTTTTTGATGCTCTCTTTTGCTTCAACTCTTATTTCTTGCGAGTGCATCATTAAAGCTGCTGAGCCCATCTTAATGGCTATAAAGAAAGAACTTCTTGGGAGATAACCCATGTGTTTATTTTGCTACTGTTTTGTTGTGTCTTGGAAGTTGTTACTACTGTAGCAACCTCTCCTTATCTTTATTTTATTGCAATGTTGTGCCAAGTGAAGCCTCTAATCGAAGGTTGATACTAGATTTGGATTTCTGCGTAGAAACAGATTTCTATCTGTCACGAATCTGGGCTGTTTTCTCTGTAGGTAACTCAGAAAATTCTGCCAATTTACGTGCGTGTTCCTCAGATATGTACGAAACTTTCATTAGTTTTGAGTTTTCTGATTTGAGCAACGGAAGTATCTCTTTAAAATTCGTCTTTACTGGCTGTTCTGTTTTGGCAGATTCTGTCTCTGTTTTTTGCATTGTCTCTTGCGGACTTTAAGCAAGGCTTTCTAGACATGGAGAGCTGTAGCTAATGTTTTATTGAGTTCTTGCAATGTGTCACTACTGGACCAATGTGAATTCAAGTTTTTTGAGTACTAACCCCTCTAATGAAGTTTATGAGAAGTTTGGTGTGAAGGAAGTTTTCAAGGATCAAGAGAGGAGGATGATATATGATCAAGAAGAGTGAAAAGTCTAAGCTTGGGGATGCCCCCGTGGTTCATTCCTGCATATTTCAAGAAGACTCAAGCGTCTAAGCTTGGGGATGCCCAAGGCATCCCCTTCTTCATCAACTTATCAGGTTTCTTCTATTGAAACTATATTTTTATTCGGTCACATCATATGTGTTTACTTGGAGCGTCTATGTGCTTTTATTTTTGTTTTTGTTTGAATAAGATCGGATCCTAGCAATCCTTGTTTGGGAGAGAGACACGCTCCGCTTTTTCATATGAACACTTGTTCTTCGTTTTACTTTTAATGTTCAATGATAAAAGTTGGAAGCTACATCACTTATGGTTATTTGGTTGGAAACAGAAAATGCCTCATATTGTCTTGAATAATTTGACACTTGGCAATTGTTTTGAGCTCTCAAGTAGATCATGATTAAGTTTTTTCATGTAGTTTAAACCTATTAATGGAGAACTACTGTAGAGCTTGTTGAAATTGGTTTGCATGATTGGTCTCTCTTAAGGTCTAGATATTTTCTGGTAAAAGTGTTTGAGCAACAAGGAAGACAGTGTAGAGTATTATAATGCTTGCAATATGTTCTTATGTAAGTTTTGTCTGTACCGGTTCATACTTGTGTTTGCTTCAAATAACCTTGCTAGCCCAAAGCCTTGTACCGAGAGGGAATGCTTCTCGTGCATCCAAAACCTTGAGCCAACCACTATGCCATTTGTGTCCACCATACCTACCTACTACATGGTATTTCTCCGCCATTCCAAAGTAAATTGCTTGAGTGGTACCTTTAAACAATTCAAAATTTATCACCTCTGATTTGTGTCAATGTTTAATAGCTCATGAGGAAGTATGTGGTGTTTATCTTTCAATCTTGATGGGAACTTTCACCAATGGACTAGTGGCTTCATCCGCTTATCCAATAACTTTGCAAAAAGAGCTGGCAATGGGATTCCCAGTCCCAAATTAATTAACAAAAATAGACACTCCTCCATGGTATGTGATTGTTGGACGGCACCCGAAGGATTCGGTTAGCCATGGCTTGAGAAAGCAAAGGTGGGGAGGAGTGTCATCATAATAAAACTAAAATAAAAAGGCACTCCTTCATGGTATGAGATTGTTGGCAGGCACCCGAGGATTCGGTTAGCCATGGTTTGTGAAAGAAAGGTTGGAAGGAGTGCCACACAAAAATAAAAATAAAATGGGAGCCGCTCTTTGAAAGTCTGTTTGGCAAGGGGGTTAGAGTGCCCACTACCATTCGTTGACAACAACAAACACCTCTCAAAACTTTACTTTTATGCTCTTTTTATGTTTTCAAAACCAAAGCTCTAGCACAAATATAGCAATCAATGCTTCCCCTCTGCGAAGGGCCATTCTTTTACTTTATGTTGAGTCAGTTTACCTACTTCCTTCCATCTTAGAAGCAAACACTTGTGTCAACTGTGCATTGATTCTTACATACTTGCTTATTTACACTTATTATATTACTTTACGTTGACAATTATCCATGAGATATGCATGTTGAAAGTTGAAAGCAACTGCTGAAACTTAAATCTTCCTTCGTGTTGCTTCGATGCCTTTACTTTGAATCTATTGCTTTATGAGTTAACTCTTGTGCAAGGCTTTTGATGCTTGTCTTGAAAGTACTCTTCATGAAAAGTTTTGCTATATGTTATCTATTTGTTAGCAACTATAGATCATTGCCTTGAGTCACTTCATTCATCTCATATGCTTTGTAATAGTATGATCAAGGTTATGTAAGTAGCATGTCACTACAGAAATTATTCTTTTTATCGTTTACCTACTCGAGGACAAGTAGGAACTAAGCTTGGGGATGCTGATACGTCTCCAACGTATCCATAATTTCTGATGTTCCATGCTTGTTTTATGACAATACTTACATGTTTTGCTTGCACTTTATAATGTTTTTATGCATTTTCCGGAACTAACCTATTAACAAGATGTCGAAGTGCCAGTTCCTGTTTTCTGCTGTTTTTGGTTCCAGAAAGGCTGTTCGGGCAATATTCTCGGAATTGGACGAAATCAACGCCAAACATCTTATTTTTCCCGGAAGGCCCCGAACACCGAAGGAGAGTCGGAGGCGAGCCAGGGGGCCCCACACGACAGGGCCGCGCGGGCTCCACCCTGGTCGCGCCGGCCTATGGGGAGGAGGCCCCGTGGCCCCTCCGACTCCGACTCTTCGCCTATTTAAGCCCTGGAGACCTAAAAACGCGATACCTTTTGACGAAACTCCAGAAAGACTCCAGGGGCGCCGCCGCCATCGCAAAACTCCAATTCGGGGGACAGAAGTCTCTGTTCCGGCACCCTGCCGGGATGGGGAAGTGCCCCCGGAAGCCATCTCCATCGACGCCATCGACTCCATCATGCTCCGTGAGTAGTTCCCCCATGGACTACGGGTTCTAGCAGTAGCTAGTTGGTACTCTCTATCCCATGTACTTCAATACAATGGTCTCATGAGATGCCTTACATGATTGAGATCCATCTGATGTAATCGGTGTTGTGTTTGTTGGGATCCGATGGATGATACATTATGATTAATCTATCTATAAAGTTTGTGAAGTTATTGTTGCTGCAATCTTGTTATGCTTAATGCTTGTCACTAGGGCCCGAGTGGCATGATCTTAGATTTAAGCTCTATACTTATTGCTTAGATTGTATCTACAAGTTGTATGCACATGTCGCTGTCCGGAACCAAAGGCCCCGAAGTGATAGAAATCGGGACAACCGGAGGGATGGTGGTGATGTGAGGATCACATGTTTTCACGGAGTGTTAATGCTTTGCTCCGGTACTCTATTAAAAGGAGTACCTTAATATCCAATGAGATTCCCTAGAGGCCCGGCTGCCACCGGCTGGTAGGACAAAAGATGTTGTGCAAGTTTCTCATTGCGAGCACGTACGACTATAATTGGAAAACATGCCTACATGATTAATGATCTTGATGTTCTGTCTTAATGCTTTGATTCCTATCAATTGCCCAACTGTAATTTGTTCACCCAACACTTGTTACTTGTTATTGGAGAGTTACCACTAGTGTAGATCGCTGGGAACCCCGGTCCATCTTTCATCATCATATACTCGTTCTACATGTCATTGGAAGTAGTATCAACTATTTTCCGGTGCCATTGCTCTCATATTACTATTACTGCTGCTGTGTTACTGTTACTACTGCTCTCATATCACTGCTACTTTCACATCACCCTTGTTGCTAGTGCTTTTCCAGGTGCAGCTGAATTGACAACTCGGTTGTTAAGGCTTATAAGTATTCTTTACCTCCCCTTGTGTCGAATCAATAAATTTGGGTTTTACTTCCCTCGAAGACTGCTGCGATCCCCTATACTTGTGGGTTATCGGAGTCTTATAATGCTTGCAATATGTTCTTATGTAAGTTTTGTTGTACCGGTTCATACATGTGTTTGCTTCAAACAACCTTGCTAGCCAAAGCCTTGTACTGAGAGGGAATGCTTCTCGTGCATCCAAAACCTTGAGCCAAAACCTATGCCATTTGTGTCCACCATAACTACCTACTATGTGGTATTTTTCTGCCATTCCAAGTAACTACTTCACGTGCTACCTTTAAACAATTAAAAAGTTATTATCTCTTATTTGTGTCAATGTTTTATAGCTCATGACGAAATATGTGATGTTTTATCTTTCAATCTTGTTGGGCAGACTTTCACCAATGGACTAGTGGCTCATCCGCTTATCCAATAATTTTGCAAAAAGAGCTGGCAACGGGGTTCCCAGCCCCAATTAATTAACCTTCACTAATAATTCTCTTCACATGTTTTCCCCTGATTCATCAGTAAGCAACTTAATTTTGCAAATAGACACTCCTTCATGGTATGTGAAATGTTGGAAGGCACCCGAGATTCGGTTAGCCATGGCTTGTGAAAGCAAAAGGTTGGGAGGAGTGTCATCTATAAATAAAACTAAAATACATGTGTAAACAAAAGAGAAGAGGGATGATCTACCTTGCTGGTAGAGATAACGTCCTTCATGGGAGCCGCTCTTTGAGGGTCTGTTTGGCAAGGGGGTTAGAGTGCCCACTATCATTCATTGACAACAACAAACACCTCTCAAAAATTTATTTGTATGCTCTCTATATGATTTCAAAACTTAAAAAGCTCTAGCACAAGATTTAATCCCTGCTTCCCTCTGCGAATTAAGGGCCTTTCTTTTACTTTATGTTGAGTCAGTTTACCTACTCCTTTCTATCTAAGAAGCAAACACTTGTGTCAACTATGTGCATTGATTCTTACATGCTTGCTTATTGCACTTATTATTTTACTTTGTGTTGACAATTATCCATGAGATATGCATGTTGAAAGTTGAAAGCAATTGCTGAAACTTAAATCTTCCTTTGTGTTGCTTCAAAACCTCTTATTAAGAATTTATTGCTTTATGAGTTAACTCTTATGCAAGACTTTTTGATGCTTGTCTTGAAAGTACTATTCATGAAAAGTTTTTGCTATATGTTATCTATTTGTTAGCAAACTATAGATCATTGCCTTGAGTCACTTCATTCATCTCATATGCTTTATAATAGTATGATCAAGATTATGTTAGTAGCATGTCACTTCAGAAATTATTCTTTTTATCGTTTACCTACTCGACGGCGAGCAGGAACTAAGCTTGGGGATGCTTGATACGTCTCCAACGTATCTATAATTTCTGATGTTCCATGCTAGTTTTATGACAATACCTACATGTTTTGCTCACACTTTATAATGATTTTATGCATTTTCCGGCACTAACCTATTAACAAGATGCCAAGGTGCCAGTTCCTGTTTTCTGCTGTTTTTGGTTCCAGAAAAGCTATTCGGGCAATATTCTCGGAATTCGACGAAACAAAAGCCAAACCTCCTATTTCACCGAGACGGACCCAGAACACCGAAGGAGAGACGGAGAGGAGGCCCACAGCCTCCACACCACCTTGGGGCACGACCTAGGAGGGGGGCGCGCCGCCCTATGGGGTGGGGCCCCCAGGCACTGTAGGATAACGTTGCATAGAAAACAAAAAATTTCCTACCGTGAACACGCAATCCAAGCCAAGATGCAATCTAGAAGACGGTAGCAACGAGGGGTTTATCGAGTCTCACCCTTGAAGAGATTCCAAAGCCTACAAGATGAGGCTCTTGTTGCTGCGGTAGACGTTCACTTGCCGCTTGCAAAAGCGCGTAGAAGATCTTGATCACCGGCGCCACGAACGGGCAGCACCTCCGTACTCGGTCACACGTTCGGTTGTTGATGAAGACGACGTCCACCTCCCGTTCCAGCGGGCAGCGGAAGTAGTAGCTCCTCTTGAATCCGACAGCACGACGGCGTGGTGTCGGTGGCGGTGGAGAACTCCGACGGAGCTTCGCTAAAGCACGCGGGAGCTATGGAGGAGAGGGGGGCGGCTAGGGTTTGGGAGGGGGTGGCCGGCCACTTGGGGGTGCGGCCAGCTTGTGGTCTTAGGGTGCGGCTAGCTTGTGGTCTTAGGGTGGCCGGCCCCCTCCCCTTGGCCCCTCATTATATAGGTGGAAGCCCCAAGTGTTGGACTACAAGTCTCCGAATAAGACCCGAACCAAAAACCTTCCATGTGATAGGGAAACCTACCCAAGGTGGGAATCCCACTTGGGGTGGGATTCCCCCCTTCCATGTGGGGGGTGGCCGGCCCCCTTTGGGGGAGTCCACTTGGGACTCCTCCCCCTCTAGGGTTGGCCGGCCATGGAGGTGGAGTCCCTCCGGGACTCCACCTTCCTTGGTGGTTTCTTCCGTACTTTTCTAGAACCTTCTAGAACCTTCCATAGAACCTTCCGCATCATTTTAAATCACATAAAATGACATCCTATATATGAATCTTATTCTCCGGACCATTCCGGAACTCCTCGTGATGTCCGGGATCTCATCCGAGACTCCGAACAAATATTCAAACTCCATTCCATATTCAAGTTCTACCATTTCAACATCCAACTTTAAGTGTGTCACCCTACGGTTCGCGAACTATGCGGACATGGTTGAGTACTCACTCCGACCAATAACTAATAGCGGGATCTAGAGATCCATAATAGCTCCCACATATTCAACGATGACTTTAGTGATCGAATGAACCATTCACATACGATACCAATTCCCTTTGTCACGCGATATTTTACTTGTCCGAGGTTTGATCATCGGTATCACTCTATACCTTGTTCAACCTCGTCCCCTGACAAGTACTCTTTACTCGTATCGTGGTATGTGGTCTCTTATGAACTTATTCATATGCTTGCAAGACATTAGACGACATTCCACCGAGAGGGCCCAGAGTATATCTATCCGTCATTGGGATGGACAAATCCCACTGTTGATCCATATGCCTCAACTCATACTTTCCGGATACTTAATCCCACCTTTATAACCACCCATTTACGCAGTGGCGTTTGGTGTAATCAAAGTACATTTCCGGTATAAGTGATTTACATGATCTCATGGTCATAAGAACTAGGTAACTATGTACCGAAAGCTTATAGCAAATAACTTAATGACGAGATCTTATGCTACGCTTAATTGGGTGTGTCCATTACATCATTCATACAATGATATAACCTTGTTATTAATAACATCCAATGTTCATGATTATGAAACTAATCATCCATTAATCAACAAGCTAGTTAAGAGGCATACTAGGGACTCTTTGTTGTTTACATATCACACATGTACCAATGTTTCGTTTAATACAATTACAGCATGGTATATGAACATTTATCATAAACATAAAGATATATAATAACCACTTTTATTATTGCCTCTTGGGCATATCTCCAACAGTCTCCCCCTCGCGCCGCCCTTTCGCCTATATATTCCTCGCGACGCGAAAACCCTATATCAATCAATCATATTCCAGAAAGCCTCCAGGGGCGCCGCCGCCATCGCGAAACTCCGTTTCGGGGGACAGAATCTCTGTTCCGGCACGCCGCCGGGACGGGGAAGTGCCCCTGGATGGCTTCTCCATCGACGCCACCGCCTCCATCATGCTCCGTGAGTAGTTCCCCCATGGACTACGGGTTCTAGCAGTAGCTAGTTGGTATTTCCTCTCCCATGTACTTCAATACAATGATCTCATGAGCTGCCTTACATGATTGAGATCCATCTGATGTAATCGGTGTTGTGTTTGTTGGGATCCGATGAATTGTTACATTATGATCAGTCTATCTATAAAGTTTGTGAAGTTATTGTTGCTGCAATCTTGTTGTGTTTAATGCTTGTCACTAGTGCACGAGTGGCATGATCTTAGATTTAAGCTCTATAATTATTGCTTAGATTGTATCTACAAGTTGTTTGCACATGTCTATGTCCGGAACCCGAGGCCCCGAGTGACAAGCAATCGGGATAACCGGAGGGGAAGGCTTAGATATGAGGATCACATCTTTTCATCAAGTGTTAATGCTTTGCTCCGGTGCTCTATTAAAAGGAGTACCTTAATTACCAGTAGATTCCCTTGAGGCCCGGCTGCCACCGGCTGGTAGGAAAAAAGATGTTATGCAAGTTTCTCATTGCGAGCACGTATGACTATATATATGGAAAACATGCCTACATGATTAATAAACTTGATGTTCTGTCTTAATGCTATTTTAATCCTATCAATTGCCCAACTGTAATTTGTTCACCCAACACTTGTTATTGGAGAGTTACCACTAGTGTAGATAGCTGGGAACCCCGGTCCATCTTTCATCATCGAATATTCACTCGGTCCTATATGTCATTAGAAGTAGTATCAACTATTTTCTGGTGTCATTACCTCTGTGTTACTGCTACTGCTGATGTGTTACTGTTACTATTGCTCTCATATTACTGCTGCTTTCACATCACCCCTGTTATTAGTGTTTTTCCAGGTGCAGCTGAATTGACAACTCAGTTGTTAAGACTTATAAGTATTCTTTGCTTCCCCTTGTGTCGAATCAATAAATTTGGGTTTTACTTCCCTCGAAGACTGTTGCGATCCCCTATACATGTGGGTTATCAGTGTGCCAAGAGAGCGGAGGCGTATGGCTTTATGTAGTGTGGCCGAGGAAGCAGAGTCCTCAGCGACACGGATGTGGCATGGTGGAGGAAGGCAAAGAGGCTACACGCGTCAATGGAATGCCAGGAGGCAACCTCGGAAAAGTTTAACAAAAGAATTTTAATTTATTACCATTTAGGATGGGTAGAAGAAAACAAGATGGTCAAATTAAAGTAAATGTAGCAAAAAAAATTACACATGGTGAACCATCTGCCAACAACTTGTGATGGTGGGCATACACAATCAGGCTTATTTCGAAATGGGCCATGTGCGAATTTAATGTTGTGGTCTAGAAAGTATTTCTGTGTGTGTTGTACCCGCGTAGAGAAATGCCAGGACGCATCACATGGTTTAAATTATTGGACGTTAGAGTTGCTCCATGGTACACACGGTAAAGACCTTTGGTGTGTCATCGAGTTGTAGCTCGCTGCTGCCACCGTCAGGAGCTTGCTGTCGCCGCCACTACGTCGCGCGTCGCCTCACCCACGATGAAGTTGGTTGAGGCGGTCACAACAAGTTCATGGCGGCGGCGGCAACAAGCTACAACTCGATTTGCGCGGCAGCAAGAATGATTCAGACAAGTTTGACTGCGGCTGAAGGTAAGTTCATTCGTTTGCCGGCGGCCTCGATTCGGTGGCGGCAGGCGTGAATCACGCTGCGGTGAAGTCAAATCGGGGAGAGTCTGGGCATTCGGAAACATGCCCGGGAGATGGGGGGAGAAAGATAAAACGTGCGTAAGGCAGTGGGACGTAAATAAACAACAAATCCATATTTTTGTGTTCTGCCAAACCAACTCCACGTATTGTACCAAAAGCTGAAGCAACTACACATATTTGTACCAAAAGCTGGAGCAACTCCACGGATCAAAACAAAAAACCTGGAGCGGCTCAATTTTTTAGAACCATGGAGCTGAGGGGGGACACCGGAGCAATCACGATGTATGGATGGCTTTACATATGCCCCCGTATGGGCTCAAGTTTCATATCAGACCAGAACATTTCAGCTTTATCTTCTTAGAGCATATTCTAGTTCGACATAATGTCAACCTGTATCGATATGGACCGCTAGCTTACTGAATTAACTCCTTATCCTAGCACAACCAGATAACTCCTTTTTTTGGAAAAATATAGGCCTGTCCCCGTTTCCATTGCATTGTGAAACTACAAGAACATAGCATTTGTTCATATCAACACATCAGGAACATATATAGTAGTTAAGGGTTGACAAGCTAACCGTGGTACTCCGCGGGTCGCTCCCTAGGGCGACTCCAGGGGCCAATCTCGCCACGCCGCCGCCAAGTCCCCCGCCGCCCCTCCTCTCGCCGCGGTGGCGTTGGACCTAGCCGCCGAAGATGGTTGGGGTGGAGGTCGCCGGGGATCCTCGCCATGGCTTGGGCCGGTGGGTGGCGGTGATGGTGATCCCAGATCTCGATCTGGATGTCTCCTAGGCTGCCCCCCTGATCTCGATCTTCGCTGTGCGTTGGGCCAGCTTCGGTGGAGGATCGGCCCTGCACTATTGTCTCCTTTCCCCTGCTGGCCTTGCCCTCTGGGTTGCTGATAAGGTTTGGAGCGGCGGCTTGCAGGTTTCCGGCGGGTCGCGTGGGGGCTGCTCGATCGGCATGAATAAAGGTGGTGGTCCTCGGATCTCTCTCGCGCCAAGACGAAGATCTTCCTTATGCATGTCCGTCTGGATTTGGTTGGATGTTGAGTTCTAGAAGGCTCCGCTCGTGCCTGGAGTTTGTTGGTTTGGGAGGTATTTGGTCATGTGCACCCATGCTTTTATTCCGACCGTTTGGTTCTGGAGGGAACGACGCGAAGCTCTGTTCTGTGTTGCCAGCAGATGGCATTCTGATCCATGGTGCATCAGAGACGCGAAATTTCTTGAAGGCTAGATTGGAGGACTAACAGCGGAGGTTCGAGTCCTGGTGTTATTGAGGGATTTGCTTGGTATTCTGGGTCTCGTAACAGCAGTATGCAAGTGAGGGCAGCAGCACAGGTGAAGTTCAGAGTCTTACCTTTCAGGGTAAAAATCCAAGGTCTCGCCTTAATTGGTTGTGCCTAACAATGGCATTGTTTTGAGAGCAGAGACTATCTCCAGTGGGAAAATATAAGATCTTTTGATCGGGCGATGACGATGCTTGTGCATTGTTTTTTTCTTGGAGGCAACTTTTGTGGAGAGCCTGGATTTCAGGTGTTGTCTTGGTGGTGGTTGTACTGTTGTTGCTAGGACTGGAGTACCATAGCGGGACTTCTTTTTCTAAGTTTTCTTTTTTGTTTTTTTGGCTGTGTGCATCCGTGCTACCAATAGGGTAATGCATTGTTGCAGAGGCTAGATGTATTTGTTATCTATCAATATTAATATATTCTTTTTATCGGAAAAATATAGTAGTTAAGTACAACAGAAACATGAGGTATCCATGCATCCTTCATTGGTATAGGAAAACTACATCAGATAGTTCCAAATCGCTATCGCAATCAGTTTAGTGAGGCGTCTAGCAATAGAGGCAGCGATCCTTTAAATTGATTAAAGACTGTGTGCTATAGTTTGTACCATAGATGGTTTTTTCATTTCAACCGTCTAGAGAACGCGCAGACATTCCAACGGCAGTCAACTACACTAGGACGTTCCAGGAAAGACACACCTGAAGCTTTAAAATATAAACTTATCTTCACGTATATGCGTATAAAGAAGAAACATAAAGCAAAAAATATGCAGAAGCTGTATCAACCAAGCCATGTCATGTTCTTATGAACAAGTGATGCACATAAATGATCCATTTGAGGTATGTTTTATGTTGACCAGAGAAATATGTCTAAAATAAATACCGAGAAGGGGCAACCAGGGTTCTGCATCAATCTGTGCATATGGCCTCGTATTTCATTATTAAAACATAGGAAAATTGCTCGTGCGTTGCTACGGTTTCTATGTCCGCCTATACACGTGTCAAGATTTTCTAGAGCTCCGATGCATTGCCCTGTCCATAGCCCCTTAAACGTTTGAAATTAGTCTTTTTCTTGACCAATAAATATGATATAACTGGACCTAGAATAAGCATCATGACTAAGTAACAAAGCAGGATGCGGACTCGGATTATTTTGGTTAAGTTAGCTCAAATTCATCAATATTGACCAAATCATAAAGGAAATCTGTTTTTAGTATAGTTATTAGCTCAAATCATCAATCTTGGTAAAAAAAAATCAAGTCACTTTTTTTGCGAGGTAAACTGATAATATTAAAGCCAGGAAATTACGGAAAGGCGCCCAACAAAGAAGAAAATTACAACCAAGTCCTTCTGCAACACAAAGCCGCCGGCAAGGAGCAAGACGTTCTGATGGCGCGCCGCCGCCGCATCTTCCCTCAAGCCTTGGATCGGAAGATGTTCCCCTGCGGACGGGAAGTCGTCGGTCCTCGAACTCCGGAGAGCCTCCACCCTACTCCATCGGCAGCCAAGCCCAGCTTCAACATCAGCAGCAACCGCAGCTTCACCTGGATCCGCTGTCCCGAGATCCAGTGGGGGAAGAGACGCACGCGGCGGTCCTCGAGGACCGCAAGCGTGCAGGGAAGTCGACCGCTTGACGCCGGAGCTCCGGAGAACGCCGTCGGAGGAGGAGGAAGCCGCCGACACCAAAACGCCCACCACCGACGCCACCGCCTCCAGGACGCCGCCAGCAGGCACTCCCTCTAACCCTACACTATATACATGGCGAGGTCCGGGGATTCCCCAGCCTCCCGCTGCCGGAGCAGCCGCCGGAGACGGAGGAATCCCACGGATCGCCGCCGCGTGAGGTGGATTCGACGGAGAGGTTCTAAAAATCGCCCCTGGTCACTGTAGCGGAGGGGATAAATCAAGTCACTTTCAACTCGAAAGCTCTTTCACGGTTAAATACATGGTTTCCTACTGTGGTCATATTGATTCTGTTACCGAGCAAATAAATTTTTTCTTGTAGATTATGTTATTTGTGGCGCTGAAGGTCTAGAAGACATAAATTTGTACATAACAAATCCAGTTAACCAAATGTAGATTTCCAGGACGCACAGCAATCTCCGCTGGCAATTCCTGCATAGCAAGCTTTACCTTCATATTTTAGCAGTTCCAAACATGAAATATTCGGAGAAACAAATTGTATTAATTCGATAAATATTTTGAACAGCAAGAATCGGAGAAGCAAGACCATGATTGTTCGGAGAAACAGACAAATCCGCTGAGCATCTTAAAAATGATAAAATCAGGCGCTGGTTATATGGCCTATGTGATTCCCGATTCCAGGCAACGGTATCTCTTATTTTTTCGAGAATACACAATTGTATCTTTTATAATCTGGAACATCCGATGAGTAAACTGCAAGAACTGCTCAGTGCCAAATCCTGCACGTTTCAAACCGACCTGATGAGAAACGTTGTATGCTTGTTGCTTGAGAGTACAAACCTGGAACATCACAGCATCATTCAGGGATTATGTCAAGCGCTTCAGGAACACGGCATACTGGACCACTGCAATCCGCCCGCTTGCCAGCAGTGGCGTTCAAATAGCACCATCCCACCCATGTTTCCTCTGCCTTAGGGGCAGATAACCTTGAATACTTGCAAGCGGCACCTACAAATTTGACCGTACGTGCTCCGCTCCTGCCTGCTGCATCGCGATGACGGCCACAGTATAGTCATCACTACTGCCCGCTGATGTTCGGGTTGGCGGTGCAGTAAATAAAGGATCATCGGCAGGCTGAGGCTTTACTCCTCCCGGCCCCGAACGATCTAGGCATGGTCTCTGCGACGCGGATTGGGATCATGCCGATGTGGCCGGGCGGCGGTGCGAAATATATTTACAACAAATACTGATATATTTGCAACAATTAATGTTTAATAAAAACAACAATAAAGTAGGATATTACAAACAATAATCAACATTGATTTCAAAAGGCGCCAATACTTTCCCTACCAAAAATATATCTACAACAAATCAGTAAAGTATTTACAATAATAATTATTAACAAAGTTAACAAATTTTTTTTTGGATATTTACAACATAATTTCTGGATTTTTATAATAAAATAGCACTTATAGCATTACATCAAAATTTCACAGCAAAAAATACCGGAGATGATTGACACAAAAATCATTGGATATTTACAACATAATTCCTAAACCTTTACAATAAAAATAGCAATTGTAACGTTGCATCAAAAATTCACAGCCAAAAAGCTGAAGACGATTGACAAAATATCATTGGATGTTTACAATATAATTTTTGATCTTTTACAACAAAAAATAACAACGAAAAATTCTAGAAAAAAGCACCACAAAATGTAGAAAAATAAAAATATGAAAAATCCAACATATCACCGGAGGTAGGCGACCGCCGCCGACCTCTTGAAGCATCGCACCGCCGGTTTGCAGCTGTTCGTCGACCTCACACAGCACCCACCGGCGATGGATCGATATCACAGACCACAGATGGTGATCTCCGGGATGCGATCTGTGCAAGTAGCGCTGCTGCAGAAGGAAGAGATAGAGGAGTACAGCAGGGATCTGGGGCGACGGTGCGGCGGTGCGTCGGGCGGCGGTGCGGCGGATGGCAGCTCCTGGTGTGCGGTCCCTGCAGGTGCGGTTTGAGAAGAGGAGAAAGGAAAACGAGTGGTGGATGTGCATTGACGAGAAGATAAGGTAGAGGTGGGGACCACAGTGGGACGCGTTGCGGAAGGACGACCGATTTTTTGACGCGATCGGTGGGCTGATGATAAGTGTTTTCCTTTTATTATTAAGTATAGATAGTCTAAAATATTATAATTTTTTGCAACTTATGGATCACACAAAGTCTGGACATGGATCAACCATCTAAAACTATCTAGTAGTGTACAACGTCTTTGCATCAATATGTTAGCCACCGATTAAATCGTCAACCACGCTGGGTGTATAATTCCCGTGCCACCATAGCCAAATGGTTCGCTCATCTACCAACAGAAAATAGGATCACATATAGATCCAATGGGTAGTTAAAAGGATAACCTGCATGAATGAAGAAAAACTGCTTTGTTAAGATAAAATTACTTCGAACATTCAAAATAGCCCATAATAAAGCGCGCACACCCACTCTAATGTGGCATTTACCTTTTATTGGGCTACTCCGTTCAACCAATTACCAAGTTATAAAAAATAAAATCCTTATAGTTGATAATACAATATAATCTACACACATCTAACCAAAGATACATGACCATACTTGAACGTATATGGTCGATAGTAATTATACATAAACATAATCAAACTATAGTAGTACATTAGATCCTATTTATTAGTTTGACTACAACTAATGTTCATGTTGCGCCTAGTTTAAATATAGTACTTACATACATACTTATTAATCAAAACCTGAATGGTTTCATTTAATACACGAATAAACGCACATATCCTTTGTACCATACTCATATACTTTGTAGATGGGGGATACTATCGACAAGGAGTACGCAAGGAGCTAGCGATGCTTGATGAATTGAATGATTAATTGAAGCTTACCAGTACTCATATAATTACAAAGAAACAACACCAGTATTTAAGTATGAATAATTCTAAAATAATCATGTATCGAGAAACAATATAAGGACTTAGGTACGAATTTCTCATCACCTTCGGCACAATGAAGATTGAAAAGGAAAACGTGGCGATAGCTTATAGTTATTTTTTAGATGTTTAATCTTGTATATGGTGTATATTTTTATTTTACCAATGCTTCGATGCATGCTTCATCTTTATGATGATTGAATGAGAGTAGAAATGGAATTGTGTTGTGTTGAATGAAAGCTAGTATTAATGCCAAATTGAACAAGCACGTGACTCCAAGAGCCGGTTGTGATAGTGCTATCACGTGTGGTTGACTGTATTATGACCTATTTCGCCGCATTTCGACATAGAACTGACTGCGACATGGGCCATTTCAGGCGATTCTGCTCAAAGATGTCTAGGAAAGCTCTATTTAATTTTTCTTTGCCCGTCTGAGCAGACCTCTAGGATCGTTGACTCTGCTACCCAAATAACACGTTTACGCGTCAGCAACGAGCTAGCTTTTGGAGCCATGTGTACCGGCCTATTGTGAGTGCACAAATCTTTCGTATTGTTTTGCGTAAAAGAAATTAGTACGATGTGTCAAAGTTTTGAAATTTTAACTAGTGGCAAGTCAGTTATTTGTGAACCAGAGTTAATACTCTCTTGTAGCTTAAGAGATCAGACTATCATCATGGTTGGTGACATTCTCAAGGAGTGATGTTTTCTGTCAGACACTACCTAGCAAAGAGGGCATGCTGTTTATTTTCTCGTCATTTATAGCACGAACAGGCTTCAGTCCACATGTTTGACCATTATTCTCTGGTATATGTTAGAGAAATAATTCTGTGAAACCCCACTGTGATAATTCTACAAAGACACATATTTTGGGAAAGAGATAGATATTTGATCAGTCATATCGAAGCATATTATAATCATCTGCGGCTGTGAGAAGCTCAGTGGTCCAACGAGAGGATCTCTTTTAGCCCTTGATAGATACTGTGGAGGCCCTCACTTTTTGCGAAATCAACCCGCAGTACAGCCAGTAGTTCTCCTGCATGCACGTCGCGTAGGTGGATTCCACCATGTGCTGTTACTGGAGTAGTTTACAACAAAAGTAATCCAACTTACAATACTAGTTAACAATATTTCAAAAAAGTAACTTCACAGATGATTATTGGTGCAAAATATATTTACAACAAATACTAATATATTTGCAACAATTAATGTTTAATAAAAACAACAATAAAGTAGGATATTTACAACAATAATCAACATTGATTTCAAAAGGCGCCAATACTTTCCCTACCAAAAATGTATCTACAACAATTCAGTAAAGTATTGATGGCGTGTAAGACACACGTCCGTTGGGAACCCCAAGAGAAAGGTGTGATGCGTACAGCAGCAAGTTTTCCCTCAGTAAGAAACCAAGGTTATCGAACCAGTAGGAGCCAAGGATCACGTGAAGGTCGTTGGTGACGGAGTGTAGTGCGGCGCAACACCAGGGATTCCGGCGCCAACGTGGAACCTGCACAACACAATCAAAGTACTTTGCCCCAACGTAACAGTGAGGTTGTCAATCTCACCGGCTTGCCAGTAAACAAAGGATTAGATGTATAGTGTGGAAGATGATGTTTGTTTGCGAAGAACAGTAAAGAACAAGTATTGTAGTAGATTGTATTTCAGATGTAAAGAATGGACCGGGGTCCACAGTTCACTAGTGGTGTCTCTCCCATAAGATAAATAGCATGTTGGGTGAACAAATTACAATTGTGCAATTGACAAATAAAGAAGGCATAACAATGCACATACATATATCATGATGAGTACTATGAGATTTAATCAGGGCATTACGACAAAGTACATAGACCGCTATCCAGCATGCATCTATGCCTAAAAAGTCCACCTTCAAGTTATCATCCGAACCCCTTCCAATATTAAGTTGCAAACAACAGACAATTGCATTAAGTATGGTGCGTAATGTAATCAACACAAATATCCTTAGACAAAGCATCGATGTTTTATCCCTAGTGGCAACAAGACATCCACAACCTTAGAACTTTCGGTCACTCGTCCCGGATTCAATGGAGGCATGAACCCACTATCGAGCATAAATACTCCCTCTTGGAGTCACAAGTATCAACTTGGCCGGAGCCTCTACTAGCAACGGAGAGCATGCAAGAACATAAACAACATATATGATAGATTGATAATCAACTTGACATAGTATTCAATATTCATCGGATCCCAACAAACACAACATGTAGCATTACAAATAGATGATCTTGATCATGATAGGCAGCTCACAAGATCTAACATGATAGCACAATGAGGAGAAGACAACCATCTAGCTACTGCTATGGACCCATAGTCGAGGGGTGAACTACTCACACATCGATCCGGAGGCGATCATGGCGATGAAGAGCCCTCCGGGAGATGATTCCCCTCTCCGGCAGGGTGCCGGAGGCGATCTCCTGAATCCCCCGAGATGGGATTGGCGGCGGCGGCGTCTCTGGAAGGTTTTCCGTATCGTGGCTCTCGGTACTAGGGTTTTCGCGACGAAGGCTTTAAGTAGGCGGAAGGGCGGAGTCGGAGGGCTGACTGGGGCCCCACACGCTAGGGCGGCGCGGGCCCAAGCCTGGCCGCGCGGCCCTGGCGTGGCGGCGCCTCGTCGCCCCACTTCGTAATCCTTTCGGTCTTCTGGAAGCTTCGTGGAAAAATAAGACCCTGGGCATTGATTTCGTCCAATTCAGAGAATATTTCCTTTGTAGGATTTCTGAAACCAAATACAGCAGAAAACAGCAACTGGTTCTTCGGCATATCTCTACTACTTAAAAAGAAGGAACGTGTTCCCCCTTCTCCCCCTTCTTTCGTCGTCCTTCGTCCGTTCGTCGTGCCTCGCTATCGCCCAAATGGGCCAAGCCCAATAATTCGGTTTTGTTTACAAATACCTTTTCGCTCGCTCCAGTCTCCCATTTCCTCTCGAGCGAACAGAGGGACATGCTAGGGTTCGAGTTCACCACCGTGCGCCGCCACCCAGACGATGCTGCTGTACGCCGCCACCCAGCCGCCGCCGCCGCCGCCTACGGCCGTCCGACTCCCCCATCCAAGGTCATCGCGATCTGAATCCCGCCGCCCGACTTCATCCGTGCGAGCTCAACCACGCCGCCCTTCCTGAAGCAACAAGACGGCGTTGATGCTCCCGTAGAGGATGTCATGGTGCCAAGCCAGGTATGTCGCTTGGCGAATACACGTTCTACAGGTGGATTCGTAGACCGACCGATCCTATTTCCTGACCAGAGGAAATGCCCTCAAGGTGTTAGACGAATTAAGTTAGCCGTTCAGTTTTCTTGAATCTGGATATTTTTTTGCTGTGCTTCAACTGTACCAGTCTATTTTCTGGTGTCTTGAAAAAGTTTTGTTCTAATCACAATCTGGCTATTCACAAAATTTTCTACCGGTTGATCTATGATACATTACTAATTTGTGTGATTTTTATCAATGTGATCCACACACTTAATGATGAAGAACTTATGCCATTGTATCACTTCAGGTTCTAGAGCTGTTCACCTGAACGCTCGCCCAGGCTGTCAATGTTGAAAACTGTGTCGCTGGGACGGACAAGAAGAGCAGAGCAACCACCGATTCTAAACCGCGTCGCTGGGACAGACAAAAAGAGCAGAGCAACCACCGATTCACTTCCCTTCAAGCTCGTCATGGTCGTGAGTGAGCTGCTCACGCACATCCATCTGCTCACTTGTTTCATGCCAGTGTCACCATTAGGGCTCATCTTGGGAAGACCTATCAGCTAGCCGTTACTTTGAGGTGCTCTATGCCGTGAACAAGAAGGTTGAAGAAAATCTAGAGGTTTGTGCTCACTCCTATCTGTGCCCTAATTACCATTGAGCTCTAATGCAACAGGTTTCTCCAAATTTCCTCCCACGGATTATTCTTTTCCACAAAGATATACCAGAAAAGAAAAACATACATGTGCCGTTTAATTTTTTAACCCTTGATGCCAATGCATCTCAGTTCATCATGCAGCTGGAGGAACTATGTACGACTCGCAGCAATGTAACATGTTTCGTCAAGTGAAGAAGCTGACATGGTTGCCAAATGCAACCTTATCAGATCAAAGCATCAGTCTAAGCGCTGCAGAATACACGGGGCTTGACATGGCCTTCTACATTGCAGCCAGAACAGAAGGGGATGAGCTTGATTTACTGGATTGGTTGAGAGCTAGGTTTGGCTTTCTGCTAGCTACTATGGACAAACCAATTTTAGTTTTCCCATTCTATATCACTAAGCTAACACTAATGTGTCTTGTGTCCAGTGAGACTGTTCGGAATCAAAGGGAGCATTTGATTCCTCCTCACAAATGTGCACATTAGACTTGAGCCAAAGCATGATCCACTCAAGGCAACCTCCTCTATCCACTCAAGGCAACCTCCTCTATCGATATTTACTTTGGCAGTTTGACTTTATGGATATAAACATGATGAAGCATAAGATCAATGAGTATTCCATATATATGAAATGTGGCAAAACATGATATTTACTTCAATTTATAATTAATATAAAAAATAGAGTAAATTTTATTTGGTTGGTAGCCAATTTATCCATATGGTGAGTGTTTTTTTTTCAAGATGCATATGCTGATTGTTGGTGTACTTTGCCATCACATACAATACGCAGTTTTTTTTCTCTTGACAGTTCTTTTACTTCCCTATTAATGACATTAGAATTTGCTGCCCCAAAAGGGCAGCTGCTTACAAAAAAAGCCAGATGATTTTATCGCCTTCTGTCACATGATGAACATTATTGTAATGAAATTTCGGTATCCATTCCTCTGAACCAAGTTCTTGGCTAAGTAATAATAACAACACCCTCCATTTACAATGCTTTATCTTCTATATTTTGTCTATCGATGCTTGTTGAGTGAGCACAGTCGTTCTTTCACTCATGAAACCGCTATAACTTTTCTAGCTGCAATTTGTTTTTTCAGGTCTTGGGCTGCTCAATGAATAACAATGAGATCGTCCCCCACTAGGTGTTTCGAGCCTCTGTTGTTACTACTTTCTTATTCTCTCCGGTGTTGAATTTTTTCCTGGTGTGTTAAGCTGTTGCTTGGGTGATCTACCACTGCCATCTCCCTACACCGACTCGTTGGCGCCGTCGTATTGCACCGACACACCGTCGCCCATGCCCCATTGTAAGTTGTGCTGCTCTCACGCCATCACCCCTCTCTTGCGTCTTCATCAAGTGGTTTGGCTGCCTTGATATTTAGTCCGTCCCGACCTATATGAAATGTTGTTGGTTATAATGATCAAATCTTCGTCGGATCTGAGAGCTAGGATAGCTAACAAATTTCATATCATGTCATGTCCACCGCTTCCTGAAATTTATATAACCCATGGGTTATCTTTTCATATCTAAAAACGAATCTCATCATGCTGATATATGGTTGATGATATAATCTACATATTTTGTGTTATTTAAGTTCTAATACAGTGTGTCCATCTATGGTTATGGACTTCAGCTTTTCTTAGTCGATGTGTGCTCTAACTGTTTAAAAACGAGGGACCTTGTAATTTGATAGAATTACCTTCCAACCATGTCATTCAGGTTCTTCTTTGCTAGGCCTTACGCTTAGATTCACTGCATATCCGTGCTCAACAGTTGATGGGATTCCTCCACAAACCTTACAACCAAATCAAGTGCTGCTCTTGAGAAAGATTGATGCACTGTTGCTTGGTGCTTCTTTGTTATTTGCAGATGTGCGATGCTAAGTACAAAGCGATTTGGCTTCTCTTTTTGATGTTGTGCGTCGTCTCTTGACCTCCTTCTTTGGGCAAACATGTGACTCGTACTGCACTATTTTCTTAACTAATTATGTTCAGAAACTTTTCATTCAATGGCTTGATTGTTTGTATTGTATTATTGCAGAAAAATCAGTGCAGTTGTCTTTGTTACCTGGATACAGATCTTATTTTATGTATTCAATGTGAGAGATTATTCGTACTGTAGCAAGTTCGGCAAGTTGGCGAGCCATAGGTGCCTGCAAATCCATGAGGTTGTGGTTGTATTTGTGATTAAAAGGTAGGTTCTGCACATCCATGAGGCGTTTGTGAGAGACGGCTCTATTTTAGTTTTACCAACGCTTTTGCAAATCCGTTAGATATCTTGGCTCAAGCACATGCACCGTACATCTTCGAAATCAGCCTAAACGGTGGATGGTGGCTGAATGGCAGGAGCGAGAAGATGTCGGAGTGGCAGGCTGGTGAGGCTAGAGTTGGTGCCCTGAAGCGCATGCAAAGTCGGAGGTAAGCATCATGAAAGTTAATGAACATGAGGTACTGTAGCTTCTTCTCTCCTAAAGCTTCATGTTTGACTGAATGCTTATATGAGATACTCGTGTTGGACCCCATTGAATTAACACATACCTCAGTATATCATCTTATGATTAGTTGGAGTGTATTACCGTCACTGGTTAAATGAAAAACTACAAGTGCATTTTCTTTATTTGCTATCACTTGGACGTGTCTATGTATATAAGGCTTCAGATTCATATTGCAATGCCAAAATGGCTAATCGATTGGGTATCATCTACTATTTATCACTGCTATGAATTGTTAAGCAAATGCAGTTAGTCAGTGAGGAACAAATCATATTTTAATTTAGAATTTAAGAAGCCATGATTTTTTAGCAGATGAAATGATTATACCACAATGCTTCATCATCACATATGTCTACTGTTGTATGTATGCTTTATCAATAACACTCAGTTTTCTGTACTATAAACCTTATAGAGATCTATTTTTCTTTGAACGATATGTGTGGTGTCCATTTTTCATTCATATTGTTGTAGTGAGATGTCAACATTTTCTTAGATTGTTGGCAGCTGTGTTGTAACTACATATACTTTTTCTTGTTTATAAATTATAAACAAATAGTACATTATGATGAGAGTCTCGGGTGCAGTACCACCGCTCTCTTCAGTGTCTTTTGCGTTGGCCGATGTCTTCGCCGCGGGTGGAGAAACTAAAATAACGATGTTTTCTTGAAAGTAGTAGCATGGATGTTTAGAGATGCAAATATGAAATGAACTATGGAAACTGCAAAATTCTTGTAAAGAGCAAGTGTGTTCTCCCAACATGATTGAAGTGCGAAGTTATATTTTTTATAATCCCTAACTTTATTGAAGAGCATGTTAGTGTGCAAGGTGAAGTAGTTGACGAGCATGAACCAGCTATAGAGATAGCTGAAGGAGACATATATAAGGTGTATGGTGGTACTTTGACATTGTTTTTGAAACTGAAGGTGAAGAGAAGATGTTGAACAATTGAAGGAATTCCGGAAGGATCTATAGATAGTTTCATGCAGCGTCCTAAGGAGATTTTGTTATAAACGAATGTTTTTTCTGTTGGTGTCATGGTTTGTGATAACCAATGATTTTAAACTAACACGAGAGATATTTCTATAAGTAGTATTGGTTTCTTAGTGATTATAATTTATGATATCTCTAATTTCTTTTGATATTTCATTAGTGCATTATGAATTATATATGTGCAGTGGGAAATGAAATTTCATGACCCGTGGCAACGCACGGGCATTTTAACTAGTTTACTATTAAATGGGAGTTGGTCGTTTGACACTCAACGCACTTTGATGGTCGTCATTAGAAGCATCCTAGCCATCCAATTTACCTCAAGGCCTCCGCGCAAAATCCATCCATCCAATTCACTTTCATGGTAAGTCATCTCTCATTTCCTTTGTTAGCGCTAATTATGATATCAATCATCAACCGCGTATCTTAACGATATCAATCACTGTAATCAAGCAAACACGATTTTGTACCTGGCAGGAATAAAAAGAAACAAAATCAAGCACAAACGAGTATGCATGCGCTCCTAATTGAATCGCATCAATCACGATTTTGCATGGTATCAATCACGTTGTGCATGGGGTATCAATCACGATTTTGCTCCCGAAAAAATTGGTAAATACTCTAATCAGTCACGATTTTCTTCATGAATATCTTTTCTTGCCCAAAAAACAAATCTGTAATTGAATGCACGGGCCCTCCTCCCTCCCTCAAAGGTAAAAAGAAGATCAAGCCAGAAATACCGTTTCCCCATTAGTAACGCGCGCCCCTTTCAATCAATTAATAAGAAAATAAAAGTATCAGGACACAATTAATTGATCGATTGTATGCCGCCAAGACCTAGCGGAAGTTCTCAACAAAGTGTACACCTCCTGATGTCCTACCCAGTGGCACGGCATGTAGGCGACCGGGAGCACGCGAGGCGACCGCTCTACCAATTGCTCGCAGGACAACCAGACGCGATCGAGTGAGGTGTTTGGATCGACGAGGCCGCGGCTGCCGTCCGCTCTACTCTTCATGTCGCGGTGGAAACGGCAACACGCGGTCCGTGCTCGTCGTCGATTTCCTCAAGTGCACACTCCACTCCCCTGAACATTTAGCATCAAGCCCAGTAATGCTAGACTTACGGGATTATTCTACGGGATTGTGCTTACGCACTGATGTGGAGAGCAGCCACAGGCGGTGCATCCCTGAAATCACGGTGGGTGAAGGAAACCAACCAACCCAGTAACCCCACGTCCTCCCGTAAGTTTTATCCCGTAACACAGACCCCGTAGGTCTAGCATTTTCGGCATCAAGCCCATCGCAGCCACATCTGCACTGTTGCATCCGAGGACCACATCGCCCACACCATCTGATACAAATTTTCATTCCGCTCCACCCTTTGCTATTTTGTACTATGACCCGTGATCAAAATAGATGGAGTACTACTATTCTCTGCTTTTTTCATGCCAACATGATCGATTTGATTTCATCTCTACACCTAGGTGTATCCATCTAGGATAGTTGAAAGGTCGAATCTAGCAGCACTGGAGTTCTCGATATGAAGTTGTGGTCACGCTGGTCCAGATCTCCAAAGCCAACGTATTGGGGCTAGCCGGACATCTTTGGCGAGGTCAACAATTCAAGGACGGATTCTAGGACATTTAGCACGAATCCCCGACTATGCAATAGGAGGTAATCTAATCCACATGCATGCCTCATGCTGCCTCATAATCCAAGTGACACTCCTACTCACATGCTAGGCTCAACTAAGAGGCTAAGATTAGCAGGCTACATGTATCATAGCCGCTTATAATTTTGCTTGTTCTATCGTCATCGTCTTCTATGCTAAATTTCATTTAGTTTTTGTTTACCGGACTTCTCATGTTTGTAGCCCCTATATCAGGCTGTCAGACACTTATTCATTGGTAATTTTTAAATCTCTTCAGAAAGCATTAGCACAACTTAACTATGTTGTTTGTTGTTTTTTTGTAGGTCGTATGAAGATTTCTTGCAAATTGCAAAGCATTACCGGTTGTCGGGGTCAGAGGGACATTTCTCAGATAATACCATGTCCGTTTATGGAAAATACTAGGATGAACCATGTCGGGGTGAGAGCAGCACGTCGACTTAGGTAGCACCATCACATAGGTGGGGAGAAAGAGTGAACATATGATTTTATCTGTATTTAATGTTTTATCTTGATTGAAGTATGGGTGAGAAGAGAAGAGAATGTAAGAAGGCGCAGATTTTCGATTACAAGTACACCTAGGAGCTATGAGAGTGTCTGGGTGTGCAGGTATTCTACATTTACGTGTGTCTGTGATGATAAATCCCACAACTCCCTCGAAATGAATGCCAATCTTTTTTACTAAACCTTGTGAGTGTTTGTCTCAGTTTACTTTTCTGTGGTATTTCCTCAATGAACGTTGTTTCTGTAATGGTTGAACTTTGTGTTTTATGCATAACTGGTTCTCCATGTACATGAGTCCATTTCTTGAACTAAAATACAGACTTGTTAATTTTGAAATAGTAGGCGTTTTATTTCTAAGTTATGAAATCATTTATACTCATGTAATAATTATCATTTGATTCAGTGTATGAAATCAGTCAATCGTGTAGATTGGTAGTAGTTGCCAGTATAATTCTACATCTTTGCGTTTCAGCTTCTTTACGTAGATGAAATAAACAAACAAGAACAAAAAAATAAAAGGAATATGATATATAGTGCATTCATTTTTTGCATGTCTTGTATTGGCATGTTCCGTGAAAAATAGAAACCGTAGCAACGCACGGGCATTCAACTAGTCTCGTCAATAGGTTAGTGCCGGAAAATGCATAATAATGACATAAAATGTATATAAAACATGTCAGTATCATCATAAAAGTAGCATGGAACATAAGAAATTATAGATACGTTTGAGAAGTATCAAGTATTTACAATAATAATTATCAACAAAGTTAACAATTTTTTTTTGGATATTTACAACATAATTTCTGGATTTTTATAATAAAATAGCACTTATAGCATTACATCAAAATTTCACAGCAAAAAATACCGGAGATAATTGACACAAAAATCATTGGATATTTACAACATAATTCCTAAACCTTTACAATAAAAATAGCAATTGTAGCGTTGCAGCAAAAATTCACAGCCAAAAAGCTGAAGACGATTGACACAATATCATTGGATGTTTACAATATAATTTTTGATCTTTTACAACAAAAAATAACAACGAAAAATTCCAGAAAAAAGCACCACAAAATGTAGAAAAATAAAAATATGAAAAATCCAACATATCACCGGAGGTAGGCGACCGCCGCCGACCTCTTGAAGCATCGCACCGCCGGTTTGCAGCTGTTCGTCGACCTCACACAGCACCACCGGCGATGGATCGACATCACAGACCACAGATGGTGATCTCTGGGATGCGATCTGTGCAAGTAGCGCTGCTGCAGAAGGAAGAGATAGAGGAGTACAACAGGGATCTGGGGCGGCGGTGCGACGGTGCGGCGGATGGCGGCTCCTGGTGTGCGGTCCCTGCAGGTGCGGTTTGAGAAGAGGAGAAAGGAAAACGAGTGGTGGATGTGACGAGAAGATAAGGTGGAGGTGGGGACCACAGTGGGACGCGTGTGCGGAAGGACGACCGATTTTTTGACGCGATCGGTGGGCTGATGATAAGTATTTTCCTTTTATTATTAGGTATAGATTGTCTAAAATATTATAATTTTTTGCAACTCATGGATCACACAAAGTCTGGACATGGATCAAGCATCTAAAAATATCTAGTAGCGTACAACGTCTTTGCATCAATATGTTAGCCACCGATTAAATCGTCAACCACGCTGGGTGTATAATTCCCGTGCCACCATAGCCAAGTGGTTCGCTCATCTACCAACAGAAAATAGGATCACATATAGATCCAATGGGTAGTTAAAAGGATAACCTGCATGAATGAAGAAAAGCTGCTTTGTTAAGATAAAATTACTTCGAACATTCAAAATAGCCCATAATAAAGCGCGCACACCCACTCTAATGTGGCATTTACCTTTTATTGGGCTACTCCGTTCAACCAATTACCAAGTTATAAAAATAAAATCCTTATAGTTGATAATACAATATAATCTACACACATCTAACCAAAGATACATGACCATACTTGAACGTATATGGTCGATAGTAATTATACATAAATATAATCAAACTATAGTAGTACATTAGATCCTATTTATTAGTTTGACTACAACTAATGTTCATGTTGCGCTTAGTTTAAATATGTTGTACTTACATACATACTTATTAATCAAAACCTGAATGGTCTCATTTAATACACGAATAAACGCACATATCCTTTGTCAGGGCCGGGCTGGCAAAATTCAGGGCCCTGTGCAAAACTCTTAAATGGGGCCCATTTTAAAGGATAAATATAAATAATAAATATATATAATTCTAATAGTTTAGATACATTTAAACCATTGGAGTTTTCAAAACTGGAAAAATATTTTCAGAATCTAAATGGGTTATAGCATTCATAGCTAATATCCCAACAAGTTTTCCTTGAGAGAAATACTATACTATGTCAAATTTACCTTGATCTTATTCATATAGCATGTTTGAGTTTTATTCTTATTCTAATAAAATGAATAATGAAGTATTTGCATCATTGGCATTCAATCGGAATAGAAAAACAAACGTGCTGTGGCTGGCACCTGCGGGAATTGACTTTGCAGCCTTCCCTTTGTTCATCTAGCACTTTGCATCATTGGCATCCATCGGAATAGAAAAACAAACGTGTTGTGGCTGGCACCTGCGGGAATTGACTTTGCAACCTTCCCATTGTTCATCTAGCACTTTGCATCATTGGCATCCATGGGAATAGAAATGCTTGTTTGAATTTATTCAATGCCAATAAAATGAATAACCAAACATTTACATCCATCAAAATAGATAAAAATCGCCAAAAAAAAAAACATGCTGGCTGCAGCAGCAACGAATAGGATTCGAACTTGGAATCTCCTAATTACCCATCTAAATCTCAGACCAACTAAGCTGCTCTTTACGTTGCGATTACTTTCTGAAGCCTACCATATATAAAAGGCGAACTTATAAATTTTGGGCCCCCAAAAATTTGGGGCCCTGTGCGGCCGCACGGCCCGCACTCCTGTGGGCCCGGGCCTGCCTTTGTACCATACTCATATACTTTGTAGATGGGGGATACTATCGACAAGGAGTACGCAAGGAGCTAGCGATGCTTGATGAATTGAATGATTAATTGAAGCTTACCAGTACTCATATAATTACAAAGAAACAACACCAGTATTTAAGTATGAATAATTCTAAAATAATCATGTCTCGAGAAACAATATAAGGACTTAGGTACGAATTTCTCATCACCTTCGGCACAATGAAGATTGAAAAGGAAAACGTGGCGATAGCTTATAGTTATTTTTTAGATGTTTAATCTTGTATATGGTGTATATTTTATTTTACCAATGCTTCGATGCATGCTTCATCTTTATGATGATTGAATGAGAGTAGAAATGGAATTGTGTTGTGTTGAATGAAAGCTAGTATTAATGCCAAATTGAACAAGCACGTGACTCCAAGAGCCGGTTGTGATAGTGCTATCACGTGTGGTTGACTGTATTATGACCTATTTCGCCGCATTTCGACATAGAACTGACTGCGACATGGGCCATTTCAGGCGATTCTGCTCAAAGATGTCTAGGAAAGCTCTATTTAATTTTTCTTTGCCCGTCTGAGCAGACCTCTAGGATCGTTGACTCTGCTACCCAAATAACACGTTTACGCGTCAGCAACGAGCTAGCTTTTGGAGCCATGTGTACCGGCCTATTGTGAGTGCACAAATCTTTCGTATTGTTTTGCGTAAAAGAAATTAGTACGATGGGTCAAAGTTTTGAAATTTTAACTAGTGGCAAGTCAGTTATTTGTGAACCAGAGTTAATACTCTCTTGTAGCTTAAGAGATCAGACTATCATCATGATTGGTGACATTCTCAAGGAGTGATGTTTTCTGTCAGACACTACCTAGCAAAGAGGGCATGCTGTTTATTTTCTCGTCATTTATAGCACGAACAGGCTTCAGTCCACATGTTTGACCATTATTCTCTGGTATATGTTAGAGAAATAATTCTGTGAAAGCCCACTGTGATAATTCTACAAAGACACATATTTTGGGAAAGAGATAGATATTTGATCAGTCATATCGAAGCATATTATAATCATCTGCGGCTGCGAGAAGCTCAGTGGTCCAACGAGAGGATCTCTTTTAGCCCTTGATAGATACTGTGGAGGCCCTCACTTTTTGCGAAATCAACCCGCAATACAGCCAGTAGTTCTCCTGCATGCACGTCGCGTAGGTGGATTCCACCATGTGCTGTTGCTGGAGTAGTTTACAACAAAAGTAATCCAACTTACAATACTAGTTAACAATATTTCAAAAAAGTAACTTCACAGGTGATTATTGGTGCAAAATATATTTACAACAAATACTGATATATTTGCAATAATTAATGTTTAATAAAAACAACAATAAAGTAGGATATTTACAACAATAATCAACATTGATTTCAAAAGGCGCCAATACTTTCCCTACAAAAAATGTATCTACAACAAATCAGTAAAGTATTGATGGCGTGTAAGACACATGTCCGTTGGGAACCCCAAGAGGAAGGTGTGATGCGTACAGCAGCAAGTTTTCCCTCATTAAGAAACCAAGGTTATCGAACCAGTAGGAGTCAAGGATCACGTGAAGGTCGTTGGTGACGGAGTGTAGTGCGGCGCAACACCAGGGATTCCGGCGCCAACGTGGAACATGCACAACACAATCAAAGTACTTTGCCCCAACGTACAGTGAGGTTGACAATCTCACCGGCTTGCTGTAAACAAAGGATTATATGTATAGTGTGGAAGATGATGTTTGTTTGCGAAGAACAGTAAAGAACAAGTATTGCAGTAGATTGTATTTCGGATGTAAAGAATGGACCGGGGACCACAGTTCACTAGTGGTGTCTCTCCCATAAGATAAATAGCATGTTGGGTGAACAAATTACAGTTGGGCAATTGACAAATAAAGAAGGCATAACAATGCGCATACATATATCATGATGAGTACTATGAGATTTAATCGAGGCATTACGACAAAGTACATAGACCGCTATCCAAGCATGCATCTATGCCTAAAAAGTCCACCTTCAAAGTTATCATCCGAACCCCTTCCAAGTATTAAGTTCCAAACAATGTACAATTGCATTAAGTATGGTGCGTAATGTAATCAACACAAATATCCTTAGACAAAGCATCGATGTTTTATCCCTAGTGGCAACAACACATCCACAACCTTAGAACTTTCTCGTCACTGTCCTGCATTCAATGGAGGCATGAACCCACTATCGAGCATAAATACTCCCTCTTGGAGTCACAAGTATCAACTTGGCCGAGCCTCTACAAACAACGGAGAGCATGCAAGAACATAAACAACATATATGATAGATTGATAATCAACTTGACATAGTATTCAATATTCATCGGATCCCAACAAACACAACATGTAGCATTACAAATAGATGATCTTGATCATGATAGGAAGCTCACAAGATCTAACATGATAGCACAATGAGGAGAAGACAACCATCTAGCTACCGCTCGTGGACCCATAGTCCAGGGGTGAACTACTCACACATCGATCCGGAGGCGATCATGGCGATGAAGAGCCCTCCGGGAGATGATTCCCCTCTCCGGCAGGTGCCGGAGGCGATCTCCCGAATCCCCCGAGATGGGATTGGCGGCGGCGTCTCCGGAAGGTTTTCCGTATCGTGGCTCTCGGTGCATCGGGGTTTTCGCGACGAAGGCTTTAAGTAGGCGGAAGGGCGGAGTCGGAGGGCTGACAGGGCCCCACACGCTAGGGCGGCCGATGACCCGCAAGTAT
>NC_061508.1:104835051-104975879 GCF_022539505.1 Lolium rigidum | reverse complement strand
CACAACACTTGTTTCCTCACAAGCTATAACGTTACTTCACTTCCTCACTGCTGTTCTTCATGCCTTCTGTTATTACATATTACTGTTTCATTATTTTTCTCGTTTCTTCATATATTTTCTTCTGCTTCTCATTTCATGCCATTATTCTTCGTTTCACTACTATGCTTCATGCTTATGCTTCCCCGCTTCCTTTTCCGTTTCGCCGCCTCCTTCCCCCTCACTTCATACACATATTATTTGCTTCTTTTTGTTTCCTTTTTCCGTTTCACGCTTCATATTTCCTCGCCTTCTGTTTCATGCCATTTCTTCATTGTTGCTGCTATTATTTTCGCCACTTGCTATTTCTGCTTCTTTCATTTCATATTATAGCTTTCTTTCGCTTCGTCTGCTGCTTCATTTTCCTTCCTTCATATTGTCTTCACATTACTATTATTATTTCTCACTCATTATTTCTGCTATTTTCTGCTTCTGCTTTTGCCTTTTTCCGTCTTCTTCAGGGATTTCCGAAACCAAAAACAAAGAGAAAACAACAACCGGCTCTTCGGCATCTTGTTAATAGGTTAGTTCCGGAAAATGCACGAATATGACATAAAGTGTGCATAAAACATGTAGGTATCATCAATAATATGGCATAGAACATAAGAAATTATCGATACGTTGGAGACGTATCAAGCATCCCCAAGCTTAGTTTCGCTCGTCCGAGCGAGTAAAACGATAACAAAAGATAATTTCTGAAGTGACATGCCATCATAACCTTGATCATACTATTTGTAAACATATGTAATGAATGCAGCGATCAAAACAATGGTAATGACATGAGTAAACAAGTGAATCATAAAGCAAAGACTTTTCATGAATAGTACTTCAAGACAAGCATCAATAAGTCTTGCATAAGAGTTAACTCATAAAGCAATAAATCAAAGTAAAGGTATTGAAGCAACACAAAGGAAGATTAAGTTTCAGCGGTTGCTTTCAACTTGTAACATGTATATCTCATGGATAATTGTCAACATAGAGTAATATAACAAGTGCAATATGCAAGTATGTAGGAATCAATGCACAGTTCACACAAGTGTTTGCTTCTTGAGGTGGAGAGAGGTAGGTGAACTGACTCAACATAAAAGTAAAAAAGAATGGTCCTTCAAAGAGGAAAGCATCGATTGCTATATTTGTGCTAGAGCTTTTATTTTGAAAACATGAAACAATTTTTTCAACGGTAGTAATAAAGCATATGAGTTATGAAAGTTATATCTTACAAGTTGCAAGCCTCATGCATAGTATACTAATAGTGCCCGCACCTTGTCCTAATTAGCTTGGACTACCGGATCTTTGCAATGCACATGTTTTAACCAAGTGTCACAATGGGGTACCTCCATGCCGCCTGTACAAAGGTCTAAGAGAAAGCTCGCATTTTGGATTTCTCGCTTTTGATTATTCTCAACTTAGACATCCATACCGGGACAACATGGACAACAGATAATGGACTCCTCTTTAATGCATAAGCATGTGGCAACAATTATTATTCTCATATGAGATTGAGGATATATGTCCAAAACTGAAACTTCCACCATGATTCATGGCTTTGGTTAGCGGCCCAATGTTCTTCTCTAACAATATGCATGCTCCAACCATTAAGGTGGTAGATCTCTCTTACTTCAGACAAGACGGACATGCATAGCAACTCACATGATATTCAACAAAGAATAGTTGATGGCGTCCCTAGAAGCATGGTTATCGCACAACAAGCAACTTAATAAGAGATAAAGTGCATAAGTACATATTCAATACCACAATAGTTTTTAAGCTATTTGTCCCATGAGCTATATATTGTAAAGGTGAATGATGGAATTTTAAAGGTAGCACTCAAGCAATTTACTTTGGAATGGCGGATAAATACCATGTAGTAGGTAGGTATGGTGGACACAAATGGCATAGTGGTTGGCTCAAGTATTTTGGATGCATGAGAAGTATTCCCTCTCGATACAAGGTTTAGGCTAGCAAGGTTATTTGAAACAAACACAAGGATGAACGGTGCAGCAAAACTCACATAAAAGACATATTGTAAACATTATAAGACTCTACACCGTCTTCCTAGTTGTTCAAAACTCAATACTAGATATTATCTAGACTCTAGAGAAACCAAATATGCAAACCAAATTAGCAAGCTCTAAGTGTTTCTTCATTAATGGGTGCAAAGTATATGATGCAAGAGCTTAAACATGAGCACAACAATTGCCAAGTATCAAATTATCCAAGACATTTTTAGAGTTACTACATGTACTATTTTCCAATTCCAACCATATAACAATTTAACGAAGAAGAAACTTCGCCATGAATACTATGAGTAGAGCCTAAGGACATACTTGTCCATATGCTACAGCGGAGCGTGTCTCTCTCCCATAAAGTGAATGCTAGGATCCATTTTATTCAAACAAAACAAAAAAAAAAAACAAACCGACGCTCCAAGCAAAGTGCATAAGATGTGACGGAATAAAAATATAGTTTCAGGGGAGGAACCTGATAATGTTGTCGATGAAGAAGGGGATGCCTTGGGCATCCCCAAGCTTAGACGCTTGAGTCTTCTTAGAATATGCAGGGGTGAACCACCGGGGCATCCCCAAGCTTAGAGCTTTCACTCTCCTTGATCATATTGCATCATACTCCTCTCTTGATCCTTGAAAACTTCCTCCACACCAAACTCGAAACAACTCATTAGAGGGTTAGTGCAAAATAAAAATTCACATGTTCAGAGGTGACACAATCATTCTTAACACTTCTGGACATTGCATAAAGCTACTGGACATTAATGGATCAAAGAAATTCATCCAACATAGCAAAAGAGGCAATGCGAAATAAAAGGCAGAATCTGTCAAAACAGAACAGTCCGTAAAGATGGATTTTATTAGGCCACCAAACTTGCTCAAATGAAAATGCCCAAATTGAATGAAAGTTGCGTACATATCTGAGGATCATGCGCGTAAATTGGCTTAATTTTCGGAGCTACCTACAGGGAGGTAGACCCAGATTCGTGACAGCAAAGAAATCTGGAACTGCGCAGTAATCCAAATCTAGTACTTACTTTACTATCAAAGACTTTACTTGGCACAACAAAACATAAAACTAAGATAAGGAGAGGTTGCTACAGTAGTAAACAACTTCCAAGACTCAAATATAAAACAAAAATACTGTAGTAAAAACATGGGTTGTCTCCCATAAGCGCTTTTCTTTAACGCCTTTCAGCTAGGCGCAGAAAGTGTATCTCAAGTGTTATCAAAAGATGGAGCATTGATATCATAAGCTCCCCCATTTGCAGTGGTACTAGGGGCTTTGTCAGCCTTATAATAATATTTCTTTTGTTTAGGCACTTTAGAGGCATACATAAACTTTTGCTCCTTTCCCACATAAGCTTTCTCTCTAAACTGTAAAGATGAAAAGGTTGAACCCAAGGTTCCCATAGCTTTTTCAAGTTCGCCAATCCTATTAATTTGATTATCATGGTCAACACAAGTTCCTAGGACACTAATTCTTTCATCAATTCATCCTAAGGATTTATCAAGTTTATCAGTTTTAACAAGTAACATCTCCAACTTAGTTTCAACACTAAATTTTTTCTCTATGGTTTCCAATTTTTTCATAACATCCTCAAGGGAGGTTTCAATTTTAATTTCATTAATAGGTGGTGTTCCAAATAAACTCTCAATAATGCAACTAGCTTCTAAAGCGGGAGCACCTAGGAAGTTACCTCCCGCGAGACAATCAAGAACATATCTATTCCAGCTAGAGATACCAACATAAAAATTCCTGAGTAGGATAGTGGTGGAGTGTTTCTTAGTGCACCTATTATGGGCATCACTAATTCTATACCAAGCATCTTTTAAACATTCTCCTCCTTGTTGCTTAAATGAACGAACTTCAACTTCAGGATTACTCATTTTAGCAGTAGTAAATAAAGCAAACTAGATAAAGTAAATGCAAGTAAACTAAATTTTTTTGTGTTTTTGATATAGAAAACAAGACAGTAAATAAAGTAAAGCTAGCAACTAATTTTTTTGTGTTTTGATATAATGCAGCAAACAAAGTAGTAAATAAAATAAAGCAAGACAAAAACAAAGTAAAGAGGTTGAGAAGTGGAGACTCCCCTTGCAGCGTGTCTTGATCTCCCCGGCAACGGCGCCAGAAAATATGCTTGATGGCGTGTATTTCACAAGTTCGTTGGGAACCCCAAGAGGAAGGTATGATGCGCACAACAGAAAGTTTTTCCTCAGAAAGAAACCAAGGTTTATCGAACCAGGAGGAGCCAAGAAGCACGTTGAAGGTTGATGGCGGCGGGATGTAGTGCGGCGCAACACCAGAGATTCCGGCGCCAACGTGGAACCTGCACAACACAACCAAAGTACTTTGCCCCAACGAAACAGTGAGGTTGTCAATCTCACCAGCTTGCTGTAACAAAGGATTAACCGTATTGTGATGAAGATGAGTGTTTGCAGACAAAACAGTAAAAACAAGTATTGCAGCAGATTTGTATTTCAGTATTAAAGAATGGACCGGGGTCCACAGTTCACTAGAGGTGTCTCTCCCATAAGATAAAAGCATGTTGGGTGAACAAATTACAGATCGGGCAATTGACAAATAGAGAGGGCATAACAATGCACATACATGTCATGATAAATACAGTGAGATTTAATTGGGCATTACGACAAAGTACATAGACCGCCATCCAACTGCATCTATGCCTAAAAAGTCCACCTTCAAGTTATCGTCCGAACCCCCTCCAGTATTAAGTTGCTAACAACAGACAATTGCATTAAGTATGGTGCGTAATGTAATCAACAACTACATCCTCGGACATAGCGCCAATGTTTTATCCCTAGTGGCAACAGCACAACACAACCTTAGAACTTTCGTCACTCGTCCTGTGTGTCAATGCAGGCATGAACCCACTATCGAGCATAAATACTCCCTCTTGGAGTTAAGAGCAAAAACTTGGCCAGAGCCTCTACTAATAACGGAGAGCATGCAAGATCATAAACAACACATATGTAATAACTTGATAATTAACATAACATGGTATTCTCTATCCATCGGATCCCGACAAACACAACATAGAGTATTACGGATAGATGATCTTGATCATGTTAGGCAGCTCACAAGATCCAACAATGAAGCACAATGAGGAGAAGACAACCATCTAGCTACTGCTATGGACCCATAGTCCAGGGGTGAACTACTCACTCATCACTCGGGAGGCGACCATGGCGGCGTAGAGTCCTCCGGGAGATGAATCCCCTCTCCGGCAGGGTGCCGGAGGAGATCTCCAGAATCCCCCGAGATGGCATTGGCGGCGGCGGCGTCTCTGGAAGGTTTTCCGTATCGTGGTTTTTTCGCATCAGGGGTTTCGCGACGGAGGCTTTAAGTAGGCGGAAAGGCAGAGTCGGAGGGCTGACGAGGGGCCCACACCATAGGGCGGCGTGGGCCCCCCTCTGGCCGCGCGGCCCTATGGTGGCGGCGCCTCGTCGCCCCACTTCGTATCCCTTTCGGTCTTCTGGAAGGTTCGTGGCAAAATAGGACCCCGGGTCTTGATTTCGTCCAATTCCGAGAATATTTCGTTACTAGGATTTCTGAAACCAAAAACAGCAGAAAACAAGAATCGGCTCTTCGGCATCTTGTTAATAGGTTAGTTCCATAAAATGCACGAATATGACATAAAGTGTGCATAAAACATGTAGGTATCATCAATAATATGGCATAGAACATAAGAAATTATCGATACGTTGGAGACGTATCATGCGGCGCAACACCAGGGATTCCGGCGCCAACGTGGAACCTGCACAACACAATCAAAGTACTTTGCCCCAACGTAACAGTGAGGTTGTCAATCTCACCGGCTTGCTGTAAACAAAGGATTAGATGTATAGTGTGGAAGATGATGTTTGTTTGCGAAGAACAGTAAAGAACAAGTATTGCAGTAGATTGTATTTCAGATGTAAAGAATGGACCGGGGTCCACAGTTCACTAGTGGTGTCTCTCCCAAAAGATAAATAGCATGTTGGGTGAACAAATTACAGTTGTGCAATTGACAAATAAAGAAGGCATTAACAATGCACATACGTATATCATGATGAGTACTATGAGATTTAATCAGGGAATTACGACAAAGTACATAGACCGCTATCCAGCATGCATCTATGCCTAAAAAGTCCACCTTCAGGTTATCATCCGAACCCCTTCCAACATTAAGTTGCAAACAACAGACAATTGCATTAAGTATGGTGCGTAATTGTTATCACCAGAATTTAACCAAGTCTGGAGATGGGCCGTGATTAAATGGGCTTAGAGGATATGCACGGAAGATATTTCTGAATCGGCCTTGTACAAGAAGTTTGGGCTAGACTGCCCGTGTATGTGTAAATTATAGTAGGTTAGGTGTCGGTTAGAATTAAGAGATAGAGTTTAGCTCGTACACGGTTGGGTTTATTCCCAAGTTAGAAAGTCTACGGACTATAAATATGTATCTAGGGTTATTGAGAAAGGAGGACGATCACGTTCACAACAAATCAATCTAGGCGCATCGCCACCCCTTGTTTCGAGGGTTTCTCCCGGGTAAGCAACATGCAGCCTAGATCGCATCTTGCGATCTAGGCGATGATCGTTTATTCGTTGTTGGTGTTGCTCGTGCTGAAGACTTTTTGATGGCGAGCAACACCCTTATCTTAGGTGTTTTGGGGCTGACGTCGATGCTTTCACGATGTACTTGTTTAGCTACGCTGCCCCTCGATACCTAGCTTCCCTCACACCTATCTTAGGTGTAAGGGCAGCATCTTGCTTGTTCTTTATTTAGTAGATCTAATCCATTATAGTCGTTCCTTGTTCTTCAAGGATTAGTTTGATATCTGCATGGTTAGGCCTTACAAACGGGTTGAACGATCCGGGAGTGCGTAAGGTGTGGTTTATTAAGCCCTAAAGGGATTATTCCGGGAATCAACTTCATGTTGGTTTTTAGGCCTCGTTAGGGCTGGTTTTCCATCATCTTACGTATCTGCTAGGCTCAATCACGAGTAGGATGTTCCGGTTATGCGGTGAAAACCCTAGACTATCGTAGATTAGTTTAGCTTGATATTGATTAAGCATGATCCCCATGTCATTATAAATCTAACGTGAACCATGGGGCAATCGGCTCTTTGAGCCGATCCACAGAACAACTTAAGAGCCGATCGGGGCTCGTATTTAATGTTTACGTGTTTGTCATGCAGGAAACTAGTCGAAGCAATCCATCACCTTCCTGAACAGGTATAGGTCAGGTGGCACGCCCTCGCAAACACCAGGACGTGTGCCAGAAGGCATTGAGGGCCGTCGCCCGAGGGACCAGGGTCCACCGCAGTCCTGGGAGCCTCCCGGCTCTACGGTGTTGCCCGTCGCTACTTGCCGGTGGGTTTTTGACAGCAACACATTCTGGCACGCCCGGTGGGACACTCTACAGCAACCACTACGTCGACATCTGCAAGCAACCATGTCAAAAGCCGCGGATGAGGTGGTGGGCGAACCGACCACGTACGCAGATCCGCCGGAGGAGCACAAGAAGAAGTACGATGAGATGAAAGCCATCTTGGAAGCCGATCTCATCGGCTCTTTCATGAAGACCCGTTCACATGGCATCAGATGGAAAGGGTTCTCCCCTGAAGGTGCTCTCGATGAAGTAGACCTCTCTACCTCTTCAGAGGAACGCACCAGAGCTTTACGCCAAGAGATTAATTACATGGTGGCTCATTCTCTACACCGCCATTCTGAGAGCTTGGTGAACGCTTTCGAGCGCGTTGCGGTCCGAGTGGTGCAAGAGATCATGAAGCATCAGTACTCTCCGTCGGGACCTACCCTGGGGACTCACCAGGGAGAGATACCGCTCCAGATTAGACCGCCGGCTGCCATTCGCGCTTGCAGCGCACGAGCCGCCGGGTTCACCGGCGTACGTTGTCTACAAGGTTGGAGGCGATCCTAGCGATTGCCAATTCCTATGTGAGCCGCCTAAGGAGATCCCACATGGATACGTGTGCACATACGTGCCGGACCGCAATGCCTTGGCGCGCACGAGCCGATTGCACCAACAGGGATTTCGGAGCAGACGCCGACAAACAAGCATGGCTAGCTAAATATGCTACTCGGAACGAGTCATGAGGGCTCGGTCCCTACAGCTAATACCATGGAACAGATCAAGCACCATCTTGAAAGACCAGCTTCGGCATCTTGCCGAAGAGGAAAACAATCGGCTATTCCAAGCCGTACCCCGACGAGTACGATCCGATCCCGCTGCCACCCAAATATCGGCTCCCCGAATTCTCAAAATTCAATGGTGCGTAAGGGTCTAGCTCAATAGAGCACGTAAGCCGATATTTGGCACAGCTCGGGCATGATTTTAGCGTCGAACCCGTTACGTGTGAGGTTTTTCGCACAATCTCTTACGGGATCAGCCTTTGGATGGTACACGTCGTTGCCACCAAACTCAGTCCGGACGTGGAAGCAAATGGAGGAGCAGTTTCACGTGCAATATCACTCGAAGCTACCGAGGCCGGCATTGCCGATCTAACACAGAGTGCGGCAGAGCGGGAGAAACGATGTCCGAATACATCCAACGTTTCAGATCGTCAGGAACCGATGTTATTCGGTTCGTTTATCTAAGAAAGAAGCAATTGAGCTGGCAGCATTGGGCCTCGCAACGCCGATCAAGGATCTGGCTTCCCAAGCAGAGTACAGTTCATTGTCGCACATGGTGCAGAAACTCACATCGTATGAGCAGCGGCACCCTGAATTGTACCAAGACAAGTTCAAGCGTCCGGTAGGCCTGGTCGAGATGGAAGAAGCCGAAGATCCCGCACCGCACTCGGAGGTGGTCTGTAGCTGAATGGGCTCGGGGGGCAAACCCCGTGTCTTGTAAATGGGTAAAACCACAAGGGCCTGCAAGAGGGTTTGACTTCGATTTGAGCAAAGCTGAGCAGATTTTCGATCTATTGCTTAAGGAAAAACAGCTGAAGTTACCCGAAGGCCATAAAATCCCTACATCACAAGAAATGAACGGGAGGCCGTACTGCAAATGGCATCACTCGTTCACACATACCACCAATGACTGCAAAGGGTTTCGTCAGCAGATCCAAACGGCGATAGAACAAGGTCGACTGATCTTTAGCGAGTTTGCCATGAAAGTGGACACACATCCGTTTCCTGGCGTCAACATGGTGGAACCCGATCACTCCGCGAGGCATCGACTAGATTTCCCGTTCGATGTTAACATGGCAGGGCCTGTACGCCACCATGGCAAGGATAAAGAAGAAAGCAGTCACTCCCGCGGAAAGGAAAAGGAGGAGGCCGATCCACGCGACCGGCCCCGATATGATGACAGGCGGTACCTCACCGAGGAACAAGTGAGAAGCGTGCGATACCAAAAACCACTCTCCACGCATCTCCTCAACAAATATGAATATCAGTATGACCGACGTCGGCAGTACGATAGAAATGGCGACATATACAATCGGTCTGATGAAGATAAAGGAAGGTACCGTCGGCAAGGTAGAGACGACGAAGGACATGAACACCGCGCTAAGGAGAGGTCAAGGGAGCAGGAAGACATGGATAGACACTGGGACTGTCCCTTCTTTAAACACTGCTGGGATTCAGGGATGAGCCGATTGCCTACAATCGACAACTGCCCGGAGTGTAGACGCCGGAAGAAGGGTGCAGGGGAAGTTTCAGCTTTCAAGCGTCTAGGGCCTCTCCCGCCCCGAACAAACGAGCCGAGTCATCTCAAGATGAAGACTTTGAGGAGTCAGAAGATGAAGAAGAAGATAGGTACCACCGGCCAAGATGGTGCCCTGATGGACTCAGCCACTCCCAAAAGCGTAGGGTTCAGCGGCTACGTAGCTTGGAGCAAGCCGAAGCGCGATACTTGCACACCTTGAGGAAAGCGGCCCGATCTGGCCGTGAAAATTCAGCAGACTTTGGACGAAGAGAGTCGTCCACCAAAGAAAGTTTGGCGTCCCAAGCAAGAAAAAGCCGATGTGAGCACATCGGCTGGCACAAACATGGTGGTCATCCTTCCATCAGAGTTTCGTGCCCCAGGAACTGAAGAAGTGCCGATAGCACAGTTTGACTGCGGTCCACAGCCGACTCATCTTTGAAAAGCCACGGAGAAGGGCTACAAACACATGAAGGCCCCGTACTTAAAAGGTTATATCAATGGGCAGCCCGTCGGCAGGATGTTGGTTGACACGGGAGCGGCGGTTAATATAATGCCATATTCCATGCTACGGCGTTTGGGACGCTCCGAGTGCCGATCCGATCAAGACCAACGTCACACCGAACGACTTCAACGGTCAAGCATCGTGGACGCAAGGTGTCCCGAACGTGGATCTAACCGTAGGCCGAAAGACGATCCCAACAACATTCTTCATCGTCGACGAGCAAGAGCACCTACGCTGTCCCGCTAGGAAGGGATTGGATTCACGCCAATCGCCGCATTCCATCCACAATGCATCAATGCCTGATACAATGGGATGGAGACGACGTGGAAGTCGTACATGCAGATGACTCGATCGAGGTCTCAATAGCCGGCATGAACATTTGGGACTCGGAAGACCAAGAGCCGCTCTCTGGAATCAGTTTGGACGGCTGTGATCGCATCGAGGTGACAAAAACGGGGTGAGGCTGGTCTTATCCACCGGCCTGATAGAGTAGCAAGAGCAACATCCATCGACATACGTGGCAAGGCCGATCCCTGCGATCGGCCCCAAAAAATAAAAAGCAAGGATCTCACTTCAAACATGTCACGTAGTCGTGGTAGGAAGACTCCCTCCTGTAAGGGAGCACATACAAGTTGTAAACCTTCATTGAGCAATTCAATCAACATGGAGGCCGATTCCAGCAATCGGCCAAAATTATCCTCGCCATACGTTCTGCCTATGTTCAACGTCGACTTAACAGGCGACGGAAAGCTAGGGTATGGGTTTACGTCGGCTCATGAGCTAGAAGAGATTGACATTGGTCCTGGGATAAGCTACGACCAACATTCATCAGCAAGAGCCGATATCTTCAATCACTTGAAAGATTCGGCTCGGGGGGCACCTAATATGGAATAATGGACAATAAAATATGGGGGCCGATGCACGAAATCGGCCAGTAAAAAAACAAAAAGCCGATGCACAACCATCGACTCTAGAGTACAAGCTCAATAATGCAGTTTCAAATTACACAGGGAGACTCTACTAAAGGAACATCTCAAGGGCATGGAGGGCATCAGCACGAACATGATCCACCTCAGCGATCTCGGCCTCATCATCTTCGTCTTTGCCTGCCACCAGCTGCTGGTTCAAGGCGTGGATTTCGGCCAGATCAGTCTTCGGCTCGGGTTTAAGGCCTTCGCTTCCTCGAGGGAGTGGGCGATAAGAGCTTCCTTAGCTTCGATGAGCTGTTTGGTTGCCCGGACCTTCTCTTCAAGGGCCTCCAACTCTTTGCGCAAGGTCGCCGGCTCAGCAAGCATCGACAGAGGTGTCGCTTTGGCGTCCAAAGCTGCCTTTTTCTCATTAAGCCGTTGGCATTTGTCTGCAATATCGGCTTTCAACGGAAGCTGGGCGTGGCGCAGGTCGATTCGCTGACGAGCCAATTTCACCCTTGACCTGTAAGCGGACGAGTCACAACCGGCCGTAGTTTCACTCGCAGCGTCACCGGGAGATGAGGCTGGATGTCTTCCGTAATGCTCTTCACCGCCTCGGAGTCTTCAACCAATGTCTCAATGGAGGAGGAGAGCAGGGCCTTGAGATGCTGGAGTTGACCATGTGTAGCGCTGGGTCCCGGCTCCTCGCTTGCTTTAGCAGTAGCCGGTTCGATGGATTCAAGGTCAAATGTTAGCAAGCTTGAGAGGTCATAACCCTGAGTCCCTGACAAACAACAAGAAAAACGTCAGGAGACAGCAAAGGAGGAGGGTAGAGCTAAGGGAAAGGATTGTACCTCTCCTAAGACCAGAGGAACAGCCGATGAAGAGGTGATCGGCTCTTGTGTTTCTGCTGTGGGCTTGGCCAAGTTGGCCACCTTGTCGCCTACACTTTTAGAAGTTGCTAGGTCCAGGGTGGCGGATGGCATTGGTACCTCCTCGACTTCCCCACCGGAGGTGTCATCGATCCGCAAAGGGAATGGTTAGCCGATGAGAACAGCAATGGGTTAGCATGAAATATGAGCCAAGGAGAGTATGGAGGGGATTACGTTCGAAATCTCCTGGTTTGATGAATAGGCTTGCGGTTCCTTGCGAGCTCTCTTGATGCATCGGCTCTTTGTGCGTAGACCGCCCTGCCCTCGCTTTGATGGGAGTTTGGGAGACGAGCAGGTTCGGTGGGCCGACCTTTTCTTGGAAGCCGACGGTGGCAAGTCCGGCTGGCTCGTGTGGTGGTTTTCCCGAGTTGCCCGAGCTCGAGTCCCTTCGACCGGACCGTGTGTCCTCACCGGAGTTTTCTTCGGTGGAGGTCGCAGAAGGAAATACAAGCATGCCGCAGAAACCTAGAAGGATAAATGAAATCAGCCAAAGCATGGATCAACTTACGTGCAAACTTTCTTGAGCTAGAGTAGGGCTTTGGCGCTTCAAAGTCTTCCCCGGCAGCTACCTTCCTCATCGCTGTTCTCGCCTTGATCGAGGCTCGGGGGCAGCTGGCCTAGAAGACACTCTGCTTTTGGAAGCCGATTTTGGTGTCATCGGCTGGCTCGCATCACAACCTTTTTCAAAGATGGTGAGTTTTTGCAGAAGAGGACCACCGGAGCTGGTGGGAGGAATCTGAAAGGGGAGCCGTCATCATCTACAGGATCTGGACCATCTTGTTGCTGCAAGGAGACAGAACAAGGTTATAAAAGGAAATCATTGTAAGCCACTTCAATATAATTTGTGAGTAGTGGTACCTGTTCTGCAGGGATGTCATATTCAGCATCAAGTTGTTTCAGCAATGGTCCCAGAGCTCTCCTGAAGGCATGAGTCTTCCACATTGACCACCAAGTCTCAAAACCATCGGTTGATGAGGTGAAAGAGAGGTTGCGAGGAATTGGGATGGCTAGAGCGTCAAAGAAGGAATAACACCTCTGACTGGTGAGGACATCAGGTAGCTCAGCTCTGCTCTCTGTCAGGTGGTGCAGAAAGAAATGGGGATATAGTGGAGGCTTAATGTTGCAGCGGTTTCCGAGGAAGTGGTGCCAAAGAACTGTCAAATCGTGCAGAGAAGTTGAGAAGGCAAGGCATCATGATGAAGGATACTGCGACGGTTCTGCTCTGCCACGACGTGACCCTACGAAGAAAAAAAAACACAGAGGGGTTTTGAAATTATCATTGCCAAAACCAGGGGGGCATGTGTTATCACCAGAATTTAACCAAGTCTGGAGATGGGCCGTGATTAAATGGGCTTAGAGGATATGCACGGAAGATATTCCTGAATCGGCCTTGTACAAGAAGTTTGGGCTAGACTCGCCCGTGTATCCGTAAATTATAGTAGGTTACGTGTCGGTTAGAATTAAGAGATAGAGTTTAGCTCGTACACGGTTGGGTTTATTCCCAAGTTAGAAAGTCTACGGACTATAAATATGTATCTAGGGTTATTGAGAAAGGAGGACGATCACGTTCACAACAAATCAATCTAGGCGCATCGCCACCCCTTGTTTCGAGGGTTTCTCCCGGGTAAGCAACATGCTGCCTAGATCGCATCTTGCGATCTAGGCAATATCAGTTTATTCGTTGTTGCCGTTGCTCGTGCTGAAGACTTTTTGATGGCGAGCAACACCCTTATCTTAGGTGTTTTGGGGCTGACGTCGATGCTTTCACGATGTACTTGTTTAGCTACGCTGCCCCTCGATACCTAGCTGCCCTCACACCTATCTTAGGTGTAAGGGCAGCATCTTGCTTATTCTTTATTTAGTAGATCTAATCCGTTATAGTCGTTCCTTGTTCTTCAAGGATTAGTTTGATATCTGCATGGTTAGGCCTTACAAACGGGTTGAACGATCCGGGAGTGCGTAAGGTGTGGTTTATTAAGCCCTAAAGGGATTTTTCCGGGAATCAACTTCATGTTGGTTTTTAGGCCTCGTTAGGGCTGGTTTTCCATCATCTTACGTATCTGCTAGGCTCAATCACGAGTAGGATGTTCCGGTTATGCGGTGAAAACCCTAGACTATCGTAGATTAGTTTAGTTTGATATTGATTAAGCATGATCCCCATGTCATTATAAATCTAACGTGAACCATGGGGCAATCGGCTCTTTGAGCCGATCCACAGAACAACTTAAGAGCCGATCGGGGCTCGTATTTAATGTTTACGTGTTTGCCATGCGAGAAACTAGTCGAAGCAATCCATCACCTTCCTGACCAGGTATAGGTCAGGTGGCACGCCCTCGCAAACACCAGGACGCGTGCCAGAAGGCATTGCGGGCCGTCGCCCGAGGGACCAGGGTCCACCGCAGTCCTGGGAGCCTCCCGTCTCTACGGTGTTGCCCGTCGCTACTCGCCGGTGGGTTTTTGACAGCAACAGTAATGTAATCAACACAAATATCCTTAGACAAAGCATCGATGTTTTATCCCTAGTGGCAACAGCACATCCACAACCTTAGAACTTTCGTCACATCGTCCCGAGATTCAATGGAGGCATGAACCCACTATCGAACATAAATACTCCCTCTTGGAGTCACAAGTATCAACTTGGCCGAGCCTCTACTAGCAACGGAGAGCATGCAAGAACATAAACAACATATATGATAGATTGATAATCAACTTGACATAGTATTCAATATTCATCGGATCCCAACAAACACAACATGTAGCATTACAAATAGATGATCTTGATCATGATAGGCAGCTCACAAGATCTAACATGATAGCACAATGAGGAGAAGACAACCATCTAGCTACTACTATGGACCCATACCATAGTCCAGGGGTGAACTACTCACACATCGATCCGGAGGCGATCATGGCGATGAAGAGCCCTCCGGGAGATGATTTCCCTCTCCGGCAGGGTGCCGGAGGCGATCTCCTGAATCCCCCGAGATGGGATTGGCGGCGGCGGCGTCTCTGGAAGGTTTTCCGTATCGTGGCTCTCGGTACTGGCGTTTTCGCGACGAAGGCTTTAAGTAGGCGGAAGGGTGGAGTCAGAGGGCTGACAGGGGCCCCACACGCTAGGGCGGCGCGGGCCCAAGCCTGGCCGCGCGGCCCTGGCGTGGCGGCGCCTCGTCGCCCCACTTCGTAATCCTTTCGGCCTTCTGGAAGCTTCATGGAAAAATAAGACCCTGGGCGTTGATTTCGTGCAATTCCGAGAATATTTCCTTTGTAGGATTTCTGAAACCAAAAGCAGCGAGAAAACGACAGCGGCTCTTCGGCATCTCGTCAATAGGTTAGTGCCGGAAAATGCATAATAATTACATAAAATGTATATAAAACATGTGAGTATCATCATAAAAGTAGCATGGAACATAAGAAATTATAGATACGTTTGAGACGTATCAAGTATTTACAATAATAATTATCAACCAAGTTAACAATTTTTTTTGGATATTTACAACATAATTTCTGGATTTTTATAATAAAATAGCACTTATAGCATTACATCAAAATTTCACAGCAAAAAATACCGGAGATGATTGACACAAAAATCACTGGATATTTACAACATAATTCCTAAACCTTTACAATAAAAATTGCAATTGTAGCGCTGCAGCAAAAATTCACAGCCAAAAAGCTGAAGACGATTGACACAATATCATTGGATGTTTACAATATAATTTTTGATCTTTTACAACAAAAAATAACAACAAAAAATTCCAGAAAAAAGCACCACAAAATGTAGAAAAATAAAAATATGAAAAATCCAACATATCACCGGATGTAGGCGACCGCCGCCGACCTCTTGAAGCATCGCACCACCGGTTTGCAGCTGTTCGTCGACCTCACACAACACCACCGGCGATGGATCGACATCACAGACCACAGATGGTGATCTCCGGGATGCGATCTGTGCAAGTAGCGCTGCTACAGAAGGAAGAGATAGAGGAGTACAACAGGGATCTGGGGCGGCGGTGCGACGGTGCGGCGGTGCGTCGGGCGGCGGTGCGGCGGATGGCGGCTCCTGGTTTGCGGTCCCTGCAGGTGCGGTTTGAGAAGAGGAGAAAGGAAAACGAGTGGTGGATGTGCATTGACGAGAAGATAAGGTGGAGGTGGGGACCACAGTGGGACGCGTGTGCGGAAGGACGACCGATTTTTTGACGCGATCGGTGGGCTGATGATAAGTGTTTTCCTTTTATTATTAGGTATAGATAGTCTAAAATATTATAATTTTTTGCAACTCATGGATCACACAAAGTCTGGACATGGATCAACCATCTAAAAATATCTAGTAGCGTACAACGTCTTTGCATCAATATGTTAGCCACCGATTAAATCGTCAATCACGCTGGGTGTATAATTCCCGTGCCACCATAGCCAAATGGTTCGCTCATCTACCAACAGAAAATAGGATCACATATAGATCCAATGGGTAGTTAAAAGGATAACCTGCATGAATGAAGAAAAACTGCTTTGTTAAGATAAAATTATTTCGAACATTCAAAATAGCCCATAATAAAGCGCGCACACCCACTCTAATGTGGCATTTACCTTTTATTGGGCTACTCGGTTCAACCAATTACCAAGTTATAAAAATAAAATCCTTATAGTTGATAATACAATATAATCTACACACATCTAACCAAAGATACATGACCATACTTGAACGTATATGGTCGATAGTAATTATACATAAACATAATCAAACTATAGTAGTACATTAGATCCTATTTATTAGTTTGACTACAACTAATGTTCATGTTGCGCCTAGTTTAAATATAGTACTTACATACATACTTATTAATCAAAACCTGAATGGTTTCATTTAATACACGAATAAACGCACATATCCTTTGTACCATACTCATATACTTTGTAGATGGGGGATACTATCGACAAGGAGTACGCAAGGAGCTAGCGATGCTTGATGAATTGAATGATTAATTGAAGCTTACCAGTACTCATATAATTACAAAGAAACAACACCAGTATTTAAGTATGAATAATTCTAAAATAATCATGTATCGAGAAACGAATTTCTCATCACCTTCGCCACAATGAAGATTGAAAAGGAAAACGTGGCGATAGCTTATAGTTATTTTTTAGATGTTTAATCTTGTATATGGTGTATATTTTTATTTTACCAATGCTTCGATGCATGCTTCATCTTTATGATGATTGAATGAGAGTAGAAATGGAATTGTGTTGTGTTGAATGAAAGCTAGTATTAATGCCAAATTGAACAAGCAGGTGACTCCAAGAGCCGGTTGTGATAGTGCTATCACGTGTGGTTGACTGTATTATGATCTATTTCGCCGCATTTCGACATAGAACTGATTGCGACATGGGCCATTTCAGGCGATTCTGCTCAATGATGTCTAGAAAAGCTCTATTTAATTTTTCTTTGCCCGTCTGAGCAGACCTCTAGGATCGTTGACTCTGCTACCCAAATAACACGTTTACGCGTCAGCAACGAGCTAGCTTTTGGAGCCATGTGTACCGGCCTATTGTGAGTGCACAAATCTTTCGTATTGTTTTGCGTAAAAGAAATTAGTACGATGGGTCAAAGTTTTGAAATTTTAACTAGTGGCAAGTCAGTTATTTGTGAACCAGAGTTAATACTCTCTTGTACGGAGTAGCTTAAGAGATCAGACTATCATCATGGTTGGTGACATTCTCAAGGAGTGATGTTTTCTGTCAGACACTACCTAGCAAAGAGGGCATGTTGTTTATTTTCTCGTCATTTATAGCACGAACAGGCTTCAGTCCACATGTTTGACCATTATTCTCTGGTATATGTTAGAGAAATAATTCTGTGAAAGCCCACTGTGATAATTCTACAAAGACACATATTTTGGGAAAGAGATAGATATTTGATCAGTCATATCGAAGCATATTATAATCATTTGCGGCTGCGAGAAGCTCAGTGGTCCAACGAGAGGATCTCTTTGAGCCACCAAACCGCGTACTCCACATCCTGTCTCATAACCTAAGCGAACTCCACAGTATCTATCAAGGGCTAAAACTTCTTGAAAACTGCAGCAAAACAGTTCGGTGTCTTCCCTTCTTCCTCAATCTAGTCGTCGAAGTTTTAAAATGCTGCAACAAAGGTAAATGAACAATAGAATATTACTATGGAGCTGCAGAAACCATGATCTGCTTAATATATACGCCATCCATGATGAACTGAAATCAAATCTCTCTGCAGCTAGCTTGCTCATGAAATTGGCTAGCTAATACCTGATATGTGATATGTCTACATAAAACTCCATCACAACTTCAGAAGTATGCCAGAGATGAAAACCCAATAAAAACTGCAGAGATATTCATAAGATTAAGTCATGGTTAACTTGATGCAAACATAACACACCAATTATATTGAGGACAAGAGAATACTGTCTGCAAATGTAATGGATTAAGAGATGCAATTTAGCCTAACATGAGCAGTAAGAGCCACTCAGCCTAGCCAAGGAGACTGCCTGTGAGTGAGAGATACACCAAGGCCAGGCCTTGACGGTGCAAGAGCACACAGGCAAGTCATCCTTGGCTATCAGAGATCAAAACTCTTATCGCCGTGTAAGGCTTGCTCTCTTTGATCACTGCTAGCTACTGCTTTGTGCATGGTGTTTGCTTCCTTCTCAGGCCCATTTATAGTGCCTTGTAAAGCTAGGAATGACCTAATATGCCATATTCTCTTATGCCAGCAGAGATGTCAACCAAAAAACATATCGCAAGGATCTCTCACCAGCTTTTCTTGCGTCCAGAATATATTCTTGTCAACTGGAACATGCATGCGACTCTATTTAGTTCTCATGTATTTATTTTTCCTTTTCGATAAAGTAAATGTGGAAGGACGACAGGCGTGTGCGTGCATGCATGCACCTTCCATCTTGGGGAATGGCCGACTGGGAGCATGTGGTTGACACTTGACACCTTGAAAAGGAAGATTTTCTGCTCGAATATCTTTTCCAGAAGGATGACTGAATTTAACTAATTTGTAGATCTGATAGATTAAGGCTTGGCTTGCTTTTGACCTAGCTAGTAGCTACATAGATACTCGAAGAACGTCAATGTGTAGTTATATTCTCTGAAATGCGGCCTTTGCACACCCAGAAGCGTCACGTCCAATAGAAAGTTGACCCATATAGTACCCTTTGCATTTGATTGGTCTGTCAAGTGAAAAATATATCTGCCGAAAATGCTAATTCTACCCAATTTTGTAAATAGTCTCCCGCTAATTCATTCCAAGCAGAGCATAACCTATCTTACTTAAATTGTGTATGTCGGTATTTTTTTCTGAAAAGGAGGTTGAAACCCCGGCATCTACATAAAACTGATGAGTATATGAGGAAAACATGGGGATATATATATATAGTTTATTTATTATTTTCTCATCCTAATTTGTTAATACTGATTAACACATATATAGTCAGGATCCGCAATAAAGATGTTTCCTAAAGCAAATTTCCATATTAAAGGAGAAATCTTCCCCGAGCAAATCTAGAAGAGTGGTGCTATAGGGAATGTTATGTTGTGATCCAAATTCATTAAAGGGAGGCTAACTTCTGACGAGCGGAGTGAGGCCCGTCGCCGGAGACTTGTTACGGATCGATGCCACCGCCTATATATACTCCTTGTAAGCCGCCGGCTAGGGTTTATCAGATTATAAGATAACCCACGACATTTGTAAACACTCCCCGATGTAGTGAAGTTTTGCTGGCTGACGGCCGTGGTTTTTCTCCCACTGTGTTGGAGGGGTTTTCACGTTAAAATCTTGTGTCTCCGCTGTGATTTCTTTTTCGTTTTTCGTTATTTGCTTGTCATTTTTATAACAAGTGGTATCACAGGCCGTGTTTCAATCTAGGGTTTGCAACATGTCTTCCTTCAAGTTCGATCTACCGCAGCTGGGCTACACCATGCGATTTTCTCTGTGGCAAGTGAAGATGAGCGCGATTCTCAATCGCCCAAACTTCTTATCTAGATGAAGCTCTCAAAGGATTTGGAAAGTTCGATGCGAAGACTTGGACCAACGAGGAAATGCGGAAGGACCGTCAGGCTTTGTCATTGATTCAACTTCATATATCCAATAATATTTTGCAGGAAGTGCTAGCTGAGAAAACTGCATCGGCATTGTGGTTGAAACTAGAATCGATCTGCATGTCCAAAGATCTAACCAGTAAAATGCACTTGAAGATGAAGTTGTTCTTGCACAAGCTGCAACAAGGTGCGTCAATGATGAATCACCTATCGATCTTTGGAGAGATTGTTTCTGATTGTTGTCCATGAAGGTAAAATATGAAGATGAGGATCTCGCTCTTCTACTATTAGTATAATTGGCTAATTCTTTTGCGAATTTTTCAGACACCATATTAAAGCCGTGATGAACCAACCCTTGTTAAAGTTTATGAGGCCCTCCAGCAGAGAGAAAAGAAGAAATCTATGGTGTCGGCAGAGGGATCTTCATCTACGGCAGAAACACTACAGGTTCGGGGAAGGACCGAGCAAAGAAACAACTACTACAATAGAGATAAGACAAAGACCAACATAGGTCACTCAAAGTCGAAGAGACGAGACAGTAAGTTCTTCAAGTATTGTAAGAAAATTAACCACAATATTGATGATTGTTGGAAGATGCAGAACAAGGAGAAAAGAAATGGTACTTACGAACCGAAAAACAAATTTGATGGTGATGGTAAGGTTGTTGTTGTTTCCAGTGATAATTCTGCTGCCTAGTTGTGTTTGTTGGTTGTGTTTCTGGTAGTAATGAGTGGATACTCAATTCTACATGTTCGTTTTATATTTGTTGTAACAAAAACGGATTCAGTTCTTATGAGTTTGTGCAAAGTGGAGATGTTGTGTATATGGGAGATAGCAACCCAAGGGAGATCATGGGCATTGGCTCTGTTTAGATCAAGATGCATGATGATATGACACATACACTGACAGATGTGAGACACATACCTAGCATGGCCAGAAATTAATATCTCTTAGTACCCTTGATGTTGATGGGTACAAACACTCCGGTTCTCGCGGAGTTCTGAAGGTATCAAAAGGTTCTCTTTTTCACATGATTGATGATATGAATTCGGCGAAATTATATGTTCTTAGAGGTAGCACTTTTTCTAGTATTGTTGTTGTTGTTGTTATTCCTGGTGAACCTAGTAAAATTAATATGTGGCATACGCTTCTTAGACATATGAGTGAACATCGCATGGCAGCATTGCATAGGAGAGACCTGCTAGATGGCTACAATTTGCGTAAGTTTGAGTTCTTTAAGCACTACATTTTTGGTAAGCATAAAAGAGTTAAATTCAATGCTTCCATTCATACCACTAATGGGAATTTAGATTATGTGCATGCCGATGTGTGGGGACGTTCCTGCAAGACTTCTCTTGGTATTGCAAAGTACATGATTACCATCATTGATGAGTACTCCGGAAAAGTGTGGCTTTTCTTTCTGAAAGATAAATTTTATGTGTTTGATGCTTTTATAAAGTGGAAAGTTATGGTAGAGAAGCAAATAGAAAAGAATGTTAAATCGTTTCGTACTGACAATGGCATGGCTTTTGTTCTACAGTTTTTAATGATTACTGCAACGACAAAGGAATTTTCAGCACCGCACCATCCTATGCACTCCTCAACATAATAGTGTGGCTCAGAGGATGAACAAAACCATCACTCCATGTTGTCCAATGCTGGTATGCATATACATTTTTGGGCTGAAGCAACCTCCACCGATTGTTACTCGATAAACAGGTCACACTGCATTCCGCTTGATAAGAAAACTGTTGTTGATGTATGGTCTAGTTCACCTGCTGATTATTCACAGTTGAGAGTTTTCGGTTGCATTGTTTATGAACATGTTGATAATAGAAAACTAGAAACTAGGGCTATTAAGTCTCTGTTTCTTCGTTATAGTTCAGGAGCTAATGTATATAAGTTATGAAATCTTGAAATTAAGAAAGTTTTGCATAGCATGAATGTTCTCTTTAATGAGGCTATCATGTTTTGTAAGAGTTATTCCATAGATGTTCTGATGCTATTGATTTATCTGATGTTTCCGATGATGAGCAATAGAGGATTACCGTGCAGGTGGAGCACGTGGAGAAGAAAGAAATGATGTTGTTGAAAATGATAACACTGTTTTTCAACACTCGTCACCTATTTTGCAGCAAACAAATAATTCCATTGTTGTTGATAGACCTAGGCGTAACAAAGTTCCACGTCCTTGTTTAATTGAAGAGTGTAATTTTGTTCATTATGCTTTGAGTTGTGCTAAACGGGTGGAGCATACTGAACATGTTACATATGTTGAGGTTGTTGCATCCATTGACCGTGAGAAGTGAATTTTTGCTATGCAATAGGAGATGCAACCGCTTGACAAGAATGGCACATGGGATGTCGTGTACTTGCCTAAACAAAAGAAGATTATCCGATGTAAGTGGATATTTAAAAGAACAGATGGTTTGTCTCCTAATGATCCTCCAAGGTTTAAGGCAAGGCTACTAGCGAAAGGCTTCAGCAAATTCCAGGTATTGATTATAATGATATATTCTCTCCGGTTGTGAAGCATAGTTCCATTCTTGCATTCTTTGGTATTGTGGCTATGCATGACCTTGAGCTTAAGCAATTAGATGTGAGGACTGTTTTTCTGCATGGAGAACTTGAGGAGGAGATATACAAGGACCAACTTGAAGGTTCTGTTGTGCCTAGTAAGGAGGATTTCATTTGCAAGTTAAAGAGGTCCCTTTATGGTCTGAAACGGTCCTCAAGACAGTGATACAAAAGGTTTGATTCATTTATGCTTGCACATGATTTTAAGAGATCTCATTATGATAGCTGAGTTTACATCAAGTTTGTTAATAGATCACCTATATACTTGATGTTATATGTTGATTTCTGCCAAGATCAAGAAAGAGATCATACTTTGAAAGCACGATTAAGTAGTGAATTTGAGATAAAGGATCTTGGTACTGCTAAGAAAATATTAGGTATGAAAATTACAAGGGAAAGAGAATCTAGTGTGTTATTTCTTAGTCAGCAAAATTACATTAAGAAAGTTCTTCAACGTTTAAATTTGCATGATGCAAATTCTATTAGTACACCTATTGATCATCACTTCAAATTGTCAGGATTGCAATGTCCTAGTATTGATAGAGATATTGAGTACATGTCACGAGTTTCATATTCTAGTGTTGTTGGTTCCTTGATGTATGCCATGGTTTGTTCTCACCCTGATTGATCATATGCTATGAGTTTGGTCAGTAGATGCATGGCTAATCCTGGTAAAGAATATTGGAACGTTGTTCATTGAATTTTCAGGTACCTTCGTGGCACATCCAAAGCTTACTTGAAGTTTGGCAAGACCGGTGAGGGACTCACAGGCTATGTGGATTCAGATTTTGCTTCCAACTTGGATAAGAGAAGGCCCATAACAGGTTATGTGTTTATTGTTGGTGGATCTGTTGTGAGTTGCGAGGAAACGTTACAAGCTATCGTTGCCCAGTCTACAACCAAAGCGGAATATATGGCTATTGATGAAGCTTGCAAAGAGTCTGTTTAGTTGAAAGGTTTGTATGCTGAGCTTTGTGGAGATGATACTTGCATTAACTTGTTCTGTGATAGTCAAAGTGTCATATACCTTACAAAAGATCAAATGTTTCATGAGAGGACAAATCACATTGATGTCAAGTACCATTTTATGAACGTGACATTATTGCTCAAGGTAAACTAAAGGTATGCAAGATAAGTACGAAGGGTTTTGGTGCCCAAGGGGCAATAATAAAGGAATATTTATTATCACCAATCTATGTTCATGATAATGTTTATATATCATGCTTATTGTATTATCCGAAAACATAATACATGTGTGGAATATGAACATAATATGTTCCTAGTATGCCTCTATATAGTTCGTGAAATAAGTGTTAGTTATTGGTTTCCATAGCCATGGATATAGCGTCACTTATTAGCGAGGTCATATTATTAAGGAGAATAATATGATGGACTTGGCCTAATCAAATCGTAGCAATTGATCGTGTTACATAGTTCTAATTGCGAAGCTTTCCCGTTGTTATTTATACTATTCCTTTGACCATGAGATTATACAACTCCCGTGTACTGGAAGAATGCATAGCTTGTTACAAGCGTCACTTCGTAATTGGGTGATTATAAAGCTATCTCCTATGTATTTCATAAGATACTTATTGGGTTGTATGTTATCAAGAGTGGGTTTGTCCATCGCCAAGTAACAGAAAGATATTCTCTGGACTCTCTTGGTAATACGCACTCAATCGCTGGCAAGCCCGTGACTAGGTCACATGAGGGTGCGCTATTACGACGAGAAAAGAGTACTTACCAGTAACAAGTTAAGAACAAGGTATGAAGGTACCAACGATCAAATCTTGGGTAACTAAGATATCACAGGACATGAGAATATATATGAATGACATAAGTGGTTCACTCGATAAGATCATCGTTGAATATATAGGGGTTAATATGTATGTCCAGATCCCTCTATTAACCATTGTCTAGGGACATAGTCATGTCCGCATAATCGCAAACCCGTAGGGTCACACACTTAAGGTTTAACGCCGCTAGAGATATATAGATATCAAGTGCAGTGTTTTCGGTGTCCCGAATGGATTGGGGGATATCATGGATGGATTCGGAAGGGCGACAAACCTATAGGAACATATATGGGAAGTATCGGAATGGTTCCAGAAAGTTCCGGATTTTTCGGTTCTACCGAACATTCCAGAAGGGGGGAACCCGGCCACCTAGACTAGGGCCGAGTGGGCCCCACCCGCGCGCCAAGTGGGCCGGCCGGCGCCCGTGGCCGAGTGGGAGAGGGAAAGTCCCCCTCCACTCGGTTTGGAAGTGGAAGGGAGGAGCTTTCCTTTTCCTATTCCGATTCATTTGGGGACTTCCTTATTTGGTTCCAATATGAGTTTGACAAGGTTTGACTGAGAGTCCAATTAGGATTCAGAGATCCTACGACCTCTCGGGTCCGAGCCTTTATATACGGGAGCCCCGGGGCTGGCCACAACATCCAAGTACACAAGTCGCCACACATCCCCGAGCTCCCCACGCCTAGTGCCGCCGCCAGCCACATGCCACCGCCGCCCACCGCCCGTCGCCGTCCACCTCGCCGCCGTCGAACGTCCTCATTAGGATCCTCCTCTGTGCCCCGCTGTTTAACTCCGTTGGTCCTCGGACCTCCGCCGGTAATCGTCGGAATCTCGCCGGAACCCCAATTCCGGCGAACTCCGAAAAGATAGTCCGGGCTAAGCCTTGCCGGATTTGCACCAAGTTCGTGGTACAACCGTCGTGACGCTAGAGCGATTTCTCTACCTCGACTCCAACTTGCTGGAACAAGAAGGAGCCGATGTCGTCAAGCCGTACGTGTGCATCACCTTGGAGTCGCCGCACAAGCGACGGAATTGATCGAGTTGGATCGCCAAGACAGAACGGAACGTGATCGTCTGCATCGACACCAACGGTTAAGCTTCCTCACCCGATTTGCAATGGTACGCAAATCAAGTTATCGCATTTTTACATGATTCCGCATCGTTACATGCATCTCCTATATTAGATCTATTATTTCTATGCTGCTGCATAGGAATTTTTTTCTATGCTATCAATCCCTACAAAGTACTCACGATAATCCTGCAGATATGATGACAAAGCCGGTTTTGTTTCTAAGTTTGAGCTTTGCTCGAGCTTGGTTGGTATAACGGTTTAGCTCAGGTGGTTGTTAGCGTCAACAAGTGTTTTTTTTGTTGTTCAGGAGATTATTGAAGTTCATGCTACGAGAAGTAATTTGTGTCAAGGTGGAGTTTGTTATATTGTGATCCAAATTCGTTGAAGAGAGGCTAACTTCTGACGAGTGGAGCGACACCCGTCGCCGAAGGCTTGGGCCGAAGAGGAAAATGCTAATTCTACCCACATATTACCCTTTATATCTGATTGGTCTGTGGAGTGGAAAATATATCTTCCGAAAATGCAATTCTACCCAATTTTGTAAATAGTCTCCCGCTAATTCATTCAAAACCTATCTTACTTAAATTGCAGTATTTTTTCTGACAAGGAGGTTGAAACTACGGCATCTACATCAAACTGATGAGTATATAAGGAAATCATAGGGGTATATATAGTTTATTTATTATTTGCTCATCCTAATTTGTTAATACTGACTAACACATATAGAGCCAGGAACCGCAAAAAAAGATATTTCCTAAAGCAAGTTTCCATATTAAAGGAGAAATCTTCCCCGAGAAGATCTAGAAGAGTGGTGCTATAGAGAATGTTATGTTGTGATCCAAATTTATTAAAGGGAGGCTAACTTCTGACGAGCGAAGCGAGGTCTGACACCGGAGGCTTGGTACGAATCGATGCCATAACCTATATATACTTCTTGTAAGCTGACTACTAGGATTTGTCAGATTATAAGATAATCTACGGCGTTTTTAAACACTTCCCGATATAGGGAAGTTTTGCTGGCTGGCGCCCTTTTTTCCCCATTTGTGTTGGAGGGGTTTTCTAGGTTAAAATCTTGTGTCTCCGATGCGATTTCTTTTTCGTTCTTCGTTATTTGCTTGTCGCTTTTATAACAGGGAAGACCCCATGAAGCTTGATGGTTGATTTATACTCTATTGTTTTAATTGTTGAGACCCTGGTGTCGAGGGTTTGATGGAGTTATTGTGTTGGGATAGTTTTGTCGGTCCGAATTTGTTGGTTTGGGGGTGTGGGATAGTTTTGCTATCCAGGTTTAGTTGTGTTTGATCTGATGTTGTAACTCTTTTAGCCCGGTTTTCTACTAATTAATCAGGCAATTTTTTTCTTCTTAATTATTAGATGAGACAATTATTTTACCTCCGCTTCAAATAAAACTGAGTTGCAAAATGATAATTATTTCCAGCTTTATCATATAGAGAAATAGAGAGGGTAGCTCTGTGCTTTGCGGCTCATGTATCATGTATGTTGACCTGGCCTACTTTGTTTGGCTTATGCAAGGGAATACTTATCTTCTTTGTCTGCAGCTATAGACATACATGATGTAATCCTCCCTTTGTCCGTTTTTTTTGTGGAATTTGGATAAGGATGGCCAGGAAACTATACAATGTTTCTAGACCAGTGTGTAATCTATCCCAGAAATTATATTTTCGGAATGAATATCCAAACTATTTTTCTATCAATAATGTCGTGGATGTATATCAACCGATGCAGAGAGGCTGGGTTTTTTTTTCCTTTTTGGAATAAAATGTCACCACTAAGACTTATGTCGGAAATTGTAATACAAATATAATTTTATGTATGCATATCATCATTGGACTAAATATGAACCTATACATTTTCAGCCAAAATATTATATTTACGTTGATCTGAAGGATCCAGGAGAGAGGGTCTAAAACTGCATCTTCCGTGAATGTATCAAAACTATTTTGATAACACCAAATTGGAAATAGTTTTCTTCAAAATTTACGGCGGCACACCCTAAACTATTTTTGTATGATTTTGCAGGATGATTCTTCTAGCAGCTCTAGCCCTACGGCTATGGTGTGCCATATTAAGTTCCTTTCCATGGAAATATGGGGTGACCTGTTACCGTCATATGCCAATAAGATGCCATTCGACATTCTTCATGGTGAAATCATTATTGTTTTAAAAAAGTTAGAATGAAACCATGAAATTGCACATAAAAATATTTTTTGTCGACATCATGCAGATCTGATCACCTGGGTCAACAAATTCTTTTCCAAAGATTGCAAATTTACAGCAAGGTCCTTGTCGGCTAGATCTACATGTGTATCAATGCACAAAAAGGAGAATCTAAGGCTCATAAATTTATATCCCAGATGAACAACGCCATCTTGTTCCAACTTCTGACATGCGATTATCAGCTATCATGTTCTGGACTTGTGGTTCGACAGCTTTCCTCTGTCCTCTCCATACTTGCTGAGTAATAAGCTAGCACCTGCATGTTTAAGGTGTAGGGATATGAGCATAAAGCAAGATGAGCATGTAATAATATATTCGTTTCTGTTCTAGAAACAAAAACTAGTTCTTTTCACTTCTATAATACATGCAACAAATCAAGAGAAGCAATTTCAGCCTAGCATGAGCAGCAAGAGCCACTCGGTCTAGCCAAGGTGACTGCCCATGAAACCCCACACCTCCAAGGCTAATTAGGCCTCTGTGGGAGGAAGAAGACATAGGCAAGTCATCCTTGGCTACCAGAGGTAAGGCACTTGCAGCCATGTAAGGCTTTGCTCTCTGCTCTTCTTCTCCTCCTTGCTGATATCATTTTTGTGCATGTATGGCTGGCTATTTATAGGCTGGTGCATGGCCATATTGTTCACATCACACTAGAACCTTTCGGCATTATCTTCTTTTGCATAGAACATATTCTCGTTCCAGATAATGTCAACCCGTATGGATATGGACAGCTAGCTCATTCTCGAAAAAATAAATATGGACCGCTAACTTTCTATCTCATCCCTAGTGGCACAACCAGACATTTGGTTTCTGCAGAAAAACTAAGGCGTGCCCATCGTATTATGAGACCACACACAATGACACAAAGAGTAACAATGCATATGATGGATCAGACGTTCAGCATATCAGAGCAAATATATAACACGGGCATCAATGGAGACATCTCGATCTGCAACGTAACTAACTATAAGAGCAAACTATGAAATGGAACAAGATTTTGGATAGATATAAGTGGAAGATTTGGTTATTCGACTTTACCTTGTTGGAATTCAGCAGCCTAACCGAGTTCAAATTTAAGGCACAGTGTGGGCCGAAAAAAATATGTGGAGCATCCTTATATGTGTCTCCCACTATTAGGCCTAAGTTCTATCTAATGGGCCCTTCGAAAGACGAGCTTCTGTGATAGGGTGTCGCGGCCAGGCCCATACATGCGGCATCTGCAGACGGATATTGTCTGGAAGTCATTTTTTGCGGGCTATTTTGGAGGAAATCATTAACTCTATGATAATGAAGAACCTGTGCACGTATAGTGCTATTCTGGAGGAAATCAAAGCTACGTTCTAGTAGCTTCGAGGTAGTTAAGTTTAATACGAATGTAGGAATTCAAATAGTGATGCTCATCTAGTGGCTAGAAATGCAATTGCACAACCTTTTGGTCGCCGTCTGTGGCTGACCAATCCTCTAGATTTTGTATCTGATGTTGCTAATTATGAATAAAAGTCTCTAATTTACCTAAAAAAACATGCCAGATATTTAATATAAAAAACAAAAACAAAATGCAAGATAAATTTTCAGAAGGAGAAAAAAAAAGTGAGTGGCAGTTTCTTACCATATGATTAAACTGACATCTGTTAAATTAAAGATCCATAATACTCATCTTATCTGTGCATCACTTATCTAGCCCGAATAAGGAAAAAACTTAAGGTGTCCATGTTTGAAGCAAAAGAATCAATTGGTTCTTGTTTGCTAAGTCCCCTATTCCATTTTTATACATTGTATTATGTTTTACAAAAGTTAAGCTTTCCAATCTTTAAACCAATTTATAGGAAAAATAATCATTAACATCTACTGACCAACAATACAATGTTGATATTTTCTGTATGGTCAAAGATAGTCATGTTTGAGATTTGAACAAAAAAACTAATACAACTTTTAAAAGTAATGGGGAAGTATTAAAAGTCACCTATGAGGAACACGTCACCACAAACACAATCCAAGCACATTTCCACCTCTCAAATTAACCACATGTGCATCTTGATTTAAACTCAGATGAGTTTACAACAAACTGTCTACATGAAAACTATACAAACAAAAGAAACTAAGTATCCAAATGACCAAAAACTCGACAAAAGGGAGCATGTTAATATCAAGAAGATATCAAATACACATGGTATCTGCAACAATATAATGGCAAGATCTAGTCAAGACATCAAAGATTCACACAACAAATAAAGGAAAAGTGGATGAAAGAAAAGAAAAAAAGGGCATGATCCTGCAAAACGAGTAGCAAAAAGAAACAAACACCACCATTGGTAATATTTACATTGAAACTTTGAAAAAGGACCTCCAAACGCGATGCCTTTAGGAACGGAACATGGCACAAGCATTGTCATGGCCTTATCTGGCCATGAATGATCGAACATGTATTTCCACCCCGGGAGGGGGTCTGATCTTCATAAAAATCTTTTAACAAGGAAATGGCTATGAGTCCACCATTGTCAAGTACAACCAATGAAGGCTAGACGACCTTGGATTTCACCCTAGAGATCGCAACTCGGTAATTGAAGAACACCACCAAAAAAGAAGTCACCATGTATTGCCACCTCCACTTGCCAAGAACACTTGTGCAATGTAGGGATCCCCAGGCTCACATTCGTCATGCACCTGGTTTTAACATGGACATCGTCCCACAAACGAAATTACGTTCGTCTTCTCCCCATCCATATTTCATACATACTCAGAGAGAGGCGAACACACGCAAAGGTTCTAAACCATGGCCGTGCAAGGCGAGTTGGCGGGCTATCATCGTCGTTTTCCCACTTCCACCAACATTGAGAGTTCTCAAGCTCGATATGAGCATTGAGATGGTTCTTTCAACTCTCGGGCCTTGTCGATCCCTTCGGACACATGAACCTGACATTCACCGCCTCCACCAGCACGTTAGTAGCCGCGACATTTTTCTTGTCATGGTCGGCATGCCGAAGGGTATCGACGAAAAAATGGTGCGCCATGCGGATGGTGATCTCCATAGACCTTGCCTACGTCCATCGGCAACGACGATTTAGAGGCTAAGGCGGCATCAGGGTGTGGTCACAGATTGGTGGGAGCAGGATTGGGAAAGCGAGAAGTTGGTTGGAGACACCGTGGAGCACCGCGACGGCGGCAATTGCCTACGACACCATGTGGAGGGTAGTTCACCATCGACCGCACCACTAGGAAGTGATCGTTGCTCGCTGCCCGAAGCAGGTCGGTATGAAGCTGGTTGATGACAATGTCAGGCCGTTGATAGGATGATTGACAGCTGGATCGTAGGTGCTACAGGATGAGGACTAGAATGGGGGTAGGAAGGCGAGGACGAGACGCCCCACCATTGTCGAACAATGCCATCGACGATGACAAGGGGGAGGTGGAGATGGCCGGAGGCCTTTGCTGGTGGAACTTTATCGCCCGACCTACGGCTCGGGAGGTGCCGGTTTGTGCGAACACTAGTTCAGCAATATTTTCTTATAGTACTCCCTCCAGTTCATATTACTTGATGCTGAAATGGATATATCTACAACTAAAATGTAGCTAGATACATCTATATTAGCATCAAGTAATATGAATCGAGAGAGTATTTGAATTCATCTAATTTTCTAAATGTTTCTTCAAAATGAGAAGCTCAAAATCACTTTGTGCAAGGGAGCATCAAGCTGCCCCGGCAACAGTGGCATTCGACACTCACGCGAGCCGCGAGTATAGGACAAGATAACTTTATTTCCGGTAAGATTGGATTCGTTGGCCAATAATAGTAACTCAGTAGCATACATAGTATACAACTCGAATCCGTCGACCAAACAGACGCTTCTGGACTGCGCCGCAATTAACTAAACCAGATTATTTGTTAACAAATAATAATGCAGTCGCAGTCGCACGTACCAGGGCTAAAAGAAGGAGCCAACAGGGCTCAGGCAGGCTGCTAATACAATACTCGCTAATCATGGCCTTCCACTAGCGCTCTAACCCGCCATAGTTTAATCCTTCACTTGCCAAATCCAGCTACATATTTGTAGATACTTCGTCCAAGATTTCGAGGGGGGTTTGTTTATCTCCGTGGCGTCATCGCTGACCTCAATTCCAACAGCTGCTGGCTAGTTGCAGCAGCAAGCAAGTGCTAGTACAGGTACAGGTACAGCATATTCTTTATGCTGCTATTTGTACTAATGTCAGTTAGCAGTGTGATCTGGGAGTAGTTTAGACGTGCGTGACGGTATTAGCGCATATGTTAAGACTGTTTGGTGGATTTTCAGGGCATGAATGACGGCGAGGGAAGGATGCAACGTGGGCGAAGGTGCCACACCTTCCAGGACATAAAAGTGAACTCATAGGTGCATAAGTTTTGGCTCTAGGTGCATATGAAAGTATTATGAAAAAAATGCATAAACACAAAATTTAAAATATCAAAAAAAATGAAATGAAATTTGGGTTGTATATCCAGCAGTTGTGTAGAGTTGGAATTGGACGCCGGCCTTCTCTGTATAGTAGTAGTGTTAGGGTTAAGCTTAGGTCTGGTCTAGGTTTAGGGTTTGCCCTGTGTGGCGTCTAGCATCTTGCCATCGAGGAGCTCGCTGCAGGAGTTCTCGAGTGGCTTCTGGTGGTTGTGGCGGCGCACACGAGTAGAAAAGGAGCTTTAGTCCCAATTGGTAACGAGATTTAGTCTCGAATTCGCAATCGGGACTAATTATGCGAGACTAAAAGCCCCCCCCCCCCTTTAGTCGCGGTTTCTTACGAACCACGACTGAAGGCCCATCCACGTGGGCTACGGACGTGCGTCGGGGCGGTCTACCTATAGTTCCGGTAGGTGTGACCAACCGGGACTAAAGGCCTCTGCAGGTTTAGGATTTAAATCCCTAAATCTAGTTTATTATGTTGTGTTTTCATTTCTTTTATATTTTATTTTATGTATTATTTTAATTTCAAGGAAGTTTCAGTACACCTATTCTACGCTAGTATATACACGTTACAGGTTGATGCATATGAATATATACAATTTCAAACGAGAAGAATTCAAGAGGAATATATATAATATTCAATCTCGGGTGACCATATACAACTTCAAACAAGTTTCCATATACAATTTACGGCATTAGAAGTTCTTCGTCCTCGTAATGATGTTTTCCATTAGGATGGAGGACTTTCCTCATCAAAAATCCTGCTAATTCCTCTTGAATTGGTCGGAAGCGAGCTTCTGGATTAAGCTTCTTCCGCAAGTCACTCCTCCGCAAGTTGATATCCTGAGCCCTCCGCTCAGAGGTGAGTCCCCGGATGAACTCACAAACATAGTATCCACATAGATTGGTCCCCTTTGGCTGATTTGGAACATTAGATAACCTTCTAAATGATAGCTGATCTTTGAATTCACCGGTTATGTTATCTTTGAACCGTTTCCAAACCCTGCAGGGCAAAGAAATTAAGGAACAAGGGAGTTAGGGAGTTATTAGTTACTTGATATCAGGAAATGAACGAAAGAGGCTGATATAGTGCGCAAATGATTGAAAATAATTACTTTTGCAGCATTAATCTTATGCCGGTCCAATAATCAGGATAGTTTTCATCATCCCCTTCTTCATTTTCTTCCATTCTAACCCCTCTTTCTCCATGCTTGGTCCAACAATTATAGCTTGGCATGAAACCGTGCCGAAGCAGGTGCACGTGAACGACTCTTAAGGAAGAGTAACCCTTCTGATTCTTACAGTCAGCACATAGACATATAACAAACCCCCCTGCTTGTTCGCATTATCCACTGCGAGGAAATCATTCAAACCCGTAATGAACTCGCTCGAGAGTCGGTTACCGTACATCCATTACCGATTCATCTGCATTATTATTATATAAAGTATATAATTAACCATCATGCATTTGTTAAACTAACTAGCTAGAAATAATAGAAATTAAACTATGAACTACACATGCATATTTTGATGGGATTCGTAGCATAGAAAACAAAAAATTTCCTACCGCAAGAACGAAACACAAGCCAAGATCTAATCTAGAAGATGGTAGCAACGAGGGGATCACGAGACTAACCCTTGAAGATTTCCAAAGCCTACGAGATTAGATCTCGTTGTTGCAGAAGATGAATACTTGTCACTTGCAAAAGCGCGTAGAAGATCTTGATGGTGCCACAAACGGGCAGCACCTCCGTACTCGGTCACACGTACGGTGTTGATGAAGACGACGTCCTCCTCCCCGTTCCAGCGGGCAGCGGAAGTAGTAGATCCTCCTCGGAATCCCGACAGCACGACGGCGTGGTGGCAGTGGTGGTGGAGATCTCCGGCAGGGCTTCGCCTATGCGCTGCGGGAGAGATATGTGGAGGAGGGGCGCTAGGGTTTGGGGAGAGGGGGGTCTAGGGCGCCGGCCACTTGGGGGCTGCGGTCTAGATGGCTTTGGTGTGGCCGGCCCCTCCCCTTGGCTCCTCATTATATAGGTGGAAGCCCCCACACTACTAGGAAAAGGCTTATAGCCGCACTCCTTACCGCCGGCAAATACGAGTTGAAGATGCCAGCGGTAATACCTTCCAGGGGGGCCTAACACTACCGCCGGCGCAGGAGGTAGGATGGCGCCGGGGGTGCCTCCAATACCGTCGGCGAAATGGGCACGAAGGCGCCGGCGATACAATGGGCCGCGGGTACACAATTGGGCCTGGCGTTACCGCCGATGAATTGGCCCCAAAGGCGCCGGGGGTAATGGGCTCTACCGCCGGCGAACGTGGGCTGTTGACGCCGGGGGTAATGGGCCCTGCCGCCGCGCCAGAGTGGGCCACCCAGCCTTCACTTACCACCGGCGTTTCTGACCCTTAGATGCCGGCGGTAACGGTCTCTACCGCTGGCATTTTGATGTCTAAGCGCCGGCGGTAACCTGGGGTTGGCCATTAAGACGACCAGCCACCTACTACCACCCACACACACTCATATGTGATGGCAAATCAACCCAAGCACTAGTTAGCTCATTCCCCCACCTATTTTAGCTGTTTCAACCAACAAAATATGATGTATTTGAGCAAATCATGCACTACCTAGCCCCTCTAGCATGATTTGCATGATCTAGATCTAGATCTATCTCCTCCCACCACCTTTTCCACTAGATCTAGCTAGATCTCTCTATTTCTAGATCTCTAGATCTCTCGAGCATAAAGTCGACGTGTGGCGTCTCTCCAGTGCTTTTGGACGTCGCGTCAACTAATAGGTATATAACTAATGAGTGGAATGTTCATGAGTTGGTGAAAAGTCGCGGTTATGTCACTAGTGATGGCAAAAGGCGCGGTTCCATATATGTAAATGCATTGTTTTGCATTTGTTGACGTGTGCAGGAACATTGAGTTGCCAATGTTTTGCCGGAATGTTGATTAACTTCCGTTCCGGCGAATTTTTGGAACTCCAGACATGACAATATTTAGCAAAGGTCATGCCGAATTTTTTCGTGAAAACCGAGGCGGCGGTTGTAATCAATTATCTTGTCCTGTAGGCGACGATGGTCATCAAGATGAGGGAAAGCGTCGTGGATAGATACGTGGAACGCGCGACGGCCGACATGTATCAAAAAAAAGTGAAAGGATATAATGTGTCCTTGTCGAAGATGCAAGCTAGGGTCGTTGTTCGACCCCTTTTCAGGCATAGTGAATGAGCACCTGCTCAGGTATAGTTTCATGGAGGGGCATACTCAGTGGATGAGTGACGATGGAGATGATGATATCGAAGGTGATGATGATGGAGATGATGATGGTGGAGATGATGATAACGAAGGTGATGAAGAGGATGCCCCATACGGCAATGGAGACGAGGTTGAAGAGGATGGCGCACACGTTGATGGTGATCAAGAAGGCCGGGAAGAACATGCGGCCGATGAGGACATGAGTAGAAATACCCTGCTAACCGCGGCCATGCAGGACCGTCATGTTCAAGAACTTCTTCTCAGCAACACATCGACCGACCCCAAAATCGCTGGTAGACGAAAGTCTAAGCTGGATCAACTCGAGGTAGACTCGAGAACTCCGTTGTATGATGCAGCTCGTGGGACGGAGGAGAGCCGTCTGAGAGTAGCTCTCGATATTATGGAGATGAAGGCAAAGCACAAATGGACGGACACAAGCGTGGACGAACTCTTCGGATACTTGAAGATCCACTTTCCTAAAGATAACACATGTGCCGGTAGCCTACAGGAGGCCAAGAAAATCGTGTGCCCTCTCGATTTACCGCACCAGAAATACCACGCCTGCATCAGTGACTGCGTAATATATCGGAACGAGCATGCCAATCTCGATACATGCCCACAATGTGGAGAATCTCGATACAAGAGAGGGACAAGAAAATCTCCTCGAAAAGTTGTGTGGTACTACACTTAACAGGGCCCACTTAGTAGCACTACAGCACATGAACGAGGTACAGCCTTGGGTGGATCAGCACATAAACATGATCAAGAGCAGGGCTGACAAGCCGATGACGGAAGAAGAGGTATTTAGAGCGCACAACTCCTCTTTTGCGAGCTGGTTCAAAGACCAGATTGATGCCAATCCCCCACCAATGGCAAGCGACGTAGACAAAATGATATTGGCCTTGTCTTATGGGCCCGCCCCCAACCTCATGACTTATCGAAATACGACATCAACGGTTACACATTCTCCACAGAGGAGAGAGACAAAAGAAGCGACTATCGGAACTCGGGTGTGACGATGGAATCGTACACGGGTGAAGAGAAGAAAAGGTACTACGGAAGGATCGAGGAAATCTGGGAGCTCGACTACGTCGGGGAGAAGCTACCGATGTTTCGTGTCAGATGGGCTACGGACGTCACAAAAGAAGATGCGTATGTCACCACCATGCGACTTCCCCCCAAATCCAAGACCAAGAACCCCACCGCACAAAATGAGCCTTGGGTATTGGCTAAGCACGTCGAGCAATGCTTCTTCATAACTAACCCGTCAAGGCCCAGCCGTGTTGTCGTAAGGAGAGGAAAAAGGGCCCTCGTCGGAATGGATGGAGTTGCCGACGAGCAAGACTTCGACGGCCTCGTCGGAGACCCAATGATGGAAGAACCCGATGAAGATGATAGAACCTACACACTAAGAAGAAGAAGGACGACGCTACCTAGGTCAAGTGTTCCTCCATACACAAGGAGTCGCGACGATACCGGTGGGGTCACAAGGACCAAGCGGAAGGGACTTTGAACAACACCATTTGTCCTTCATGTTTATCCTAAATTTATGTCTTGGTTTTTCATCGGATATCGCCGAAAGGACTTTGAAGCCATTCAAGAATTAAAATCATAAATTTATGTCTTGCAATATATCCTTCATTGATTTTTTATCGGATGTCGCCAAAAGGACTTTACAATTTAAGAATTAAGTCTTAGGTAGAAAAGGGAAGGGAAAAAAAGGTTGGCCTTTTTGCATCCACAGGGATTCGAACCCTGGGTGCTTCAGCATAAGATCGAGAGTGGCACCACTGTGTTAAGGACTCGGTTTTGATTAATTAACATGTTTATACAACTAAAGGCGTCTCGCCAGCCGGGAAGGAAAAAATATACCCCCGGCGAATTAGGCCCTTTCCGCCGGTGGAAACTAACTATGGCCCACATGTTAGTGAGTGCGAAGTTACCGCCGGTGTTTATGCCAAAACGCCGGGGGTAGTAGTTCCATGACTTAGTCGTGTGCGCGTCGCTCCCCTCCACGGCCAAATCGACGAAAAAATCCCCCACCGCCACCGTCGCTCCCCAGCCGCCGTCGTCGATCCACCACCGTCGCTGCCCCCTGCCGCCGTCGATCCCTCCACCGCAGGTGCGCCCCTCTCCCCTGCCTCCCTCTCTCCCTTGCCGTTCCTCTCCCTTGCTCATTCCTCACCTCGCTGTGATGCTGCCGCCTCCCCCAGACCGCCGCCGTCGTGCCACCAGGTCGTCGGCCACCAGCAGGCGCTCAACCCCTAGGAGCCCGACCGCCGCATGCCGCCATCGTCGTCGCCGCAGGTGAGGCCCCTCTCCCCTCCCTTTGAGAGTGTTTGCAATGCTCAGTTGACATCTATACTGCTAAAGCAGATAGTTAGTAAATTTAATTACGCAAAGCAGAGTGTTTGCGATCGTCGTGTTAACATCTCGCAAGCACGTATACACTCTACACTAATAGAGGAATGTGTGTACAAGGAAAAAGTACTCTAGTGCAGTAGTGCTAATGATGTAAGTTAGCCAAAATACATTTGCAAAGTATAAGTGAAGTTTACATGTAGCCCACGATACATAGGAAGTATTTGTCAATGGAATTTCCTGTTCTCATAGTTGTAACATAATCTTTATAGTGTCTGGTCGAGTTTGGATTGTTATTGACTTATATAGTGTTTTTTTATTTCATTCCACTTACTTACTACATTCGCAAATACCCTCCAGTCTAGTGCTTACTATAAAGCTGTGTATATTGATATATGGTGATAATCATATATATTGGTAGTATATGGTACCCAAAGAAAAACGATATAGCCCTGTTTAAAATGCAGCAAGTTTAAACAGCATGTATTTTGTGTTTGGATGGTCCAAACTCTGTCATTGCCTTTTGATGGTGGTAGATCTGAGCCTGATATGGTGGTGGTAGACCTGATCAAGCATGTGTTTGGAAAAGTTGTGTGAAATGTGTCTGCAAGTACATTGAGTGCCAATGTTTCGCCGGAATGTCGATTAACTTCCGTTCTGGCGAATTTCTGGCACTACGGCATGACCATTTTTAGCAAAGGTCATGCCGAATTTTTTGTTGGTATAGTTGAAGGCTTTTGAAGTATGATCAAATTGACTCTCTGATCTCCAGACAATTAAAATGTGTCACATGTTGGTATAGTTTAATAAAATAGCTATCACTCATTTTTTGCTTTGTCAGTTTGAGAAAATGAGTTATAACTGCCCCAATGGAGACTGAAAAGGTGCATCATGATAACATAGCTAGGAAACACTTAAAAGTTTTGCTTCGGGTCACATGTCACTTGTGTCCTTGTATTTATGGTACTGTTAGAAGTTGGATATGCCTACAACAGTGAAGTGCTGCTCCACTCACTGAATGATGAATACCGAATTTATTTGTTCCCTACTCATATGCTATAGACTATGGTTTATCTGTTTTCTCCAATATGGTTTGCAATACACTGTCAGACATATAAGCGTGTCCTTGCATGAATACAGTATAAGCTCTCTGTCAGAAGTTACTGCTTCATCTGCATGTGTATGCTGCCTAATGCTGTCACATCTGCCTTTGTTAGCATGTTCCTAAAACACTACCTGATTTCTTTCTTTGACTAATAGTAGTTCCAAATACATGGCAGAAGCACGTAGCTAGCGATGTCGTCTTCTGCAGACCCCAACGAAGACGTTGACGGGTCTTCTCAGCGGAAGTTGGATGAGCACTACAGGCTCATGGTCTCGGATCAGCTGGAGGAACTTCCAGGCAGCGATGACGGGTCCTCGGAGGAGGGGGGTGATGAGATGGACAAAGATGGTGAGGATGAGAGGGCCGCTGCCGACGAGACCACCGACAGTGGTGTTGCCGGGGATAGCTCGGATACTACTACCGAGGCCAAGAGGAAACGGAAGCAGCGGCGCCCAAACAGGGTCGGCACCACTCGCGAAATAATCACCGCGGTGGACGCCAAGACCGGTCTTCCTACTGAGCCCAAGCACCCGGCGAAGGGGTACGGCCTCCAACTGGGAGCAATCCTTCGGGACGTCGTCGACGTCAACGAGACGAAACTCCGAACCAAGAAGAAGCGAGCATCTCCGGGGCCAACTCCTTGCGTGGCTGCACGCACGGTATGAGTTCCCCGTGGAATACGAGAACGAGGATCCCAAGGATAACATCGTGAACGGTACGAGCCCTCTCTAAGTTCACCAAGAACCTCAGCGGTTATAAAACCATGCTGAGGGGGATGCTTGGTGACAATGAGACTTGGACAGAGATCCAGCGCCACTTCCCGCGGATGACGCTGGATTAGTATAATAAATTCTTGGAAAACGAGCAGCTCGAGTAAACCAAACAACAATCGGCGTGGGGGAAGGAGCTGGCGGATAAGAACATCGGTCACCACAATCTCGGTTGCCGTGGCTTCGAAGGCAAGCAGCCGGTATGGGACAAGGAGGACCAGGCCTACATAAACGCTGGCCTCGAGCCCCCTTTTGCCAAGTACAAAGACCCACTCTTCAGGGCATATCTCAGGTCCCGATACCATAGAGAAATGGGTGGGAAACGTTCATCGCTGAGATGGAGGGCGACGGGGTTTCTCCTTACAAGCCACCCGCAGATCGTATGCTAAAGAAGAAGTTGTTCCTTTCACAAGAAATGCCCGAGCAGGAAGACACTACCGCCTTCACCGCTCCACCCCGAGTTGGGCTTACCCCGAGGACACTCCTTGGTGCGACCACGGATGGTATGAAACAAAACGCCACTCCGAGTTGCAATAAGAAGAAGGGCAGGAAGCGGAAGAAGTCCGGAGATGTTGCCGCAAGCAAGAAAGTGGTTAATGACAAGTTGCCAACCCCGTGGAGGAAGATGCATCACCTAGGCCAGCCTATGCTGCCGGCACACATTGTCCAGCAGGTGACGCCGGATATGAGGAGCTTGCATGATGTTGTTCTAATGAAGGAGGACCTACTTCTTCGAGATAGAAATCCCGCGTACCCGGTTTTGACGGCCAAGGTGCCCACCGGCTTTGGCTTTGTCACCACATACCCTGCGGACTTGATGTTCATTCGATATGAAGACATCTTCAAGCTCTTGAACATGCAACAGCTCGACCGAAACTTGGTCTGCCTCGTATCGCTCAGCATGGCGCACGATATCGCCATGGAGAACACAACGCACATCGCTATCATGGACCCCTTCTACATGACTCCAGCTGTCGTCCAGAACGAACAAGCGTTTCTAGCAAAGTACATCAAGGAGTTCTTGGTGTTAAACAAGGATAAGAAATGCTTTGCCATACCATATTTCCGTGAGTAAGTATTTGGTTACTAGAGTACCCTCTATTACATTCTTTCATGAATTTCCTTCATAGTTGATCGAGTATGATGGTTTATTTCCATTTTGCGCAGATTCAAGTACTGCACCCTCCTCCTCTTTCACCCGCATCATTTCCATGTCAGTTATCTCGACTCCGGGCTTGATCCGGACAAAGACTTCACCGACCTTAAGTCTACACTTGATAAAGCCCTCAGCGGCTTCATAGCCGAGGTTGTCATCGACAAAATCAGGCATGAGAAGAAAGTTAAAGGTTGCTATGTGTGCAACCACATAACCAAGTTCCCCTGCCTCAAGCAATCGGCGCATGACAATGGGATGGAGGCCTGGTTTGCCATCCTACAGATGAGGTCGATTGTAAGGTCTGAGAACGATCTCTTGTTGCCATCCAGTCTCCAGCGGATGTTCGTGAACATGTCGGACACCACCGATGAAAACGTGAGAGCCGAGTTCCGTGCCATCCAGCGGACCAATTGCACAATACTCTAGAGGGATGTCTGCGGTAATGGTGGCTTGTTCCACTATGGTCCCGCACTTTCTAAGGCCGAGATAGAAGGCCGATTAGAAGATGGATGTGACGACGGAACATTCAACACGCTCGAGGGCATCCGTCCCTTCCCGCCGAAGCCGACTTGACCCAAAAACTTTTGTCCTTTGCAAATGTTAGTCATAAAATTACTTAAGTAATTTCCATGCTTTTTCTTTGCACTACTCTATGTTATATCTCTCTCTACTAATGTACTAACAACTTTCATTTCTTTTTTCTCGTGTTTGCATAGATGACGTACTATGTCGTCTACCACGGCAGGGTTCCCGGAGTCTACGAGGACTGGGAAGACCGTAGGAAGCAGGTCCACCGTTTCAGCGGCAACAGTTACAAGGGGTACACCACTTTGGAGGAGGCGGAAGCTCGATACGCCAACTTTCGAGCGGGACAGGGGAGGGAGATGTGGAGGACCCCTTTCATCGTGATGATGCTTGCCGCCACTGCCTCTCTAGTTTACTATGTCATTGTTGTTTAGCTAGGTCATCGACTGGACTTATATGTATTTGTGTAATATGTGCTACTTCGAGTCGTGATGTTTGAACCATATGGTCAACTATCTACTATCTAAACTTGTGTTATCAATGCATGCATGTTATGAACATTTGGGACTTTCTATATAACTGTGTATTCTGTGTGTATTCTGGTGTATTCTGTGTGTATTCTGTGTATTCTGGTGTATACTGTGTATTCTGTGTGTATTCTGGTGTATATTTCGAGTTTTATTTTTTTAATCCTGTGATCAATACCACCGGCGCCCCTAAACTGTACCCCTGGCGAAAACGAAATCGCCAGCGCTGCGGCAGGTTACCCCCGGCGAATTGGTGAACCGCCAGTGGAAGACAGTACCGCTCGCGATTCGGGAAAAACGCCGGGGATAAAGGCATTTACCACCGGTGATTTGGAAAACGCCGGCGATAAGATGTTACCACCGGCGAGGTGATCGCCGGCGAATACGAAAACGCCAGCGGTAAGGCATTTCAGGTCGCCGGCGGTAAGGCATTTCAGGTCGCCGGCGGTAAGGCATTTCAGGTCGCCGGCGGTAAGGCATTTCCTAGTAGTGCCAAGAGTTGTAGTCCAAGTCTTCGAATAAGATCCCAACAACAAAACTTGCCATAGGTGGGAAACCTACTCAAGGGGGAAGTCCTACTCAAGGTGGGACTCCCACCTTTCCTTCAGGGGGGGTGGCCGGCCACCTTACGTGGGGTCCACCTGGGACTCCTCCCCCTTAGGGTTGGCCGGCCATGCTAGTGGAGTCCCTCCGGGACTCCACCTTCCATAGTGATTTCTTCCGGACTTTTCTAGAACCTTCTAGAACCTTCCATAAATGCACCGGATCATTTTCAAACTTATAAAATGACTTCCTATATATGAATCTTATTCTCCGGACCATTCCGAACTCCTCGTGATGTCCTGGATCCCATCCGAGACTCCGAACAAAACTTTGAACTCCATTCCAAATTCCATATCTACTTAAACGACATCAAACCTTAAGTGTGTCACCCTACGGTTCGCGAACTATGCAGACATGGTTGGTACTTCTCTCCGACCAATAACCAATAGCGGGATCTAGAGATCCATAATGGCTCCCACATATTCAACGATGACTTAGTGATCGAATGAACCATTTACATACGATACCGATTCCCTTTGTCACGCGATATTTTACTTGTTCGAGGTTTGATCATCGGTATCTCTATACCTCGTTCAACCTCGTCTCCTGACAAGTACTCTTTACTCGTACCGTGGTATGTGGTCTCTTATGAACTATTCATATGCTTGCAAGCTAATTAGACGACACTCCACCGAGAGGGCCCAGAGTATATCTATCCGTCATCAGGATGGACAAATTCCAATGTTGATCCATATGCCTCAACTCATACTTTCCGGATACCTAATCCCACCTTTATAATCACCCATTTACGCAGTGGCGTTTGATGTAATCAAAGTACCCTTCCGGCATAAGTCATTTATATGATCTCATGGTTGAAATTCTAGGTAACTATGTATCGAAAGCTTATAGCAAATGAACTTAATGACGTGATCTTATGCTACGCTTAATTGGGTGTGTCCATTACATCATTCACATAATGACATAACCTTGTTATTAATAACATCCAATGTTCATGATTATGAAACTATGATCATCTATTAATCAACAAGCTAGTTATACAAGAGGCTTACTAGGGACTCCTTGTTGTTTACATAACACACATGTATCAATGTTTCGGTTAATACAATTATAGTATGGTATATAAATATTTATCATAAACACAAAGATATATAATAACCACTTTATTATTGCCTCTTGGGCATATCTCCAACAGTCTCCCACTCGCACTAGAGTCAATAATCTAGATTACATTGTAAGGTACCTAACACCCATGGCATTCTGGTGTTGGTCATGCTTTGCCCTAGGGAGAGCTTTAGTCAACGGATCTCGCCACATTCGTATCGGTGTGTACTTTGCAAATCTTTACTTCTCCATCTTCGATGTACTCGCGAATCGAATGATAACGCAGCTTGATATGCTTCAGCCTCTTGTGTGACCTTGGTTCTTGTGCATTGGCGATGGCACCCATTTTGTCACAATAGATGACTAGTGGGTCCAATGCACTAGGAACCACACCAAGCTCAACAATGAACCTCTTCATCCATACCGCTTCCGATGAAGCCTCCGAAGCCGCTATGTATTCTGATTCTGTTGAAGACTTCGCCATCGTCCACTGCTTGGAGCTGCACCAGCTTACTGCAGCACCATTCAATATACACACGTACCCAGACTGAGACTTAGAGTCATCAGGATCAGTGTTCCAACTTGCATCGGTGTAACTGGTTACAATGAGCTCTTGGTCACCGCCATAACAAAGAAACATATCCTTAGTTCTTTTCAAGTACTTCAGGATATTCTTGACCGCTATCCAGTGTTCCATTCCTGGATCACTTTGATATCTGCTAGTCAAACTAACACCATGTGCTATATCCGGTCTAGTACATAGTATGGCATACATGATAGAGCCTACTGCCGAGGCATAGGGGGTCTGATTCATCCTCTCTCTTTCTTCTGCCATAGCTGGACCTTGAGTCTTACTCAAGACCTTACCTGGCAACATCGGTAAGAATCCTTTCTTACTTTCATCCATTCTAAACTTCTTTAGAATCTTGTCCAGGTATGTACTCGTGAAAGCCCTATTAGGCGTCTTGATCTATCTCTATAAATCTTGATGCCTAAAATGTACGTCGCTTCACCAAGGTCCTTCATTGAAAAACATTTATTCAAATAACCTTTTACATCGCTTAATAGTTCTATATCATTCCCAATCAATAATATGTCATCTACATATAATATCGGAATGCTACGTGAGCTTCCACTCACTTTCTTGTAAATATAGGCCTCTCCATGACACTGTATAAACCCGAAGTCTTTGATCACCTTATCAAAGCGTCAGTTCCAACTCCTGGATGCTTGCTTCAGTCCATAAATGGAACGCTGAAGTTTGCACACCTTGTTAGCATTTTTAGGATCGAAAAAACCTTTGGGTTGTACCATATACAACTCTTCCTCAATGTCACCATTAAGGAATGCCGTTTTGACATCCATCTGTCAAATCTCATAATCGAAAAATGCAGCTATTGCTAACCAAATCCTCACAGACTTTAGCTTCGCTACAGGTGAGAAAGTCTCATCGTAGTCAACACCTTGAATTTGTCGGAAACCCTTTGCGACAAGTCCAGCTTTATAGATAGTAACATTACCATCAGCATCTGTTTTTCTCTTGAAGATCCATTTATTCTCGACAGCCTTTCGGCTATCGTGTAAGTCTACCAAAGTCCACACTTTGTTATCATACATGGATCCCATTTCGGATTTCATGGCTTCTTGCCATTTGTTGGAATCTGGGCTCATCATCGCTTCTTCATATGTCGCAGGGTCGCTCATCATTGTTGTCCACAATCATGACATTTAGACAAGGATCATACCAGCCAGAGTGGTACGTTCCTTGTCAATCGCCGAGGTTCAGCAGCTACTTCGCTCGAAGTTTCATGATCATTATCATTAGCTTCCTCTCGTTATCGGTGCGGGCGGCACAGGAACATCTTCCGGTACTGCGCTACTCTGATCAACGAGAGAAGGTTCAGTTACCTCGTCGAGTTCTACTTTTCTTCCAGTCACTTCTTTAGTGAGAAACTCTTTCTCAAGAAAGGTTCCGTTCTTAGCAACAAAAATCTTGCCTTCGGATCTGTGATAGAAAGAATACCCAATAGTTTCCTTAGGGTATCCTATGAAGACGCATTTCTCCGCTTTGGGTTCTAGCTTGTCCGGTTGTAACTTTTTTACATAGGCTTCGCAACCCCAAACTTTAAGGAACGACAGCCTTAGGTTTCTTATTAAACCATAATTCATACTGTGTCGTTGCAACGGATTTAGATGGTGCCCTATTTAAAGTGAATGCAGCTTGTCTCTAATGCATAACCCCAAAACGATAACGGCAAATCAAGCAAGAGACATCATAGAACGAACCATATCTAAGAGAGTTCGATTACGACGTTCGGACACACCATTGCGCTCGTGGTGTTCCCGGCGGTGTCAATCGTGAAAGTATTCCGCATTTTTTTAAATGCATGCCAAACTCATAACTCAGATATTCGCCTCCGCGATCGTAACGCGTAAACTTGATCTTCTTGTTACGTTGATTTTCTACTTCACTTTGGAATTCCTTAAACTTCTGGAAAGTTTCGGATTTATGTTTCATGAAATAGATATACCCATATCTACTCAGATCATCTGTGAAGGTTAGAACATAATGATAACTGATGACCCACAAGTATAGGGGGTGTATCGCAGTATCTTTGATAAGTAAGAATGTCGATCCCAATGAGGAGCAGAAGGTGTTGACAAGCAGTTTCGATGAAGGATTCACTGTAAATGCTCACAGTACAAGTATTCGTGGGGTTTTGATGTAACAGATGAATAAAGTACGAGTAAGTAAAGTGCGAGAGTAACAATTGCAGCGAGTGGCCCAATCCTTTTTAGCACAAAGGACAAGCCGGTTTGTTTACTTATAATGACCAAACGTTCTCGAGGACACACGGGATTTTAGTCTAGTGCTTTCGCTACATACGGCTAATTAATCTTCATTGTTTTGATAAGTGTTGTGTGGGTGAACCTATGCTAATGTACCGCCCTTCCTAGGACTAATACATACTTGTGATTATACCCCTTGCAAGCATCCGCAACTACAAGAAAGTAATTAAGATAAATCTAACCACATTCTTAAACTCTGAGATCCTCGCGATCCCTCCCCGCATCGATATACCAACGGGGGCTCTGTGTTTCGTCACTCCGGCAACCCCGCATTTGGCAAACGAGTACAAGATGCATTCCCCTAGGCCCATAAAGGTGAAGTGTCGTGTATTCGACGTTCACACGACACCACTAGAAGAATAACACCACAACTTAAATATCATAACATTGAATATTACTCAACCATACTTCACTACTAACATTTAGACTTCACCCATGTCCTCAAGAACTAAACGAACTACTCATGAGACATCATATGGAACATGATCGGAGGTGATATGATAATGAATAACAATCTGAACATAAACCTTGGTTCAACGGTTTCACTCAATAGCATCAATAACAAGTAGAAATCAACACCGGGAGAGTTTCCCTATCAAACAATCAAGATCAAACCCAAATTGCTACAGCGGTGACGAGGTGCAGCGGTGGAGACGGCGGTGATGATGATGAAGATGATGGTGATGGTGATGGAGATGATGTCCAGCTCGATGGCTGTGACGATGGCGTCGATTTCCCCCTCCGGGAGGGAATTTCCCCGGCAGATCTCAGCCTGCCGGAGAGCTCTTTTCTCTTTGGTGTTCTCCGCCCCGCAGAGGCGGCTGTGGCTCTTCGCGACGTACCCCCGTGGCTTAGGTTTTCGGGACGAAGGAGTACACAAAGAAAAGGAGGCGAGAGGGGGCTGTGGGCCCCCTCCTCACAGGGCGGCGCGGCCAGGGCAGGGCCCGCGCCGGCCTGTGAGGGGGGCCCATGGCGGCCCTCCTCAGCTCCCCGTTCTGGCTCCCTTCGTCATCTGGAAAAGTAGGAGTTTTCATGTAATTCCCGTCAATTGTTGATCTTCCGAAATATTGCGTTCTGACGATGCTTTTTCCAGCAGAATCCTGGCTCCGGTGCGCGATCCTCCAATAATCATGAAACATGCAAAATAGATGAAATAACATAAGTATTATCTCCAAATATGAAATATATCAATGAATAACAGCAAATTATGATATAAAATAGTGATGCAAATTGGACGTATCAACTCCCCCAAGCTTAGACCTCGCTTGTCCCCAAGCGAAACTGAACTCGGTAAACAGGACCACATGTTTATGGAGTGAAGAGTCGATAAATCAAATACGGACAAGAAGCATCATATTCATTCACACAAGACATTCTAGTAAACAACTTCCTCATATAGCTCAACTTGAAACAAGTATAAGGTAATCACAAATAAAGGTGCATAAGAAATCATAATTGGTGATGGCAAACTTTGTTCTTGGTCGTAGAACAAGCTAACGATTATACTTATCTATTGAGCAGCGCTCTCATATTAAAGCTTATGTGGCTCATCTTGCATACTCAATCATAATTATCATTGATAACTTTCAAAGCTTCATTCATTCAGATAAAACTTGTACTAAACAAGGAAGAATAAAAGACATGATGAAGCAAATCACAATATAATAGTTTGATCACAACAACTAAAATGCTTGCTTGAGATGAAAGGAAATAGGTTTACTGACTCAACATAAAGTAAAAGACAGGCCCTTCGCAGAGGGAAGTAGGGATTAAATCATGTGCTAGAGCTTTTTCAGTTTTGAAATCATATAAAGAGAATAAAAGTAAAGTTTTGAGAGGTGTTTGTTGTTGTCAACGACTGGTAGCGGGTACTCTAACCCCCTTGCCAAACGGACCTCCAAAGAGCGGCTCCCATGAAGGACGTTATCTCTACCAGCAAGGTAGATCATCCTTCTTCTCTTTTGTTTACACATGTACTTTAGTTTATTTAAGGATGACACTCCCCCAACCTTTGCTTACACAAGCCATGGCTAACCGAATCCTCGGGTGCCTTCCAACAATCTCATACCATGGAGGAGTGTCTATTGCAAAATTAAGTTGCTTACCGATGAATCGAGCAAAACATGTGAAGAGAATTATTAATGAAAGTTGATTAATTGGGGCTGGGAACCCCGTTGCCAGCTCTTATTGCAAAATTATAGGATAAGTGGATGAATCCACTAGTCCATTAGTGGAAGCTGCCTAACAAGACTGAAAGATAAAACACCACATACTTCCTCATGAGCTATAAAACATTGACACAAATAAGAAGTAATAAGTTTTGAATTATTTAAAGGTAGCACATGAAGTATTTACTTGGAATGGCAGGAAATACCATGCAGTAGGTAGATATGGTGGACACAAATGGCATTGGTTTGGGTTCAGGTTTGGATGCAAGAGAAGCATTCCCTCTCAGTACAGGTCTTTGGCTAGCAAGGCTAATTAGCAAGCATAAGAGTTGAGGGAAACAAGCAAATATACATGTGATAGACATAATCATGCATCTTTCTTGCAAGCACAAACAATTTTAACTTCAGAATAATAAGCTATGAGCTAACAAGAAAGGAAGACAATGAAACAACTATATGTATTTCTCTTTTCTACTTAAACCTCAAGGTGTTGTTGCTATTGACCAATGCTAAGTTTGCCAAAACCAAATAGATTTACTTAATGCTCCCAAAGTGATACCAATACTAAAATCAAGATCAATCATATAGTAGAAATTGCAAACTAAAATAAGATGTGCAATATGTAAATGATAAGACTTCTCATTAATATTTCATATCGATAACTCACACCAAGGGATACATAGACAACCAACTAAAGGAGAGATACTTCCACACTGCAACCCATCTTATACGATAACTTCCCTACTCATGATATGACACTACTTGATAGTAAAAAGGAAAAGGTAGTGATGATGTGATACCGCGGCACTCCCCCAAGCTTGGAACAAACCAAGGGGATGCCAATACCGATGATGAATTAATCCTTTGGCAATGGTGGTGATGAATTCCTCCCGCGCTTCTTACAGATCTCCTTCAGCTTCAACTTCTCAGCTTGGCAATTCTGCACTAAGACTCGAAGAGATTCATTGTTATCTGAAGTTGGCGGTGGCGACCTTGTGATGGGCATCGAGTAATATTCCAGCATTCTACGGAGTCGGTAATCCTCCTCCCTGAGTATCTCCACTTCTCTTCTTAGAGCCCGATATTGACCACAAAACTCATCGGTAGTCCGTAGAGCTTCTTCCAGCACAGGGAAAGAGTCGAGGCCAAGAGCAGGTGGTAAGGGTCCCTGCAAGTTATGAGAGAAAGAACGTCGAGTGTCAACAGATCCCACCAAGACTTGCTTACTCCCAACAACTTGTTGCTCTTGTTTTGACGACACCCTTTTCACTTCTTCCTTCGAAGGCCCTTTGCCCTTGTTGTCGGAGGCCATGGTGCTCTAGATCAAAGACAGATCCTGGCAGAAACAGCTCAAAACAAAACACGTCGAGAAAACGATATACGGACCTCCAGGGGTCCGGGGGATTATATAGCAAAAAATTTCACAACAAACGGAAAGTACTGAGTCGAACCGTAGTCGGAGAGGGGCAACGAGGCGGTGTCCTCATAGGGCGGCGCGGCCAGGCTGGGGCCCGCGCCGGCCTATGGGGGCACCTCCTCGTGCGCCTCCTCCACTCTGTTTCGATCTCGTAATTTTTCGTATTTTCCAAAAACAGCAAAAACATTGTTCGGAAAGTAAATTTCGAACTTTTTATTACCTGTATTGTTACCTATTCAAAGTCGAGTTCTGGCGGACTGTCAATTTGACCTTTGATGAAAGCCTCCGGTGTTTCCACTCGAATAACATCAACATCTACATTATAAGAGTCACCTGAGATATAATGCTTGAGTCTTTGTCCATGCACCACTTGTGTGGCATTGCCTTGGAGAGAACTAATTTTAATTGCTCCTGAACGATACATCTCCTCAACAACATATGGTCCTTCCCATTTCGAGAGTAATTTCCCTGCAAAGAATCTGAGACGAGACCGATACAATAGGACTTTATCCCCAATATTAAACTCTCTTTTGATAATCCTTCTATCATGCCATTTCTTAACTTTCTCTTTAAAGAGTTTAGCATTTTCATAAGCTTCACTTCTCCATTCATCTAGAGAACTTAATTGCAGCAACCTCTTATTACCGGCTAGTTTAGGATCTTTATTTAATTCTCTAACAGCCCAATAAGCTTTGTGCTCTAGTTCTAAAGGTAAATGACAAGCTTTTCCATAAACCATTTTATAAGGTGACATTCCCATGGGGTTTTTATAAGCAGTTCTATAAGCCCATAGTGCTTCCTTCAATTTACTAGCCCAATTCTTTCTAGTTTTATTAACAGTCTTTTGCAAGATAGATTTAATCTCTCTATTTGATAGTTCTACTTGCCCACTAGTTTGAGGATGATAAGCTGAAGCAATTCTATGATTAATACCATATTTAGCAAGAGTTTTTCTAAAACCACCATGAATAAAATGAGAACCTCCATCCGTCATAATATATCTAGGCACTCCAAATCTAGGAAAAATAATGTCTAAAAGCATTCTTAAAGAGGTCTCACCATCAGCACTTTTTGTAGGTATGGCTTCCACCCATTTAGTAACATAATCAACAGCAACAAGTATATGAGTGTTACCTTCTGAAGAGGGAAAAGGTCCCATGAAGTCAAATCCCCAACAATCAAACGGTTCAATAACAAGAGTATAATTCATAGGCATTACATTGCGTCTGGAGATATTACCAACCCTTTGACATTCATCAGAAGATAAAATAAACTTCCTTGCATCTTTGAAGAGAGTTGGTGTTGACGTCAGAAACCCACTGACGGGCAGCGACGGGCAACACAGTAGAGCCGGGAACAACTAGGGCTACGGCTGGCCCCAGTCCCTCAGAGCGACGGCCCGCAAAGCCTCCTGGTCACACGTCCGATGCTATCGCAAGGGCGTGCCACCTGACCTATACCTGGTCAGGAAGGTGTTGGATTATGCCTCGCTTAGTTTCCTGCATGGCATACACGTAAACATTAAATACGAGCCTCGATCGGCTCTCAGGTTATCCTGTGAATCGGCTCAAAGAGCCGATCCACCCATGATTCGAACAAGGTGTCCGAATATATGGTGGTCCTGCTTGATCAAGGTAAAGCTGGTGAGATCTACGACGATTTAGGGCTTTCACTGCATAATCGGATCATCCTACTCATGATTGGGCCTCGCGCTCGCGCACGGTGATCGTAAGCCGATCCTAGACAGGGCTAGCAAACGTCACCCTACACGCCGCTGGATCCTCCAACCCTTTGTAAGGCCTAACTATTGTGGATGTTAAACTAATCCTTGCAGAACAAGGAGCAACCGTAACGGATCGGATCTACTAAACTATGATCAAGCGGGGTGCCGCCCCTACACCTGAGATAGGTGTAAGGGCGGCTAGATGCATAAGGGTCACACTACGACAGCATATGATACGAAGAACAATGCTAACCTTAACACATCTAAGATAACTACGTTGCTCGCCATCAAAAAGGCTTCAGCACGAGCAACGCATGAACAACGTGGGCAGGCTTGTGCTGCCTAGATCGCAAGATGCGATCTAGGCAGCATGGTGCTTACCGGAGAAACCCTCGAGAAGAAGGAGTTGGCGATGCGCCGAGATTTGTTTGTGTTGAACGTTGGTTGTTGTTTATTCCATAAACCCTAGATACATATTTATAGTCCAGGGGACTTTCTAACTCAAGCGTGCACCTAACCGTGCACGGGTAAAACTCTAACTTCTAATTGACACATAACCTAATATGTTACAGATACAAGGGCAAACTAGCCCAAACTTTGCATAAAAGGCCGATTCACGTATTTCTTCCATATATATGTCTTCAAGTCCATCTTGATCGCGGCCCACCTCTGACTCGGTCAAATTCTGGTGATAACACATGCCCCCCTGGTTTTGGAAATGACATTTCCAAAATCATTACGCTTTTCTTTCGTCGGGTCATGTCGTGGTAGAGCAGAACTGCCGCATAATCTTCCATCATTACGCCTCGCCTCATGGGCTTCTCTGTACGAATTGACAAGTTCGGCATCACGTCTTCGGGAACCGTCATGGCATTAAATCTCCACTACACTCTCTTTATTTATCTGTGCCAAACGGTTCACCACTCCATCCCCTTGCTCTGCTCTGTCCACCAACGCCAAAAAACCCTCTTCCCCTGCAGCCATGTCTTCCTCTTCCTCCTCCGCTTCAGGCCTCTCTCTCCAATCGTCGCCGAAGAACAAGGAAGAGGACGACCCCCGCTCCGGGGCGAACTCCATCTTATCTGACAAGGAGAAGAAAGAAGGAGAAGCAGAGAAGACCAAGGCCTCCCCCTCCGCCAGGCTTCCGTCGAAGAAGCGCTCCCGCATGTGGGCGGATAGCGAGGACGACGATGACGACGAGGAAGGAGAAGATGAGGAGGAGGAAGATGATTCCTCCTCCTCCGCTGGGTATCCTCCAACGAAGCGCTTCCGCAGCTGGGCGGATAGCGAGGATGATGATGATGACGAGGAGGAGGAGGAAGCCCCAGCCGACGGCTGGGACAGCAGCGGCGAGGACTTCTCCGGCAGTAGCGCCGATGGCGACGCCGACGACGACGCTAGCGAGGAGTATTTATGTAGGACCAGTAGCCCCTTGAGCAACCGGCTCTTCTTTTGTTCTTCTTTTGAGCAATCGGCTCTTCATTGTAAGAAATCCCAATATTAATGAAGAATTTCCTTTTAACTTGATTTCGCCGATTTATTTCATGCTGATTTAGCCGATTTTTCCTCATCTGACCTTGTCGACTGTTGGCCTAATCCACGCTTAATGACTGATGGCAACGCATCAGTTTCTTATGATAATCTGCGAGACAGGCCAATTCAGTCATCCATCCAAGCTAGCCAATTCTGCCGATGACGATGGCACAGCTCGATCTTAGTAGGTCGGCGATTTGATCTTGAGCAGGCGTCTTTAAGAGAGCCCTGGAACTGTCTTGGGTGCTCAAACTGATGACTCCGTAACAAAAAACACCACTCTTCAGACCAGTTGCGATGTAGGGCTAGCCGATTCCAACCAAATCGGCTCCCCAGAGCAAGGACCTTTAGGGCGAGCTGCCCCCCGAGCCTTAATCAAGGCGAATCAGCCAAATGTGCCGCCATTAGCCTCAAATCATGACGTAGCCAGCCGATTTTAACAACATCGGCTCCCCAGAGCAGAGAACCTTCAGGGTGAGCTGCCCCCCGAGCTTCTTCAGTCCACTTCTTTGTCTGAGGCAAACCACCCTTAGCCTGATCTGCACATCCCTGCTGCTCTTGGCATTGTTTTTGAAGAGAGGATCTGAGCCCTTAAACCACTCCATTGAGGAGCTCTTCCACTAGAGTCTCTCTTCGTGGCCCACTTCCTGCTCCATCGGGCCACCTCTTGAGTCGATGACTGCTGCATCGGTTGTGCTTAAAAAAATTTGAATTTTTTACGGCCGATTTATGTATCGGCCCCCATACTTCAATACCCATCACCAAAGGATGAGACGCTTCTACTGCATATCCTCGTGTTTTATCCACCTGGGTGCCCCCCGAGCCGATTCTGTCAAGAGAATTGATGGTATCGGCTCTGTTGGATTACATGTTGAACCCAGTGCAGAATGGATGGTGAGGATAATTTTGGCCGATTGCTGGAATCGGCCTCCACGTTGCTTGCTCGGTGAAGGTTTTGTAATGTCCCTTCATAAATTTTTTGGGGCCGATCACAAGGATCAGCCTCGCCACGTTTACTCATTGATTTGCTCTTGCTACTCGTTCAGGCCGGTTGATACAACCAGCCCAATCTCCGATTTTATCATGTTGGTGCGCTTGCTGTCGTCCACCTTGAGTGCATCGTGTAAACGTGGAGCACTAAGCTTCGTCGGAAGGACGAGCACCATGTTTGTGCCAGCCGATGTTTCGTCATCGGCTTTCCTCTGCTTGGGACGCCACTCCATTCTCCGTGGACGACCCTCTTCATCCAGGGTTCGCTGAACTTTCGCAGCCGGATCGGGCCTTGCCTTCCTCAATGTATGCAAGTATAACCTTTCGGCTTCCTCCGAGCTGCGCAATCGCCGAACCCCGCGCTTTGGGAACGGCCGAGCCCATCGTGGCACCACCCCGGCCGGTGGTACTGTCTTCTTCTTCCCCTTCGTCTTCTCGAATCCTCGAGATCTTCCAACCGAGGAGACTCAGCCGCGTTTGCTTTGTGGCGGGAGAGGCCCTAGGCGCTTGAACACGGACACGTTGGCTGCCTCCTTCTTCTTCCGGTTGCATTCGGGCAATTGCCGATTGTGGGCAATCGGCTCATTCCTCGAATCCCAGCGAGTGTCCGAAGAAAGGACAGTCCCAGTGCGGATCCTCGTCGATTTGCTCCCCCAACTTTTCCTTGGCACGGCGCTCGTGCTCCTCCTCCTCGCGATCATGCCGACGACGTCTCCCGTCGTCCCTAGCCGCACGATCTTCTTCATCATCGTCGTTGTATCGCCGGCGTTGGTCATACCGACTCACATACTTGTTGAGGAGGTGATCGGAGAGAGGTCGTTGATACCTTATGTTTTTCACTTCTCCCTCCGTGACGTAGCGCTTGCCGTCTTGGCGGAGCCGATCGCGTGGAGCGGCTTCCTCTCGTATCTTTGCTATGAGAGCAGTCTGCCCTCATCTCCGTCCTTACCGCAGTGGTGTCCAGGTCCTACCATGTTGATATTGCACGAGAAATCCGGCTGGCACCCTCCATGGTAAGTATACTCCACCATGTTCACGGCGGGGAAGGGGTGTGTGTCGACCTTCATGGCGTACCGGTTGAAAATTAACCGTCCATTTTCTATCGCCATTTGGATCTGCTGCCGCCACACCCCGCAGTCGTTGGTGGTGTGGGTGAACGTGTTATGCCACTTGCATTATGGCTTTCCGTTCAGCTCTTGCACCGTGGGGATCTTGTGGCCTTCGGGTACCTTTATATGCTTCTCCGTGAGTAAGAGATCAAAAATCTGCTCAGTTTTGGTCACGTCGAAGTCGAACCCTTTCGGAGGGCCTTGTGGCTTCACCCATTTGCAGGACACGGGGCCTGCCGCCCGAGTCCATTCAGCCACTGCTACCTCTCGATCTCCCGCAGCACCTTCATCCTCGTCCGCCTCAACCGGGGTCACCGCACGCTTGAATTTGTCCCGGTAGACATCCGGGTGGCGCTGCTCATATGCCGACAGCCTTCGCACCATGTGCGCCAATGAAGGGTAGTCTGCTTGGGAGGCCACGTCCTTAATCGATGATGAGAGACCCACCACCGCCAACTCGACTGCTTAATTTTCACTTACATGAGCCGAAAAACATCGGTTCCTAATGGTCCTGAAACGCTGGACGTATTCCCGACACTCGTCTCCCCGCGCTTCGTCGTACTTGTGCTAGATCGGCAATACCAACCTCGGAAGCCTCCGAGTGATACTCGCTCATGGAACTGCTCTTCCAACTCGCTTCCAAGTCCGGATGGAGTTCGGTGGCAGCGATGTGTACCACCCGAAAGCCGATCCTGTGAGGGATCGTGCGAAGAACCTCACACGCAACTCGTCCGATGTTGAGATCGTGCCCAGCTGTGCCAAATATCGGCTCACATGCTCGATGGAGCTGGAACCATCTGATCCACTAAACTTTGTGAAGTCCGGGAGCCGATATTTGGGTGGTAGCGGGATCAGTTCGTAGTCATTGGGGTACGGCTTGGTGTAGCCGAACGTCTTCCTTTTCGGCATCATGCCGAACTGATCTTTCAGAATTGTACAAATCTGATCCGCGGTGATGGCTGACGGCGTCGAACCCTGAAGATTCGCCGGGGTGGCATACTTAACCAGCCATGCTTGCTTTTCCAGTTCCGAGCCAACCTGCAGGAGCTGGGCTCGGAGGTTTGTCGGAGTGGCGTACTTAGCTAGCCACGTTTGCTTCTCAAGATCTGCTCCCGACGTTCCTCCCGTTGTTCCGCAGGCCCTCGCCGTTGCAACCTGGTTCGAGAGTGCCCGGGTTTTGCGTGCCGAGTACGTATGCGCACGCGTATCCGTGCGGGATCTCCTTGGGTGCCTCGGGTAGGAATTGGTAGTCACTAGGATCACCACCAATCTTGTAGACGACATATGCCGATGAGTTCGGCACTTCTGGTGCCGCCCATGCGAACGGCAGCGGCGGATGGGACTGGAGTGGCATCTCTCCCTTGAAAGTCCCCAGAGCTGGTCCCGACGGAGAATACCGGTGGCTCATGATTTCCTGGACCACGCGCAGCGCGACACACTCCAAAGTGTTCACCAGGCTCTCAGAGTGGCGGTGCAGCGAATGAGCCACCATGTAGTTGATCTCCCGACGCAGCCGACCCGGTGCGTTCTTCCCGACGGGGCGGACAGGTCCACTCCATCGAGTGCGCCTTCAGGTGTGAACCCCTTCCACCTGACGCCATGGGAGCGGGTTCAGTGGAAAGAGCCGATGAGTTCGGCTTCGAGGGTTGCCTTGATCTCGTCATGTTTCTTCTTGAGCTCATCAGGCAGATCCTCGTACTTGACCGGAGTGCTTTCCGCCATCTCGGATGTAGATGGCGATGTTGTGGATGTCGAAGGTTGTCCCACCGGGCGTGCCAGAATGTGTTGACGTCAAAAACCCACTGACGGGCAGCGACGGGCAACACAGTAGAGCCGGGAACAACTAGGGTTGCGGCTGGCCCCAGTCCCTCAGAGCGACGGCCCGCAAAGCCTCCTGGTCACACGTCCGATGCTATCGCAAGGGCGTGCCACCCGACCTATACCCGGTCGGGAAGGTGTGGATTATGCCTCGCTTAGTTTCCTGCATGGCATACACGTAAACATTAAATACGAGCCTCGATCGGCTCTCAGGTTATCCTGTGAATCGGCTCAAAGAGCCGATCCACCCATGATTCGAACAAGGTGTCCGAATATATGGTGGTCCTGCTTGATCAAGGTAAAGCTGATGAGATCTATGACGATTTAGGGCTTTCACCGCATAATCGGATCATCCTACTCACGATTGGGCCTCACGCTCGCGCACGGTGATCGTAAGCCGATCCTAGACAGGGCCTAAAAACCAACACGAGGTTGATCCCGGAACATCCTTTCTAGGGCTAGCAAACGTCACCCTACACGCCGCTGGATCCTCCAACCCTTTGTAAGGCCTAACTATTGTGGATGTTAAACTAATCCTTGCAGAACAAGGAGCAACCGTAACGGATCGGATCTACTAAACTATGATCAAGCGGGTGCCGCCCCTACACCCGAGATAGGTGTAAGGGCGGCTAGATGCATAAGGGTCGCACTACGACAAGCATATGATACGAAGAACAATGCTAACCTTAACACATCTAAGATAACTACGTTGCTCGCCATCAAAAAGGCTTCAAGCACGAGCAACGCATGAACAACGTGGGCAGGCTTGTGCTGCCTAGATCGCAAGATGCGATCTAGGCAGCATGGTGCTTACCGGAGAAACCCTCGAGAAGAAGGAGTTGGCGATGCGCCGAGATTTGTTTGTGTTGAACGTTGGTTGTTGTTTATTCCATAAACCCTAGATACATATTTATAGTCCAGGGGACTTTCTAACTCAAGCGTGCACCTAACCGTGCACGGGTAAAACTCTAACTTCTAATTGACACATAACCTAATATGTTTACAAGGGCAAACTAGCCCAAACTTTGCATAAAAGGCCGATTCACGTATTTCTTCCATATATATGTCTTCAAGTCCATCTTGATCGCGGCCCACCTCTGACTCGGTCAAATTCTGGTGATAACAGTTGGCCAATAAAAACCTGATTGTAGAACCTTTTGCGCGGTTCTATCTCCGGCGTGATGTCCTCCATAAGCACTACCATGACATTTACTCAATATCTCTTGTTGTTCATATTCGGGAACACATCTTCGCAGAATACCATCCACTCCTTCTTTATATAAGTGTGGGTCATCCCAAAAATAATGCCTCAAGTCATAAAAGAATTTCCTCCTTTGCTGAGCTGAAAAGGTTGGAGGCAAGTACTTGGAAACAATAAAGTTAGCATAATCAGCATACCAAGGACTCTCTCGCGAGCTCACCTTTATTACAGCCAATTGTTCATTTGGAAAACTATCATTAACAGGAACAGGATCATAAGCAATATTTTCCAATCTAGACAAATTATCAAGCAACAGGATTATCAAGCACCTTTCCTATCTACAATATGTAAATCAAATTCTTGCAAAAGAAGTACCCATCTAATAAGCCTTGGTTTAGCATCTTTCTTTGTCATAAGGTATCTAATTGCAGCATGATCAGTATGAATCGTAACTTTAGAATCAACAATATAAGATCTAAATTTATCACAAGCAAAGACTACAGCTAACAATTCTTTTTCAGTAGTAGCATAATTTCTTTGAACAGCATCAAGAGTTTTACTAGCATAATGAATAACATTCAGTTTTTTATCTACTCGATGTCCAAGAACAGCGCCTACAGCAAAATCACTAGCATCACACATAATTTCAAATGGTAAGTTCCAATCAGGAGGTTCAACTATAGGGGCAGTTGTTAAGGCTTTCTTTAGAGTTTCAAAAGCTTCCTTGCAATCATCATCAAAAACAAAAGGTACGTCTTTTTGAAGAAGATTAGTAAGAGGCTTTGAAATCTTGGAGAAATCTTTAATAAACCTCCTATAAAACCCAGCATGACCAAGAACACTACGAATACCTTTAACATCCCTAGGATAGGGCATCTTCTCAATGGCTTCAACTTTAGCTCTATCAACTTCAATACCTCTCTCGGAAATTTTATGTCCCAATACAATTCCTTCATTAACCATAAAGTGGCGTTTCTCCCAATTAAGAACAAGGTTAGTTTCTTCACATCTCTGCAAAACTTTATCAAGGTTTCGCAAACAACTATCAAAAGAATTCCCATAGACAGAAAAATCATCCATGAATACCTCTACAATACTCTCACAAAAGACATGAAAAATAGCAGACATGCATCTTTGAAAAGTAGCAGGAGCATTACATAAACCAAAAGGCATACGTATATAAGCATAAGTTCCATAGGGACAAGTGAAAGTGGTTTTCTCTTGATCTTTAGTTTTAACAGCAATTTTTGAAAACCCAGAATAACCATCAAGAAAGCAAAAATGAGTATTTTTAGGTAACCTTTCTAACATTTGATCAATAAAAGGCAAAGGGTAATGATCTTTCTTAGTAACCTTATTAACTTTTCGATAATCAATGCACATTCTATAACCTACAACTACTCTTTGAGGTATGAGCTCATCATTATCATTAGGCACAACAGTCATTCCTCCTTTCTAGGAACACAATGCACAGGACTAACCCATCTACTATCAGCAATAGGATATATAATACCAGCTTCAAGGAGTCTTAATACCTCATTTCTTACCACATCCTTCATCTTAGGAATTAGACGACGCCGAGGTTCAACAACAGGCTTCGCATCATCTTCCATATTAATGGCGTGTTGGCAAATAGAGGGAGAAATCCCCTTCAAGTCATCAAGAGTGTAGCCAATAGCACCTCGGTGTTTCTTCGATATTTCCAATAACCTTTCTTCTTCAAACTCGAAAGCTTAGAACTAATAATAACAGGATATATTTTCTTATCATCAATATGAGCATATTTAAGATTATCAGTGCAATGGTTTTAAATCAAAGACAGGATCTTCCTTTGGTGGTGGTGTTGTACCCAAATCTTCCACCGGTAAATCATGCTTAAGAATAGGTTGACGAAGGAAAATTTCATCAAGCTCATCTCTTTCTTCCCTAAAAACTTCACTCTCACTATTCTCCAAATGTTGCTGCAAGGGATTACTAGGAGCAAGAGCAATAGATGCGCACTGTTCAACTTTAAAATCACTATTAGGCGAATCAATTTTATAAGGAGTTTTGGTAAATTTAGAGAAGTTAAACTCATAAGATTCACCAGACAAATTTAGTCAAAATTTTCTCTTTCTTGCAATCTATAATAGCTCCACAAGTATTTAGAAAAGGTCTACCAAAAATGATAGGACAATATTTACTAGCAGCAGAACCAAGTACCAAAAAGTCAGCAGGATATTTAATCTTACCACATAGAACTTCCACATCTCGAATAATACCAATTGGAGAGATAGTTTCTCTATTAGCCAGCCGAATAACCACATCAATATCTTCAAGTTCACAAGAACCAATTTCGTGCATAATCTCCGTGTAAAGCTCATAAGGAATAGCACTAATACTTGCACCAATATCACATAAACCATAATAACAATGATCACCAATTCTAACGAGATAGCATAGGAACACTAGCTTTCCTAGACTTATTAGGATGCGAGACAATAATAGAAGCATCTTCACAGAAAATAATATGACCATCTTCTACATTTTCGAGTCACAAGATCTTTAACAATTGCAACAAGCAGGTTCAACTTTTATTTGTTCTTCGGGTTCTATAGGTTTCTTTTCACTTTTATGAACCGCACTATTTATAACAGAGTACTCCTTCATTTTAACAGGGAAAGGATTTTTTTCAATATAAGCTTCAGGAATAACATGATCAACAGCTTCAACTACAACACATTTATTTATAGATGAATCAATTTTATCTTTATACGGTTCATGATACTTATCAAAGTTCTTCTTAGGCAATTCATAATGAGAAGCAAAAGCTTTATAAAGATTTGCAGCAACTTGAGAATCAAGACCATAAGTAGCACTCATATTACGAAATTTATCAGTATCCATAAAAGCTTCAATGCATTTATAATCATAATTTATACCCGATTCTCTATCCTTGTCGTTCTCCCATCCTTCAGTATTTTCTTGGATCCGATTAAGAAGGTCCCTTTTAAACTCTTCCTTGTTGCGTGTAAATGATCCGGAACAAGAAGTATCCAGCAAGGTCTTGTCTTGAAAAGAAAGTCTTGCATAGAAATTATCAATAATAATATTACCAGGAAGCTCATGAATGGGGCATTTGAGCATTAAAGACTTCAATCTCCCCCACGCTTGGGCAATACTCTCTCCTTCATGAGGCCAAAATTTTTATATGCGATTCCGATCTTTGTGAATCTCGCTTGGAGGATAGAACTTAGAATAAAACCGGGGCACAATATCATTCCATTCAAGAGAATCCCCATTATCCAGTAATTTATACCAATGCGCCGCTTTACCTGACAGCGATACAGAGAATAGTTTCTTCCTCACTTCATCCATAGCAATACCTGCACACTTGAATAAACCGCATAATTCATGTAAGAACAGTAAATGATCTCCAGGGTGGACAGTTCCATCCCCTGTATAACGGTTACCCACTACACGTTCAATAATCTTCATAGGTATTTTGTATGGTATTTCTTCCTTACCTGGCGCCTCATCCACTACCTTTGCAGTAGTAGTATATCTCCCAAATAAACACTCAAGAGAAGATCTCTCCATAATGAGTTATAGCAATAGGCGGAAATAAAATCAGCACAAACAGTAGAAATTTCCCTTACCAATTCCACTTACCAATAGCGCTTCACTCCCCGGCAACGGCGCCGTAAAAATAATCTTGATGACCCACAAGTATAGGGGGTGTATCGCAAGTATCTTCGATAAGTAAGAATGTCGATCCCAATGAGGAGCAGAAGGTGTTGACAAGCAGTTTCGATGAAGGATTCACTGTAAATGCTCACAGACAAGTATTCAGGGGGTTTTGATGTAACAGATGAATAAAGTACGAGTAAGTAAAGTGCGAGAGTAACAATTGCAGCGAGTGGCCCAATCCTTTTTAGCACAAAGGACAAGCCGGTTTGTTTACTTATAATGACCAAACGTTCTCGAGGACACACGGGATTTTAGTCTAGTGCTTTCGCTACATACGGGTAATTAATCTTCATTGTTTTGATAAGTGTTGTGTGGGTGAACCTATGCTAATGTACCACCCTTCCTAGGACTAATACATACTTGTGATTATACCCCTTGCAAGCATCCGCAACTACAAGAAAGTAATTAAGATAAATCTAACCACAGCCTTTAAACTCGAGATCCTCGCGATCCCTCCCCGCATCGATATACCAACGGGGGCTCGTGTTTCGTCACTCCGGCAACCCCGCAATTGGCAAACGAGTACAAGATGCATTCCCCTAGGCCCATAAAGGTGAAGTGTCGTGTAGTCGACGTTCACACGACACCACTAGAAGAATAACACCACAACTTAAATATCATAACATTGAATATTACTCAACCATACTTCACTACTAACATTTAGACTTCACCCATGTCCTCAAGAACTAAACGAACTACTCACGAGACATCATATGGAACATGATCAGAGGTGATATGATAATGAATAACAATCTGAACATAAACCTTGGTTCAATGGTTTCACTCAATAGCATCAATAACAAGTAGAAATCAACACCGGGAGAGTTTCCCCTATCAAACAATCAAGATCAAACCCAAATTGCTACAGCGGTGACGAGGTGCAGCGGTGGAGACGGCGGTGATGATGATGAAGATGATGGTGATGGTGATGGAGATGATGTCCAGCTCGATGGCGGTGACGATGGCGTCGATTTCCCCCTCCGGGAGGGAATTTCCCCGGCAGATCTCAGCCTGCCGGAGAGCTCTTTTCTCTCTGGTGTTCTCCGCCCCGCAGAGGCGGCTGTGGCTCTTCGCGACGTACCCCCGTGGCTTAGGTTTTCGGGACGAAGGAGTACGCGAAGAAAAGGAGGTGAGAGGGGGCTGTGGGCCCCCTCCTCACAGGGCGGCGCGGCCGGGCGGGGCCCGCGCCGGCTCGTGAGGGGGGCCCATGGCGGCCCTCCTCGCCTCCCCTTCCGGCTCCCTTCGTCATCTGGAAAAGTAGGAGTTCTCGTGTAATTCCCGTCAATTGTTGATCTTCCGAAATATTGCGTTCTGACGATGCTTTTTCCAGCAGAATCCTGGCTCCGGTGCGCGATCCTCCAATAATCATGAAACATGCAAATTGATGAAATAACATAAGTATTATCTCCAAATATGAAATATATCAATGAATAACAGCAAATTATGATATAAAATAGTGATGCAAATTGGACGTATCAATAACCACCGCGCGAGGCTACACTCATTGGTCCGCACACATCGGTATGTATGATTTCCAATAAGTCTGTAGCTCGCTCCATAATACCAGAGAATGGAGTTTTAGTCATTTTTCCCATTAGACATGCTTCGCATCTATCAAGTGACTCAAAGTCAAGTGACTCAAGTAGTCCATCGGAATGGAGTTTCTTCATGCGTTTCACTCCAATATGACCAAGACAACAGTGCCACATATAAGTAGAATTATCATTCAATTTAATTCGCTTAGCATCAATGGTATGAACATGTGTATCACTACTATCGAGACTTAATAGAAATAAACCATTCTTCTCAGGCGCATGACCATAAAAGATATTATTCATAAAAATAGAACAACCATTATTCTCAGACTTGAATGAATAACCATCTTGCATTAAACAACATCCAGATATAATGTTCATGCTCAACGCAGGCACTAAATAACAATTATTGAGGTTTAAAACTAATCCCGAAGGTAGATGTAGAGGGAGCGTGCCGACAGCGATCACATCGACCTTGGATCCATTTCCAACGCGCTGATGCGCGTAGTTGACACGTCCGTTGGGAACCCCAAGAGGAAGGTGTGATGCGCACAGCAGCATGTTTTCCCTCAGTAAGAAACCAAGGTTATCGAACCAGTAGGAGCCAAGAAGCACATTGAAGGTTGTTGGTGGTGGAGTGTAGTGCGGCGCAACACCAGGGATTCCGGCGCCAACGTGGAACCTGCACAACACAATCACAGAACTTTGCCCCAACGTAACAGTGAGGTTGTCAGCCTCACCGGCTTGATGTAAACAAAGGATTAGATGTATAGTGTGGATGATGATGGTTGTTTGCGAAGACCAGTAAAGAACAATTGCAGTACATTGTATTTCAGATGTAAAGAATAGGACCGGGGTCCACAGTTCACTAGCGGTGTCTCTCCCATAAGATAGCAGATGTTGGGTGAACAAATTACAGTTGGGCAATTGACAAATAAAGAAGGCATAACAATGCACATACATATATCATGATGAGTACTATGAGATTTAATCAGGGCATTACGACAAAGTACATAGACCGCTATCCAGCATGCATCTATGCCTAAAAATTCCACTTTCAGGTTATCATCCGAACCCCTTCCAGTATTAAGTTGTAAACAACATACAATTGCATTAAGTATGGTGCGTAATGTAATCAACACAAATATCCTTAGACAAAGCATCGATGTTTTATCCCTAGTGGCAACAAGCACATCCACAACCTTAGAACTTTTCGTCACTGTCCCAGATTTAATGGAGGCATGAACCCACTATCGAGCATAAATACCCCCTCTTGGAGTCACAAGTATCAACTTGGCAAGAGCCTCTACTAGCAACGGAGAGCATGCAAGAACATAAATAACATATATGATAGATTGATAATCAACTTGACATAGTATTCAATATTCATCGGATCCCAACAAACACAACATGAAGGATTACAAATAGATGATCTTGATCATGATAGGCAGCTCACAAGATCTAACATGATAGCACAATGAGGAGAAGACAACCATCTAGCTATCGCTATGGACCCATAGTCCAGGGGTGGACTACTCACACATCGATCCGGAGGCGATCATGGCAATGAAGAGACCTCCGGGAGAAGATTCCCCTCTCCGGCAGGGTGCCGGAGGCGATCTCCTGAATCCCCCGAGATGGATTGGCGGCGGCGGCGTCTCTGGAAGGTTTTCCGTATCGTGGCTCTCGATACTGGGGGTTTCGCGACGAAGACTTTAAGTAGGCGGAAGGGCAGGTCAGGAGGCGCCACGGGGGCCCACACAACAGGGTCGCGCGGGCCCTGTGTTGGCCGCGCCGCCCTACTGTGGCGGCGCCCCGTGGCCCCACTTCGTCTCCTCTTCGGACTTCTGGAAGCTTCGTGGAAAAATAGGCCCCTGGGCGTTGATTTCGTCCAATTCCGAGAATATTTCCTTACTAGGATTTCTGAAACCAAAAACAGCAGAAAACAACAAATCGGCTCTTCGGCATCTCGTCAATAGGTTAGTGCCGGAAAATGCATAATAATGACATATAATGTGTATAAAACATGTGAGTATCATCATAAAAGTAGCATGGAACATAAGAAATTATAGATACGTTTGGGACGTATCAAGCATCCCCAAGCTTAGTTCCTACTCGCCCTCGAGTAGGTAAACGATAACAAAGATAATTTCTGAAGTGACATGCTATCATAATCTTGATCATACTATTGTAAAGCATATGAGATGAATGCAGCGATTCGAAGCAATGATGAAGATAATGTGTAAACAAATGAATCATATAGCAAAGACTTTTCATGAATAATACTTTCAAGACAAGCATCAATAAGACTTGCATAAGAGTTACTCATAAAGCAATAAATTCAAAGTAAAAGCATTGAAGCAACACAAAGGAGATATAAGTTTCAGTGGTTGCTTTCAACTTCAACATGTATATCTCATGGATAATTGTCAACACAAAGTAATATAACAAGTGCAACAGGTAAACATGTAAGAATCAATGCACACAGTTGATACAAGTGTTTGCTTCTGGGATAGAAAGAATAGGCAAACTGACTCAACAATAAAGTAAAAGATAGGCCCTTCGCAGAGGGAAGCATTGATTACTATATTTGTGCTAGAGCTTTTCATTTTGAAAACAAGAAACAATTTTGTCAACGGTAGTAATAAAGCATATGTGTTATGTATAAGATATCCTATAAGTTGCAAGCCTCATGCATAGTATACCAATAGTGCTCGCACCTTGTCCTAATTAGCTTGGATTAACATGGATTATCATAGCATAGCATATGTTTCAACCAAGTGTCACAAAGGGGTACCTCTATGCCGCCCGTACAAAGGTCTAAGGAGAAAGCTCGCATTGGATTTCTCGCTTTTGATTATTCTCAACTTAGACATCCATACCGGGACAACATAGACAACAGATAATGGACTCCTCTTTAATGCATAAGCATTCAACAACAGTTAATATTCTCATAAAAGATTGAGGATTAATTGTCCAAACTGAAACTTTCACCATGAATCATGGCTTTAGTTAGCGGCCCAGTGTTCTTCTCTAACAGTATGCATACTCAAACCATTTGATTGTGAGAACCGCCCTTACTTCAGACAAGACGAACATGTATAGCAACTCACATGATATTAAACAAAGGTAAAAGTTGATGGCGTCCCCAGAAACATGGTTACCGCTCAACAAGCAACTTATTAAGAAATAAGACACATAAGTACATATTCTTCACCACAATAGTTTTTAAGGCTATTTGTCCCATGAGCTATATATTGCAAAGGCAAAGAATAGAAGTTTTAAAGGTAGCACTCAAGTAATGTACTTTGGAATGGCAGAGAAATACCATGTCGTAGGTAGGTATGATGGACACAAATGGCATAGTAATTGGCTCAAGGATTTGGATGCACGAGAAGAATTCCTCTCAATACAAGGCTAGGCTAGAAGGTTGTTTGAAGCAAACTCAAGTATAAAAGGTGCAGCAAAGCTCACATATGAACATATTGTAACTATTATAAGACTTTACATTGTCTCCTTGTTGTTCAAACACCTCAACCAGAAAATATCTAGACTCTAGAGATCAATCATGCAAACCAAATTTTAACAAGCTCTATGTAGTTATTCATATGAGTACAAGGTACATGATGCAAGAGCTTAAATAAGATCTATATGAGCACAACAATTGCCAAGTATCACATTATTCAAGACATTAAACCATTTACCACATGCGGCATTTTCCGTTTCCAACCATATAACAATGAATGAAATAGTCCAACTTTCGCAATGAACATTAAAGATGAAGCTAAGAACATATGTGTTCATATGAAACAGCGGAGCGTGTCTCTCTCCCAAACAAAGAATGCTAGGATCCGATTTATTCAAACAAAAACAAAAACAAAAACAAACAAGACGCTCCAAGTAAAGCACATAAGATGTGACGGGATAAAAATATAGTTTCACTAGAGGAACCTCGATAAGTTGTCGATGAAGAAGGGATGCCTTGGGCATCCCCAAGCTTAGACGCTTGAGTCTTCTTAAAATATGCAGGGATGAACCACGGGGGCATCCCCAAGCTTTGACTTTTCACTCTTCTTGATCATATTGTATCATCCTCCTCTCTTGACCCTTGAAAACATCGTCCACACCAAACTCGAAACAAACTCATTAGAGGGTCAGTGCATAATTCATATATTCAGAGGTGACATAATCATTATTAACACTTCTGGACATTGCACAAAGCTACTAAAAGTTAATGGAACAAAGAAATCCATCAAACATAGCAAAACAGGCAATGCGAAATAAAAGGCAGAATCTGTCAAAACAGAACAGTTCGTAAAGACGAATTTTAAAGTGGCACCAGACTTGCTCAGATGAAAATGCCCAAATTGAATGAAAGTTGCGTACGTATCTGAGGATCACGCACGTAAATTGGCAGATTTTTTTGATTTTTCTACAGAGACTACTGCTCAAATTCGTGACAGCAAGAAATCTGTTCCTGCGCAGTAATCCAATTCTAGTATTGGCTTTACTATCAAAGACTTTACTTGGCACAACAATACATTAAAATAAAGATAAGGAGAGGTTGCTACAGTAGTAAACAACTTCCAAGACTCAAATTTAAAATAAAGTGCAGAAGTAAAATAATGGGTTGTCTCCCGTAAGCGCTTTTCTTTAACGCCTTTCAGCTAGGCGCTGAAAGTGTGTATCAAGTATTATCGAGAGATGAAGCATCAACATAGGTGTTGGGAGTTTTCTCAACTATGCATTTTATCTTATCTATGTGAGTTTCAGAGGCTCCCTTTTCATTATTCTTAGGTTTGCTATCCTCGTCAAACAAATTTTCGTGTACAAGCCAACCATAGTTATTTTCTAGAGCGTCATTCATTCCTAGGAGCTTACAAGGTATTGTTGTCTTAATCTCCCCACCATCATTAATATTATTAGTGTACCTTACTCTCTCCATGTCCATCTTTTCAAGGATACTAACAAAATCGGTATAAGAGCCAAGCATCTTATATTTAATAAAGACCTTTCTAGCCTCTCTTGCTACACCACCAAATTCTTTAAGAAGGGTTTCTAAAACAAAATCTTTCTTTTCCCCTTCCTCCATATCACCGAGTGTAAGAAACATGTGTTGGATTATAGGATTGAGATTAACAAATTTAGTTTCCAACATGTGTACTAAAGAGGCAACAAGCAATTTCATAAGTAGGAGCAAGTTCTACCAAGTGTCTATCTTCAAAATCTTCAGCGGTACTAACATGAGTGAAAAAATCTTCTATATTATCTCTCCCAATTATAGACCCTCGTCCTACCGGTATGTCTTTCAGAGTGAACTTAGGAGGAAACATGATGAAATAAACTAAAGGTAAATAAAGTAAATGCAAGTAACTAATTTTTTGTGTTTTTGATATGGAGAACAAGACGGTAAATAAAGTAAAACTAGCAACTAATTTTTTTGTATTTTGATATAATGCAGCTGAAAGGACACGGATGTCGCCTAGAGGGGGGGGTGAATAGGCGATTTAAAACTTTTACGAGATGGGCTTAACAAAAGCGGAATAAAACTAGCGTTTACTTTGTCAAGCCCAAAGCCTATATACTAAGGTTCACCTATGTGCACCAACAACTTATTCTAAGCAAGAGTTCACCTATGTGCACCAACAACTTATGCTAAGCAATACAAGCAAGTATGTGATAGCAAGATATATATAACTTCAAGCACGATGGCTATCACAAGGTAAAGTGCATAAGTAAAGAGCTCGGGTATAGAGATAACCGAGGCACGCGGGAGACGATGATTTATCCCGGAGTTCACACTCTTGCGAGTGCTAATCTCCGGTGGAGAGGTGCGGTTGCTTAGTGCTCCCGAACGCCACAAGAGGCTCACCTTGAGGTGTGGTTGCTCGATGCACACCAACGCCACAAAGGCCTCACCCCAAGATGCGGTACTCACACCACACACCGAACGCCACGAAGGCGCCTCACTTAAATCTCCGGTGACCCTCGCCACAAAGGCCTAGGTCACGGTTCCACTAAGGGATTTCCTTCGAGGCGGAAACCGGGCCTTACATAAAGATTGGGGCACACATCCACAACTTAATTGGAGGCTCCCAACAAATCGCCACAAAGGCCTAGAATCCGTCTAGGGTTCCAAGAACCCAAGAGTAACAACCTTCTTGTTTTCACCACCACGAATCACCGTGGAGAACTCAAACCGATGCACCAAATGCAATGGCAAGAACACCACAAAGATGCTCAAGTCCTTCTCTCTCAAATTCCAACAAAGCTACAAAAGCTATTGGGGGAATAAGAGAGGAAGAACAAATAAGAGGAGGAACACCAAATTTATCCAAGATCTAGATCTAGTGGATTCCCCTCACAAAGAGAGGGATTTGATTGGTAGGAATGTAGATCTAGATCTCCTCTTCCTTTTCCCTCAAAAAGATTCAAGAAGCATAGGAGGAGTAGAGGGAAAGGGAAGCTCTCAAGGTCAACAATGGTGGAGAGCACAAAGGGGAAGAGGTAGCTGCCCAAGGAGGAAGAAGGGGGGCTTAAATACCCCCTCCCATCGAAATATGACCGTTTGGGTGTGCTCAGGCCGGATTTTCCGGGCCGGATATTTGCAAAATATCCGGGCCCCGAAAAACGGCTAAGGACATGAGAAAACTGCTCTCAGGATGGGGCCGGACATTTGGCCGGATATTTGCCCGGATTTGTCCAAAAACCGGATTTTTCCGGGGGGCCGGATTATCCGCCCCAAACTTGGGCCGGAATATCCGCCCCCCTGAAAACAGGCAGAAACAACAAACTGAAACGGGCATAACTTTAGCATCCGGACTCCAATTTTGATGATCTTGGGCTTGTTTTAAAGCTAGGAACAAGCTCTACAAGATCATGCAGGAAACCATCATAGTCCAACAAGGGAGGATAGAAACAAATGATGAAAGGTTTGACCTATCTAAAAAAGACATACCGGTAAAACCTCCAATCTTGAAAATGCAACAAGTTGCCCGTGCAAAAACCATTCTTGATGAACTAGAGCTTGTCATGAGAATAAGCACAAGCTCTAAATCATCACATGGATAAGATCCAAATAATAACCAAGAAAGATGATGAACCAAACTCGAAAACGCAACAAGTGATCTATGCAAAATCCGTTTTCGATGAACTAGAGCTTGTCATGAGAATAAGCACAAGCTCTAAAACATCACATGGATAAGGTCCAAATAACAACCAAGAAAGATGATGCAAGGATGCAAAGGTTTGAGCTCTCTCCGAACGATACGATCGAGTTACTCACTCGAGAGCCCTCTTGATAGTACGGCAACTAAACTATAAACCGGTCTCCAACTACACTATGAGACCGGTGAGAAAGAAACCCTATCAAGAGAAAACCTTATACTTGCGCATTCCACTTGAGCTCGATGACGACGATCTTGACCTCAACAAGATGGAACGCCTTTCTTGCTTGTGCTTGCTTGACGAAGTCTTGTGGATTGCTCCCCCATAATCCACCATGGGAGAGCTTCTTCTTCGGCGCATCTTCACATAACCATGACCACCATGTGGATTGCTCCCCCATAATCCACCATGGGAGAGCTTCTTCTTCGGCGCATCTTCACATATCCATGATCACCATATGGATGGCAAGACTCAAGCAAAGGATCTCTTCGAGATGGCTCATCTTGAACTTGCACATCATTTCTCCATGGCAAGCTTCAAGCTTATGAACTCTTCGAGTTGGCTCATCTTGAACTTGCAATTTATTTCTTCATTCTTCATCATGTTGATGTCTTGAAGTAACTTGAGGGCTCACTTCATCTTCATCTTCAAGACATACTTGACACTTGATATCCTTCATCAATTTCTTCTTATTGCAACCTTGAAGCCAACATATGGTTCAAGAATTGCCTATGGACAACTCCTACAAATATAACTCAATGCAAACATTAGTCCATAGGGATTGTCATTAATTACCAAAACCACACATGGGGGCTCCATGCACTTTCAGCAGCAAACAAAGCAGTAAATAAAATAAAGCAAGACAAAAACAAAGTAAAGAGATTGGATGTGGGAGACTCCCCTTGCAGCGTGTCTTGATCTCCCCGGCAACGGCGCCAGAAAACAGTTGCTGGCGTGTAGTTGATGTGGGAGTTAGAAATCTTTGTGGAGTAACTTTTCCTCAGTTTCCCCGGCAACGGCGCCAGAAAACAGTCTTGATGCACGTAGTTGACACGTCCGTTGGGAACCCCAAGAGGAAGGTGTGATGCGCACAGCAGCAAGTTTTCCCTCAGTAAGAAACCAAGGTTATCGAACCAAGTAGGGAGCCAAGAAGCACGTTGAAGGTTGTTGGTGGTGGAGTGTAGTGCGACGCAACACCAGGGATTCCGGCGCCAACGTGGAACCCGCACAACACAATCACGTAACTTTGCCCCAACGTAACGATGAGGTTGTCGGTCTCACCGGCTTGCTGTAAACAAAGGATTAGATGTATAGTGTGGATGATGATGGTTGTTTGTGAAGAACAAGAAAGAACAATTGCAAGAGATTGTATTTCGGATGTAAAGAATAGGACCGGGGTCCACAGTTCACTAGCGGTGTCTCTCCCATAAGATAGCAGATGTTGGGTGAACAAATTACGGTTGGGCAATTGACAAATAAAGAAGGCATAACAATGCACATACATATATCATGATGAGTACTATGAGATTTAATCAGGGCATTAAGACAAAGTACATAGACCGCTATCCAGCATGCATCTATGCCTAAAAAGTCCACTTTCAGGTTATCATCCGAACCCCTTCCAGTATTAAGTTGTAAACAACAGACAATTGCATTAAGTATGGTGCATAATGTAATCAACACAAATATCCTTAGACAAAGCATCGATGTTTTATCCCTAGTGGCAACAACACATCCACAACCTTAGAACTTTCCATCACTCGTCCTGCATTTAATGGAGGCATGAACCCACTATCGAGCATAAATACCCCCTCTTGGAGTCACAAGTATCAACTTGGCCGCAGCCTCTACTAGCAACGGAGAGCATGCAAGAACATAAATAACATATATGATAGATTGATAATCAACTTGACATAGTATTCAATATTCATCGGATCCCAAAAAACACAACATGAAGGATTACAAATAGATGATCTTGATCATGATAGGCAGCTCACAAGATCTAACATGATAGCACAATGAGGAGAAGACAGCCATCTAGCTACTGCTATGGACCCATAGTCCAGGGTTGGACTACTCACACATCGATCCGGAGGCGATCATGGCGATGAAGAGACCTCCGGGAGATGATTCCCCTCTCCGGCAGGGTGCCGGAGGCGATCTCCTGAATCCCCCGAGATGGGATTGGCGGCGGCGGCGTCTCTGGAAGGTTTTCCGTATCGTGGCTCTCGGTACTGGGGGTTTCGCGACGAAGACCTTAAGTAGGCGGAAGGGCAGGTCAGGAGGCGCCACGGGGGCCCCACACAACAGGGCCGCGCGGGCCTTGTGTTGGCCGCGCCGCCCTACTGTGGCGGAGCCCCGTGGCCCCACTTCGTCTCCTCTTCGGACTTCTGGAAGCTTCGTGGAAAAATAGGCCCCTGGGCGTTGATTTCGTCCAATTCCGAGAATATTTCCTTACTAGGATTTTTGAAACCAAAAACAGCGAGAAACAAGAATCGGCTCTTCGGCATCTCGTCAATAGGTTAGTGCCGGAAAATGCATAATAATGACATATAATGTGTATAAAACATGTGAGTATCATCATGTGAGCAACTGGCTCTTTGGGACGTATCACGCGCATCGTCACTTCGTCCCTCGCAAGGCTTCGTTTATTCCATAGTTCCTGTTTCGAGTTACAAATGTGAGCAACCGAACCTGTATCAAATACCCAGGCACTAGTACGAGAACCAGTAAGATAGACATCTATAACATGTATATCAGATATACCTTTCTTCTTCTTGACAAGGCCGCTTTTTAGATCAGCCAAGTACTTGGGGCAATTACGCTTCCAGTGCCCCTTCCCATTGCGGTAATAGCACTCAGTATCAGGTTTAGGGCCACCCTAGGCTTCTCAGGAGGAGGCGCGGCAGCTTTCTTGCCACCCTTCTTGACGTTGCCTTTCTTAGGTTTGCCTTGTTTCTTGAAACTGGTGGTCTTGTTGACCATCAACACTTGGTGCTCTTTCTGTATCTCAATCTCAACAGATTTTAGCATGGAGAAGAGTTCAGGTAACTCCTTGTTCATGTTCTGCATATTGTAGTTCATCACGAAGTTCTTGTAACTTGGTGGTAGTGATTGGAGAACACGATGAATACCTAGCTGGTTAGGGATGATTATCCCCAAGTCACTGAGCTTCTTTGTGTGTCCGGACATAGCGAACACGGGCTCACTAACGGAGCTGCCCTCTTCCATCATACAGCCAAAGAACTGTTTCGAGGCCTCATAGCTCTCCACAGCCGCATGAGTTTCAAAGATAACCTTGAGCTCATTGATCATATCACAAGGGTCATGGTGCTCAAAACACTTTTGGAGCTCGCTCTAGGCTGCACGAAGGGCACACCGAACTTGAGAGTAGCGAGTCACCCGAGTCTCGTAAACATTTTTCTCATCCTCGGATACCGCAGGGGGTGGTGGGGGACCTAGCGGTGCATCAAGCACATATTGCAGATTTCCGCCATTGAGGAAGATCCTCACATGACGGAACCGATCGGTGAAGTTGCTACCATTGCTTTTAAGCTTTTCTTTCTCTAGGAACTGGTTAAAATTGATTGATGGGGACGCCATGATCTACAACATATATTTGCGATAGTTTAGACTAAGTTTATGACAAAATGAGTTCAAATTTTAATTCAACAAAATTAAAAACTAGGTGAACTCCCACTCAAAACAATATCCCTCGCATTGCTTTAGTGCTCACACGAACCAAATCCACCACACCAAGTCTGATCATCACGAGACAAGATGTGACTTCAATGGAGAACACTCAAAGTGTTCATCATATCAATCATATGACTCATGCTCTACCTTTCGGTATCCCGTGTTCCGAGACCATGTCTGTACATGCTAGGCTTGTCAAGGCAACCTTAGTATCCGCGTGTGCAAATCTGGCTTGCACCCGTTGTATGCACATGTAGAATCTATCACACCCGATCATCACGTGATGCTTCGAAACGACAAGTCTTAGCAACGGTGCTACTAAGGATGAACACTTTATTATCTTGATATTTAGTGAGAGGGATCATCTTATAATGCTACCGTGGCGATCTAAGCAAAATAAGATGCATAAAAGGATTAACATCACATGCAATTCATATGTGATATAATATGGCCCCTTTGTCTTTGCGCCTTTGATCTTCATCTCCAAAGCACGGCTCCATCATCAACGGGCATGATCTTCATCATCGTCGGCGTAGCGTCAAGGTCAATGGCGCCGTCATCATGATTGTTCTCCCATGTAGCAACTATTACAACTTCTTTGAAATACTACTCAACATGAAATTTAAAGACAACCATAAGGCTCCTGCCGGTTGCCACAATACAATAATGATCATCTCATACATATTCATCATCATATTATGGCCATATCACATCACCAAACCCTGCAAAAACAAGTTATACGGTTCTAATTTGGTTTGCGTATTTTACGTGGTTTAGGGTTTTCGAGTAAGATCCAATCTACCTACGAACATGAACCACAACGGTGATACTAGTGTTGTCAATAGAAAGAGTAAATTGGATCTTCACTATAGTAGGAGAGACAGACACCCGCAAAGCCACTTATGCAATACAAGTTGCATGTCGAGCGTGGAGCAAATCTCATGAACGCGGTCATGTAAAGTTAGCCCGAGCCGCTTCATCTCACTATGCCACAAAGATGCAAGGTACTCGAACTAAAGACAACAAAGCATCAACTCCCACAAAACAATTGTGTTCTACTCGTGCAACCAATCTATGCATAGACACGGCTCTGATACCACTGATGGGATTCATAGCATAGAAAACAAAAAAATTCGTACCGCAAGAACGAAACACAAGCCAAGATCTAATCTAGAAGACGGTAGCAACGAGGGGATCACGAGACTAACCCTTGAAGATTTCCAAAGCCTACGAGATTAGATCTCGTTGTTGCAGAAGATGATCACTTGCTGCTTGCAAAAGCGCGTAGAAGATCTTGACGGTGCCACAAACGGACAGCACCTCCGTACTCGGTCACACGTACGGTGTTGATGAAGACGACGCCCCCCCCCCCCGTTCCAGCGGGCAGCGGAAGTAGTAGATCCTCCTCGGAATCCCGGCAGCACGACGGCGTGGTGGCGGTGGTGGTGGAGATCTCCGGCAGGGCTTCGCCTATGCGTTGCGGGAGAGATATGTGGAGGAGGGGTGCTAGGGTTTGGGGAGAGGGGGGTCTAGGGCGCCGGCCACTTGGGGGCTGCGGCCTAGATGGCTTTGGTGTGGCCGGCCCCTCCCCTTGGCTCCTCATTATATAGGTGGAAGCCCCCAAGAGTTGTAGTCCAAGTCTTCGAATAAGACCCCAACAACAAAACTTGCCATAGGTGGGAAACCTACTCAAGGGGAAGTCCTACTCAAGGTGGGACTCCACCTTTCCTTGAGGGGTGGGTGGCCGACCACCTTAGGTGGAGTCCACCTGGGACTCCTCCCCCTTAGGGTTGGCCGGCCATGCTAGTACCTTCCATAGTGATTTCTTCCGGACTTTTCTAGAACCTTCTAGAACCTTCCATAAATGCACCGGATCATTTTCAAACTTATAAAATGACTTCCTATATATGAATCTTATTCTCCGGAGCATTCCGGAACTCCTCGTGATGTCCTCGGATCCCATCCGAGACTCCGAACAAAACTTCGAACTCCATTCCAAATTCCATATCTACTTAAACGACATCAAACCTTAAGTGTGTCACCCTACGGTTCGCGAACTATGCAGACATGGTTGAGACTTCTCTCCGACCAATAATCAATAGCGGGATCTGGAGATCCATAATGGCTCCCACATATTCAACGATGACTTAGTGATCGAATGAACCATTTACATACGATACTGATTCCATTTGTCACGCGATATTTTACTTGTCCGAGGTTTGATCATCTGTATCTCTATACCTCGTTCAACCTCGTCTCCTGACAAGTACTCTTTACTCGTACCGTGGTATGTGGTCTCTTATGAACTATTCATATGCTTGCAAGCTAATTAGACGACACTCCACCGAGAGGGCCCAGAATATATCTATCCGTCATCGGGATGGACAAATCCCACTGTTGATCCATATGCCTCAACTCATACTTTCCGGATACCTAATCCCACCTTTATAACCACCCATTTACGCAGTGGCGTTTGATGTAATCAAAGTACCCTTCCGGCATAAGTGATTTATATGATCTCATGGTCGAAAGGACTAGGTAACTATGTATCGAAAGCTTATAGCAAATGAACTTAATGACGTGATCTTATGCTACGCTTAATTGGGTGTGTCCATTACATCATTCACATAATGACATAACCTTGTTATTAATAACATCCAATGTTCATGATCATGAAACTATGATCATCTATTGATCAACAAGCTAGTTATACAAGAGGCTTACTAGGGACTCCTTGTTGTTTACATAACACACATGTATCAATGTTTCGGTTAAAAGAATTATAGCATGGTATATAAACATTTATCATAAACACAAAGATATATAATAACCACTTTATTATTGCCTCTTGGGCATATCTCCAACATATTTATCAATGACACATGAAAGGTTCAAGTTGCTAACCGCGATCGAGGAGGAAAAATTAATGAGAAAGCTTAAGTGTGGCTCGGATACTTCATATCATGTTTATTTTATGTGAACACAAGTGGCATCATGCTCTCGGGCATTTCATCGAACACCTCTTGTGCATAAGAGGAGAAATGCCAAACCCACCACCCCTTGTGAATAGAAGTGGAACACAAAGTGGCTCACACTTGTGTTGCAGCAGTATTTATAGTGGTGGACTTTTAGTCCCGGTTGACCTGGCAAACCGCGACTATAGGTTCTCGGGCCAGGCATGAGCACCTTTAGTCGCGGTTGGCCAGACCAACCGGGACTAAAGGTCCGCCCGTACACCAGCTATCGACTGAGGCCGTTGGGTCCAGAGCTTTAGTCGCAGTTCTCCTGCAGAACCGAGACTAAAGAACCCATTAGTCGCGGTTCAAAATGTTTGGAGACAAATGAGGTGGTATGGAAGCCCTCTTTTCTACTAGTGGCAGTGGTTGGCGTGTAGGGATTCGTAGCATAGAAAACAAAAAATTTCCTACCGCGAGAACGCAATCCAAGCCAAGATGCAATCTAGAAGATGAGAGCAACGAGGGGATGAACAAGACTAACCCTTGAAGAATTCCAAAGCCTATAAGAGTAGGCTCTTATTGCTGCGGTAGACGATCACTTGCCGCTTGCAAAAGCGCGTAGAAGATCTTGATCACGGTGCCACGATCGGGCAGCACCTCCGTACTCGGTCACACGTTCGGTGTTGATGAAGACGACGTCCTTCTCCCCGTTCCAGCGGGCAGCGGAAGTAGTAGATCCTCCTCGGAATCCCGGCAGCACGACGGCGTGGTGGCGGTGGTGGTGGAGATCTCCGACAGAGCTTTGCCTAAGCTATGTGGGAGAGAGAAGTAGGAGGGAACCGCTAGGGTTTGGGAGAGGGGGCGCCGGCTAGGGCATCCATGAGGGGGTGCGGCCATGGTGGCAAGGGTGTGGCCGGCCAACCCCTCTGTTCCCCTCTTTATATAGGTGGAAGCCCCAAGGTTTAGGTCAAAGAGTCCGAATAAGACCCCGACAAAAACCTTCCATGTGACCAAACCTAGGGGGAGTGGGACTCCCCCCTTTCCTTGGTGGGGTGGCCGGCCACCATGGTGGGGAGTCCACTTGGGACTCCTCCTCCCTTAGGCTGGCCGGCCAAGGTGGGTGGACTCCTCTCGGGACTCCACCTTCCATCCTTATTTCTTCCGGACTCTTCTAGAACCTTCTAGAACCTTCTAGAGAAAATACCGGATCATTTTCAAACCTAGAAAATGACTTCCTATATATGAATCTTATTCTCCGGACCATTCCGGAACTCCTCGTGATGTCCTAGATCCCATCCGAGACTCCGAACAAAACTTCGAACTCCATTCCATGTTTCCATATCTACTTAAACGACATCAAACCTTAAGTGTGTCACCCTACGGTTCGTGAACTATGCAGACATGGTTGAGACTTCTCTCCGACCAATAACCAATAGCGGGATCTGGAGATCCATAATGGCTCCCACATATTCAACGATGACTTTTAGTGATCGAATGAACCATTCACATACGATACCGATTCCCTTTGTCACGCGATATTTTACTTGTCCGAGGTTTGATCATCGGTATCTCTATACCTCGTTCAACCTCATCTCATGAAAAGTAATCTTTACTCGTACCGTGGTATGTGGTCTCTTATGAACCATTCATATGCTTGCAAGCTATTAGACGACATTCCACCGAGAGGGCCTGCGAGTATAGCTATCCGTCATCGGGATGGACAAATCCCACTGTTGATCCATATGCCTCAACTCATACTTTCCGAATACTTAATCCCACCTCTATAACCACCCATTTACGCAGTGGCGTTTGATGTAATCAAAGTACCTTTCCGATATAAGTGATTTACATGATCTCATGGTCATAAGGACTAGGTAACTATGTATCGAAAGCTTATAGCAAATAACTTAATGACGTGATCTTATGCTACGCTTAATTGGGTGTGTCCATTACATCATTCATATAATGACATAACCTTGTTATTAATAACATCCAATGTTCATGATCACGAAACCATGATCATCTATTAATCAACAAGCTAGTTATACAAGAGGCTTACTAGGGACTCCTTGTTGTTCACATAACACACATGTATCAAATGTTTCGGTTAATACAATTATAGCATGGTATGTAAACATTATCATAAACACAAAGATATATAGTAACCATTTATTATTGCCTCTTGGGCATATCTCCAACAGTCTCCCACTTGCACTAGATTCAATAATCTAGTTTACATTTGTAAAGATATAACACCTTGGCCTTCCGGTGCTTTATCATGTATTGCTCACGGGAGAGGTTTTAGTCAACGGATCTGACATGCTCAAAACCGTATGTATTTTGTAATTCATTTGCATCTCAACGCATCACTCATTTCCAAATGAGTCGGCATTAAATATGTTTGGTCTTCTGGTGAAACCTTAATTCCGCGGTCTGAAATATGTCACTAATATTGTCACACACAATATAGCTTCAAAATTCTGACTCTGTCGGAACTACACCAAGTTCTCAAAGAACTTCTTGACTTAACATCCTATGTCATTGTCAAAACAATAACATAGTCTGCCTTCATTTGTAGAATCCGTCACAATATTTAGAATTCTTCTAAATCTAGCATAGACAACTTCTAGCTCATTGTGCTACCTTTTAAACAACACTTAGTGACATAGGCATCCCAAATGGGCCTGCCAAAGATAGTACCCGGGGTTTACTGAAGGCCCATTACCCGAAGAATAAGAAGATTCGGGAGCCCAAGATATATTAAGGAAAGTTAGAGTTGTAATAGGAAGTGCTATTTGTAATCCGGCGGGATGAGTTAGAAACCGTCCCGGACTGCGTAACTTGTACAAAACGAAACCCTCGGCTCCGCCTCCTATATAAAGGGGAGTCGAAGGACGAAGAGATCATCGAATCATTGTCTGCAAACCCTAGTTTTCATAATCGTCGAGTACTTTTCGGCTGAAACCTTCGAGATCTACTTGCCCTCTACTTCCAACTAAACCCTAGCCTACAATTCATAGGCATTGACAAGTTGATACCTTGTCAATTGGCGCCGTCTGTGGGAACTAGAGGCGTAAGGATCTGATCTCTATGGCACGTTCAAGATCTTCGACATCGTCAACCGCAAGCAACGCAATGGATCGAGGTAAACAGATCGCTGCTGGTCCTGTCGATTTTATTCCTCACCCACCCTCCCGTTTGGATGCATATGCGTATCTGGCGGAGCCCATGGAGATGACGTTCGGAAGGTTTCACTTTCGCGTCGAGAAGGAAGGATCGTATCGTGTCGAAATTCCGATTTCGTCGGGATCGTCGGCGGTCGATTCCGATTTTTCAAGCTATACATCGTCAACCGAGTCAGGAGAAGAAGAAACTTCGGCAACACGTTACGTCAGCACCAGAGCAAGAGAGAAACTCACCAAGATCTTCAGCGACACGTCGTTTGAGTCATCTACGGACTCATATATAAGCGATGGCTCAAGCGATGTCGACAGTTACGACTTCATCGACAAATCTATCACAGTGGGCAAGGTCTTCATCAATCTCAACGATGATGTCACCAAACCCAACATAGATCTGAGTACAAAATATCATCGATTTATGCCATTGAGGATCAAGAGGAAACATCCGAGGCTTTCGACGATTTGGGCAATCCCTATGTCGATCCCTCAGATCTAAGGAGAGGTATGGGCACTAAATATGTCGGGCCCACACCACGCGTCAGAGTTCAACTTCCACAAACAGCTCGGGATAGAGCCGCAAAAGCTTTAGATGGTTCGGAGCCAATGACGACAACCGCTACGATCCAAGAACTCGCAAGCTTATCAATATAGACTCGCCGGAGCTGGAAGAGAACTGGAAAAACAGACATAAGCTTTAAACAGAAGAAAGGAGGCAGCTTCCGCGTCAGCGTACGAAGGGCGAGCTAAGTCGACAATCCGGAACCTCGGGAGATAGCCATAGAGAAGCTCGAACGAGCAAGATCCAGATTGCAACACATACCCGAAGGAGAAAGAGAGTACTTGGTTCAAAATCTCGACATGTCTTTTATGTCGATAGACACAAGAGGGAATATTATCCCCAAGACACCAGAAGCTGGGTATATGGCGACACAAGCCTTTATCCTTGCATCCAGTGCCACCTCCGGGAGATCCAAGGGAGGCTTTGTACAACATGGCAATAGCAGGAGCTGAAGCCATGGGAACGGCGTTTGTATCAACACCGCCGGAAGGAGCCGCAAGGCAAAATAGTCCACGACCTACGGCAGAAGAACAGCAAGCAAATGTCGAAGGAACAAGTGGAGCAAGAGATACGGCAGCACAAGCAAGGGTAGACAGAGCACGGCAAGGCGAAGGGAACATCGACAATCCCCGTAACTAAACGACGAGGATATGTGCGGTTTGCCGTGCTTCACAAGGAGAGTACGAAAACTCGAGTCCCTTCGGGATTTAAGTTGCCTCGATCACTTCAAAAAATTCGACGGCCTGCAAGATCCAGAGGATTGGCTAGTTGATTACCTCGAGACGGTGAAGTTAACTGGAGGGACTAGGGCAACAGCTATGCAAAGCATCCAGGTGCATTTGAGTGGAGCCGCACGATCTTGGATAAAGAAACTCACTCCAAGATCTATCGACAGCTGGGAAAGTTTCGAGGACGTATTCGTCAAGAACTTCAGATCCACGTGCAAAAAACCTGCGTCGTTAGAAGAGTTTAGAGCATGTCGACAAAATCCAGATGAGCCAATGAGAAAGTACATCCAAAGGTGGAACATCATCAAAAACTCGGCAGAAAATATATCTGACGAGAGAGCAATAGATGCGTTTGTCGCAGGAATCAGGCGTGGAGATTTTGTCGAGGACTTGGGAAGGACCAATCCAAAGACAAGTATCCGCGTTAATGGAGATAGCAAACAGATGGGCAGATGGAGAAGATGCTGTCCACAACAAACGGCACAGGTCGCCGGAGGAGGACCGTGGTCGAAATTACCAACCGAGGCGACGATTTCCTCGGCAGCATCCGAACTATGACGCCCAGGGCAAATTTCGGCAGGTTTTCGGGCAAACACAGGAGGAAACAATAGAGATGATTATCAGAGAAGCAGTGAGCAGCGAGGCGATAACAGGGACGACTCTCGCAACATGCAAAATAGCGGGCCTAGGTTCCCAAGGCCTTTCGTGTCCCCCGAAGAAATGATGAACGGACCGTGCCAGATGCATTTTTTCCTCGACAACGAACGGAAAAGACAGTCAGGGCACCCGCGTAAAGACCGTCGAAATTTTCAGGCAATGTTAAGGTATGCGAGCACGCTAACGTTCGAGCAGCACAGAGAAATCCTCGGGAGCCCGGGAGCGAGATTCACCTGCCACCACCTCCCGCGATTACGGACGACAATCGGCATCGGCTCGGAATAGCGGCAGCACCTCCACCACCACCTTATGTCGATCCTAACTCAAACGGAGCGGTGTCGATGATTCGAAGGGAAGGCCGTCCAATAGAGCTCGGAAAGTAATCTCACGACAGGTGTTTATGGCAGAGAAAATGCCTCCACCAACAGTTGAGTATCTTAATTGGTCAGGACAAGACATTGGCTTCACCATAGCAGATCATCCGCAGCAAGTTCCTCGACCAGGGCAGTCAGCACTTATTCTGCCAGCAATTATTGCAGGATTTGATGTTTCTCGAGTGTTCATAGATGGCGGCAGCAGCTTAAACCTTATGTATGCAGATACATTGAGGAAGATGAACATATCCTTAGCAAACTTGAAGCCAACGGACACAAGGTTCCACGGCATCACACCGGAGAAACCAAGTTATCCATTGGGGAAGATCAATCTCGACGTTCAGCTTTGGAACCCGAGAAAATTATAGAATCGAGAAGCTGGAATTTGAAGTCGTGGATTTTCCATCGCAAGTACCACGCTTTGTTGGGACGACCAGCATATGCTAGATTTATGGCGGTACCACACTATACATACCTGTTGTGGAGATTGCCTGGACCAAAGGGACCAATCATAGTTAAAGGAAGCTTCGCCTTAGCCGATAAGTGCGACAAGGATTTTCATCGGTTATCAGAAACTTTCGGGATGCAAGCTGATTATTTGGCGTCAAAAAGTATGACTGATTACGACGTACCGCCGCACGTTGGAAGGCCAAATAAAGAATCAACTTTCAATACCGAGAAAAATTCTAAGGAGGTACAGATTCACCCGACAGACCCGAAAAAGACGACATCTATCGCAAACGACATGGATATCGCATAGGAAAGCGCGCTCGTCGAGTTCCTCGGTGAGAACTGGAAAATCTTCGCATGGTGTCCAGCTGATATGCCAGGAGTACCCAGGGAACTTGCCGAGCACCACCTAAACTTGGATCCATTAGCGAGACCAATCAAACAACCTTTGCGGCGTCTTCGGAACCAAACCGCAAAGCTATGCTGTCAGAAATCAATCGACTACAAGAAGCTGGTTTTATCAAAGAGATATTCACAGAAGCCACATGGGTAGCAAATCATGTGTTGGTGCCAAAGAAAAACACTAAGGTCCTTCGCATGTGCGTCGACTTTACGTGTCTCAATAAACATTGTCCAAAGGATCACTTTCCCCTACCGAGGATCGATCAAATTATCGACTCCACGGCTGGATGTGAACGTCTTTCCTTCTTGGACGCATATTCTGTTATAACCGGATCAGATTGAAAGAAGAAGATGAAGTAAAGACCGCGTTTATTACACCTTACGGCGTGTTTTGCTACGGAACAATGCCCTTTGGTCTAAAAATGCGGGAGCAACATATCGAAGGATGATGCGTAGTGTTTGGCGACACGTGATTGGAAAAACGTGCAAGTATATATCGACGATGTCGTCATAACGTCAAAAAGGGGACAACACTGATCGAGGATCTCAAGGAAACTTTTGACAACCTCGACAAATTCTGCCTGAAGTTGAACCCGACGAAGTGTTCCTTTGGCGTCCCAGCAGGAGAACTTCTGGGGTTTCTAGTTTCAGCAAGAGGGATTGAAGCAAATCCCGATAAAATACAAGCTATCGTAACAATGAGAAAGCCAACAAAATTGAAAGAAATACAACAGCTAACTGGGCGAGTCGCAGCTTTGAGCAGATTCGTCGCCAGGCCGGGAGAAAAAGCATTACCATTCTACGCTCCGATAAAACAAGGAGACAAATTCCAAGTGGAACGAAGAGGCCGACAGTAGCTTTCGAAGATTTGAAGCGCACAATCTCGACACCACCAATTTTGGTGGCGCCGAAGGAAAAGGAACCTCTCCCCGCTATATATCGCAGCCACGCCCAAGTGGTGAGCACGGTGCTAGTTGTCGAAAGAGAAGAAGAAGGAAAACTCCACGGAGTACGAGAGGCCAAGTATACTTCGTCAGCGAAGTTTTATCGCCATCAAAACAAAGGTACCCTCAGTACCAAAAGCTAGCATACGGAGTGTTCACAACAACACGAAAATTGCGCCACTATTTTTCGGCACACCCGATCATAGTGGTCAATGAAGCTCCCTTGTCAAATATACTAAACAATCCTGAAGCTACGGGTCGTGTCTCCCTTTGGGGAATAGAACTTTCCCTCGGGACATCACGTATGAAAAAGAAAAGCAATCAAGTCGCAAGTTCCGCCGTACTTCATCGCAGAGTGGATGGAGCTGCAAAACACAGGACCCTGCACTTGTCAAGAACCTGGACCATGAATTTCGACGGGTCCAAGAGAGTAGAGGAGCTGGCGCAGGAGTAGTACTTATATCACCTGAAGGCGACAAGTTGAAGTACATCCTTCGGATGACGTTCCCTAACGCATCTAACACTGAAGCAGAATATGAAGCCCTCATACACGGGATGAAGATGGCGAAAGCTTGCGGGCAACTCGACTAAAAATCTTTGGCGACTCACAATTGGTGGCTCAGCAAGTTATGAACCAATGTGACGCGATCAATGATAGCATGGTAGCATACAAGGAGGTGTATAATGAACTCGAGAAGCTATTTGAGGGATGCGAGGTAAATCACATCGAGTAGATTGAGCAACGATGAAGCCGACGTCCTCGCAAACATCGGGTCGCAATGCCTCCCAATCCCGCCAGGAGTATTTTGGGAAGAAATAGCGGAGAGATCTACGAAGCCAAAAAAGGTGCGGTAAAAAGCAAAAGAAGAGAAAACTTCGACACCCCTCACGGAAACCACGGAGGATGAAGAGGAACAAGAGCTTGTGATGATGGTACAGGTCCCTTGGATGCAAGCATGTATATCATACATCCTCGGGAAAGAAATACCCGATGATCCAGCTTGAGGCAAGGCGAGTAATTCGACGCTCTAAAGCTTTCACGGTGATCAAAGGAGAATTGTACAAGCGAAGTATTTCAGGCGTCCTGCAAAGGTGTGTCACACCCGAAGAAGGAAGAATAATTCTGAAGGATGTACACGAAGGAATATGCGGCCACCACGCGAGTAGTCGAGCCATTGCAGCCAAGGTTTTTCGGGCAGGATTCTACTGGTTGACAACAATCGAGGACGCCAAAGAAATAGTAAGGACTTGCGATGCGTGTCAAAGGTTTGCCGCAAAACCTCACTCTCCAGCAGCAGAACTAACACCAATACCATTGTCATGGCCCTTTGCACAATGGGGACTCGATATGGTGGGCAAGTTACACAAATCATGGCCAGGAGGAAAGGAATACATGCTAGTAGCTGTCGACAAATTTACAAAGTGGATAGAAGCGAAGCCGATAAATTCACCAGACGGAGCATCCGCAATGAAAATTCATAAAAGGCCTCGTCTTCAGATTTGGAGTGCCCCACAAAGCATCGTCACGGACAATGGCAGTAACTTCACATCCCACGAATTCAAAGATTATTGCGAAGAAGTGGGTATCAAGTTGCACTTTGCGTCGCTTGCACATCCTCAAACCAATGGGCAAGTCGAGAAAGCCAATGGCATCATCTCGCAATGGCATCAAGAAACGCCTGTTAGGACCACTCGGAAAAAGCTCGACATACCCGGCCAGAAGAACTACCAAGTGTGTTGTGGAGCATCCGAACAACACCAAATACAGCGACACAGGAGACCCCGTTTTTCCCGGTCCATGGAGCAGAGGCAGTACTACCAATAGAAATAGAGCACGACTCCCCGCAGTCACGAGTATAATGAAGAAACTACCAGGATAGCATTGGAAGACGACGTAGACGCACTCGACGAAGCTCGAGACGAAGTATTATCAAGGGTAACCAAATACCAACGAGACTTGAAGAATTACCACAGCCGACGTTTGCGGCCAAGATCTTTTCGTGGGGAGACCTAGTTCTTCGGCTCACGCAAAAAATTCATGAAAAACTCGAGTCACCATGGCTTGGCCCTTACATTGTCACGGAAGTAATCGGAGGAGGAGCATACAGGATAAAGGACAAGAAGACAGGGGTGGAGGAGCAAAACCCCTGGAACGTGGCGCAACTCAGGCGGTTCTACGCCTAGAGCTAAAACATAGTCCTTGTAAAACTTCAATGTACTGAAACGCCCGCGAGTTTTCGGACGCACTCTTTTCCTTTTTCGGGGCACCAAGTGGGGCCGGGAAAGGTTTTTAATGAGGCGGGCTCGCGGTGCTGCAATATAATAAAGATAGTGTCAATATAACTTTTCTTTATCGACATGCTCAAAATCCCCAACCCGACGAATTTCAATATAGTTCCTCGAAAAAAGAAAAGCCTTACCTTGGTATTAAAATACCTCGTGAGTCAATAAAAATACAAAATAGTACTCAACAAAGAAGCTCGGGGCTGATATTCGCCAAAACTACATATTGAATAAATGCCTTGGTTTAAAACCTCGCATTATACAAATACGATGAATAGCCACCGAAAACACTCGGGGCTAGACAAATATAGAAATATGATGTTTGCTTCACAATATAATCACAATCATGATTTACAAGGAAGAATTATCTACCAAAGGAAAATAATTAGTCATGATTCAATATATCATCAAGGGTAATTCTGTTTTCTTCAGAGCAGCGCCAAGAAAATCAGCATAATGACCATCTCGCAAAAAAGTCGGCATCCATCCGAAGAAGGTCTTCAATCATTTCTTCAGCTATAGGCGAAACCTTCGTGTTAATACGATCGACACCAACTCTTCGGCGCCGTACCTTCTCGTGAACTTTCGCAACAACTTGGGTCAGGTCAAGCTTTGAGTGGCAGATCTGAAGCATGATAAGGGCAAATCTGGCGCCAGCTACCAGTTGAGCTTTGACAAAGTCATAGATCCTGTGGGCATCTTTAAATTTCTCCATTAACTCGGGAAGAGTTTTTGGTTGAACGTTCCGAGGAAACATGGAGTTATAAACCATAGACAGGGTCTTGGTACAGAAGTCAAGGAAGTCGCGAGTTTGAGAGGCGCGATCCTGAAATCTGACAATCTGGCGGGTCCTCTCCGGGGTAGCCCAAAACAGAGAACCATGATCAAGGGAAAGGTTAACAAGGAGGTTTGTCCTAGTATTTACCCTCTCCTCTTCTGCAACAGCATCAGTAAAGGAACCTATTAAAACAAAGGAGCAGAAAACTTTAAGAGACGTAGCATGAAGACGGAAGATATTGAGGATGAAACAAGCATACCCGATATATCCGCACTGGCTTCATTCATTAACTCGAGCATGAAATTTTCTCGAGTAGTCGCCTTTTCAGCCTCGAAAGCAGCAATTTCCATAGCAGCCACGGCATCGCGAGCTTGCTGAAGTGCAATTTTTTCGGCTTCAGATGACTTACGAGACTTTTCCATCATCACAAGTGTTTGCTTCTTCGCATACTGAAGTTGCTGCCGAAGTTCGTCCAATTCTTGCGGCAAGGAATCTTCGACAGGTGTAGTATCAGCAAGAGCTCTCCTTGAGCGAGAAGAAGAAGGCGAAATATTGGAAGGAGCGGAAGATGGAGTATAGTTATCAAATACCAACTGAAATTTAATAAAACAAGACAATATCAATCAACAAGCAAAGATAGAGTTTTCATTAATCTTTCGGGATAGTTACAAAGACCTTACAGTGGAGCTAAAGAAGTGCGTATCGCCAAATAACTACTTTGGCGACAAGAGCAAAAGAAACAGAGAAAGAAAAAACAAGGAGGCATGCAACTAGACCTCCGGTCTCGATGAGCTAGGAGTCGAAGCTGGCTTGATCCCGAGATATGCCAAGATTTTCTTCGTGTTGGGCTTGGCTGCCTTAATCAGCGATCTCCATCTCGATTGCTCTATTTGATCGGTGTCGCCAACTTTCATCCAATCAACAGCACTGTTGGCTGTCGCAACTAGGGCAACAAGTGTTTTCGAACAAGCAATCTTCATGTTTTCCTCGACGCATCTTCAGTCCAAGGTCTTCCGATGAATTGAAGCTCTTGGCAAGGGCAAGAAAAGTCGGGGCTCCTCTTTCTTCGGGAAGAAGTAGGGGAACAGCGTCGACAATCCTGCACTAGCATTTGCCACGCCTTCACGAATTTCGGACCCATGAAGCTCCAGATAAGAAAGTGCGTCAAGGAGAGGGTCATTGACGGGATTCTCCAGATCAAAAGCTTGGTTTGTTTGGGCTGCCAAAGGAAACAAAACATTAATCAAAAAAAAAACAAGAAACAGGAAGTCCACTAAAAAATAGAAGGGATCGATAATATTACTTTCAGTACGTCGACTTTGTGATTTCAGACGCTAGAGGATCCCCTGCTCACGAGCATCTTGTGCAGCTTTATGCTCGTTTAAAGCAGATTCAGCATCCTCAAGTCTTTTTTGCAGTTCCTCGACACTAGCAGCTTTTGCTCTGGCTTCATCAGCCTCGGCTTTAGCTTCGCTAGCAACAAGTTCGGCTTTCTTGCGAGCCGCCTCACTTTGCTCCAGTTTTTGAGCAAGTGCGTCGGCACGTTTATTGGCCTCTGCAAGTTTCTCTGTCGAGATAAAAAAAAGGAGGAAAGATCAAAAAATTGCGACAAACAACAGGAGCAAAAAGTCAGAAAGAACGGCAAGTATAAAGGTTGTTACCTTCAGTTCTGCTGGCATACTCACGGTACTCAATGAATTGGGATCCGATGCGGATAAGATCTTTGATCATGGGCTGTCAAAGAAGAACAAAGCAAGAGAAACACCGGTATGAAAAAAGAATGAAGGCATGAAAAAGCAAAATAGAGGAAATATAGATATCGACAAACTTACATCATCCAAGAGCAGGGGCGAAGAGCTGCCCAATTGAGGGGCAAGCTCGATGATCGTTTCAACCCTTGTCCTTTTTGGTGAAGAAGCAAGGGGGCTTGAAGGAGGAGTGGTGGTGACGACGTTTTGTTGAGGAGGCGAAGATTCTTCTCCTTCAACTACCGTCTCCGATACAAGCAAAGTGTGTGACGCGCTCGTCCGAGGAGCCACGTCACGAGTTGGTACTTCTTCCTCGTCATCACTGCGATTGAGGATCAATAGCATAAAAAGCAAGACACACTAGTAGGAAAACCCTTATAGGCAAAGCTTAGTTCTGTGGCGCACCAAATTAAATGCGCCACAGAAAGTTTTTTTGTGGCGCACGAGGAAGAATGCGCCACAAAAATAAGCTATTTTTGTGGCGCACTACCGTGCCGTGCGCCACGGAAATTATGTGGGGCCCACATCCTGCCACCACCAATAATTAGTGTAGGTATTTCGTGGCGCACATGACTTGCTGCGCCACGGAAATAAGTGTTTCGTGGCGCACCCGCTCCGGTGCGCCACGAAGTAGTTGATTCCGTGGCGCACCGTGCTTGTGCGCCACGAAGTAGTTGATTCCGTGGCGCACTTGTGCCGGTGCGCCACGAAATAGCGCCCTCTATAACCACCCGTACCCCCTCCCCCCGCCCGTACTTCTTCCTCCTCCACCCCTCTTCCTCTCCCTCGCGCGCCGCCGCCCGTACTTCTTCCTCCTCCACCCCTCTTCCTCTCCCTCGCGCGCCGCCGCCCGTACTTCCTCGTCCACCCCTCTTCCTCTCCCTCGCGCGCCGCTGCCTTCCATGGTGAGCGTGGCTGTCGTCGTCGCCGCCGCCGCCTCCTTCCTCCGCGAGGGCCGCATGCCGCCACGCTCCACCCATCCCCGCCACCAGCAGCACAAGCCGCCGCGGCGTGGAGGAGGAGGGCGGCCGCCGCATGGAGGAGGAGGGGCCGGCTCCGCGTCAAGGAGGAGGAGCCGCCGCCCTGCCATCATCGTCGACCTCCTCGTCCACCCCTACCCGGCCCCTCCCTCTTCCTCTAGCCGGCCGCTCCTCCAACAGACATCGTCGGTGAGCTCCACCTCTCCCCTCCCCTCCCTCTTCCTCTCCCGTGCGGGCACAAAGTGCTCGACGAAATTACTTTGTCGGATTGAGTGATATGGCTATCGCTTGTTTGCTCTCCAAATTACCAAGTGATATGGCTACTCGCTTGTTTGCTCTCCAAATTACTTTGTCGGATTTAAATGTCCTCCTGGATCATTTGCAATAGTCTCGGTGCACTCGTTAATTATGCATTTCATTTATCCGGTTAGTTTAACTTGATTGATTAGATAAATGAGATGAACTCGCTGAGCAAGTAATGATCTCATGGATGGACTGGATGTAGCTAGAGGGTTGCCAATCATTGATTGGGTACCCTAGCTCATGCTCGAGCCCTATTGGGTTATGATGCGATGGCTTAGTGAATGTTCCTATGGGTTTGAGGTAGCCCCGACAGCCTTTATGTTGTCCAAGGGTGGCTCCCTTTATCGTGGTCGTTGTTGTGACTCTCTCATGCTATCTCGGTTGATCCATGACTAGATTACCGGTAGCTTTTGTCGTTGAAAACAAAATAGACATTTAAATGTCTATATTCCGATGGTATAACTAGCCGTGTGGTGCTAGGTGAGTTTGGATGGCTAGTTAGGGATTAATCCATGTTGGATTTCTCTCGGTAGTGTCACCATACTGACATACCAATGTTCCCTTGGTGATTTCCTTACGGCTGATCTTCGCTTGCTTCCACCAAATGGCTTAGTAGCTGGATGATGATACAAACCGGGTATTCTACCCATTTTGGCCTGGCAAGCATGTGGTGACTCACTGGCCTGTGTGTGCTGTTGGGCATGCACACTGCCTGGTGAGCTGTTTGGCTGTGTGTGTGTGTGTAGCCTGGCTTGGGACTTGGGTTGACTCCAATATTAAAAATGTCTCCCAAATATGGAGACAAACATTTTAACATTACCCCAATGATCTTCAAATGTTTTGCATGCTCGTTAGGCCTTAATTGATGCCTTATGATCCAAATTACTATATTATTGGATTGAGTGATATGGCTACTGCTTGTTTGCTCTCCAAATTACCAAGTGATGAATATATAATCCCTTTGGAGCATCTGCCCCATGCTATATATGTGTATTTGACCATGCTTATGATGGATTTCTTTTAAGGACTCTAGCTAGATTAGAGGGGAAAAAGTTGCTGCTTTGTTGCCTATGATAATGGATCATAAAATGTTTCCCTTTGTCCCCCGGTTGCCTCCTTAATTGATGCCTTATGATCCAAATTACTATATTATTGGATTGAGTGATATGGCTACTGCTTGTTTGCTCTCCAAATTACCAAGTGATGAATATATAATCCCTTTGGAGCATCTGCCCCATGCTATATATGTGTATTTGACCATGCTTATGATGGATTTCTTTTAAGGACTCTAGCTAGATTAGAGGGGAAAAAGTTGCTGCTTTGTTGCCTATGATAATGGATCATAAAATGTTTCCCTTTGTCCCTGGTTGCCTCCTTAATTGATGCCTTATGATCCAAATTACTATATTATTGGATTGAGTGATATGGCTACTGCTTGTTTGCTCTCCAAATTACCAAGTGATGAATATATAATCCCTTTGGAGCATCTGCCCCATGCTATATATGTGTATTTGACCATGCTTATGATGGATTTCTTTTAAGGACTCTAGCTAGATTAGAGGGGAAAAAGTTGCTGCTTTGTTGCCTATGATAATGGATCATAAAATGTTTCCCTTTGTCCCCTGGTTGCCTCCTTAATTGATGCCTTATGATCCAAATTACTATATTATTGGATTGAGTGATATGGCTACTGCTTGTTTGCTCTCCAAATTACCAAGTGATGAATATATAATCCCTTTGGAGCATCTGCCCCATGCTATATATGTGTATTTGACCATGCTTATGATGGATTTCTTTTAAGGACTCTAGCTAGATTAGAGGGGAAAAAGTTGCTGCTTTGTTGCCTATGATAATGGATCATAAAATGTTTCCCTTTGTCCCCTGGTTGCCTCCTTAATTGATGCCTTATGATCCAAATTACTATATTATTGGATTGAGTGATATGGCTACTCGCTTGTTTGCTCTCCAAATTACCAAGTGATGAATATATAATCCCTTTGGAGCATCTCGCCCCATGCTATATATGTGTATTTGACCATGCTTATGATGGATTTCTTTTAAGGACTCTAGCTAGATTAGAGGGGAAAAAGTTGCTGCTTTGTTGCCTATGATAATGGATCATAAAATGTTTCCCTTTGTCCCCAGGTTGCCTCCTTAATTGATGCCTTATGATCCAAATTACTATATTATTGGATTGAGTGATATGGCTACTTGCTTGTTTGCTCTCCAAATTACCAAGTGATGAATATATAATCCCTTTGGAGCATCTGCCCCATGCTATATATATGTGTATTTGACCATGCTTATGATGGATTTCTTTTAAGGACTCTAGCTAGATTAGAGGGGAAAAAGTTGCTGCTTTGTTGCCTATGATAATGGATCATCAAATGTTTCCCTTTGTCCCTGGTTGCCTCCTTAATTGATGCCTTATGATCCAAATGACCCAAGTTCTTGATTTCCATTAGCTAGACTCCAATATTAAAAATGTCTCCCAAATATGGAGACAAACATTTTAACATTACCCCAAGTGATTTACTTGTCGATGATTAGATGGTTGGTCGATCACTCGTACACTCGGGGTGGAGCAAGTGAGGCTTGGTGTGATGGCACAAATATCAATATCTTGTGCATCCTACCCGGCCTCACTTACTCCATCTCTCGGATGTTAATATTTGTTTCGACCAACAAAGTATGAGGCATTCCATTTAGTTGATACCACTTGGCTCTTTCTTCCATTTTAGTGCCGATGATTAGAATGTTCGGTCAATCTGTACACTCGGGTGTCGCTAGTGAGCCTGGTGTGATGGCACAAATATCAATCTCTTGTGCATCCTACCCGGCCTCACTAACGCCATCCCGGGATGTTCATATTTGTTTCGACCAACAAAGTATGAGGCATTCCATTTAGTTCATACTAGCTACTTCTTAATTGCATTGGCCTTTCTTCCATTTTAGTGCCGATGATTATAATGTTTGGTCACCTATACGCCGCAATATACTTTGTAGACGAGCCCCCCTTTCCCGGCCGCCGTTCCGTGAACGAGTCCTTGATGAGACAACAACGCCGACATGCCTCTCCGGCGCAGCACCACTTTTCTTCTCTCGCCGTCCGGTACGTGAACGAGTCCTTAATGCCAAGACGGTGCCAGCCTCCTAGCATCATGCCGACCCTCGTTGTCGCGCTTCGGGCCGTGTCGATCATGCGCCCTGCACTCTTCGCCTTCTTGTCCGGTGAACTAATAGACTAATCGTTGGAATAAGGAAGCCGATGACGGCCGATCGCAATTTAATCTTGCGACCGGCTGTCATCGGTTTCCTTATTCCAACGATCAGCCTATTGGTTCACCGGGCAAGAAGGCGAACGAGGCGCAGGCGCGGACACACGGCTTGAAGCGCGGCAACACGGCCCGGCATAATGCTGGGCAGGCCGGCACGGTCTTTGCATCAAGGACTCGTTCACCTGGACAACGAGGGACCGGCGTGGTTCCGCGCCGGAGATGCGGATCGGCGTTGTTGTGTCGTCAAGCACCCGTTGACTGAACGCCGACCGGGGAAAGGGGGCCCTTCTGCAAAGTATTTGTGTTGACCAACAATGTATGAGGCACATATTCTATTTTGTCATTCCATTTGCTTTGAGATTTTCAAAATGCCGATGATTAAAATGTTTGGTCACCGTACACTTGGGGGTGGCGTAAGTGAGCTCTGGTAAGATAGCACAAATATCAATCTCTTGTGCATCCTACCCGGCCTCGCTTACCCCATCCCTAAATGTTAATATTTGTGTTGACCAACAATGTATGAGGCACTTATTCCATTTTGTCATTCCATTTGCTTTGAGATTTTCAAAATGCCGATGATTAAAATGTTTGGTCACCGTACACTTGGGGGTGGCGTAAGTGAGCCCGGTAAGATAGCACAAATATCAATCTCTTGTGCATCGGACTTGGTCTCACCGACGCCATCTCTAAATGTTAATATTTGTGTTGACCAACAATGTATGAGGCACTTATTCCATTTTGTCATTCCATTTGCTTTGACATTTTCAAAATGCCGATGATTAAAATGTTTGGTCACCGTACACTCGGGGCGGCGTAAGTGAGCTCTGGTAAGATAGCACAAATATCAATCTCTTGTGCATCGGACTTGGTCTCACTTACACCGTCCTCGAATGTTAATATTTGTGTTGACCAACAATGTATGAGGCATTTATTCCATTTCTCTTGTGCATCGGATACTTGTTGGTCTCACTTTCTTCCATTTTCATCATAGTAGGAACTGGATGGAAGGACCCCGATGCAAGCGAGCCTGGTGGGTAGAGATGACGGAGCAAAGGAGGAACCGGATGAAGACTACTTTGTATCTCGAAATTGTGAATTTTGTATGAATTAAGAGTTGTATGCAAAACATTTGACACTTGCCACTATATATGTATCTCGATCGGGCTCTAAGTAATGTGATGATGATGTCTATGTTATATCCGTGCAATGTACATGATATTTATATTATATCCGAATGTTGCTTGTATATAACCCGTGTATCCGTATTGTGTATCCGTATTGCTGTGTATAAACCGTATATGTATACCGGGCAGCACAAAATCGTGTATAATACAAGCAAATTCCGTGGCGCACTAAGAAGCAATTCGTGGCGCACCCTTTTACGTGGCGCACCTAAGAACAAGTGCGCCACGAAACCTTATTTTTGTGGCGCACAATCAGGTGCGCCACAGAAAGCTTATTTTTGTGGCGACGTTTCTGTGGCGCACCACCCGTGCGCCACAGAATCAAATTTTCGTGCGCCACTGATGAGGCTTTTCCTACTAGTGACAAGATAAAAAACTTCGACTACAGAAATAAGGGGAAATCAAGGTGACTTACGAGCTAACGAGGGATGCGAGATATGGATCATAAGTTGCCTTCTGCTGTGAAGGATCAACTTCTTCGGCTTTGGAAGTGCCGGAATCTTCGGCGTTACTCCTCTTCCTTTTCCTTTTTGGAGAAACAGCGGGAGGAGGAGATTGGACCGACGTAGTGTCCTCGGAAGATCCCGCAGACTTTCGAGAATCCACGGGATCATTCACAAAAGACGGAGCTTCTTGATTGTCATCAGTGAAGAGGAGGAAGGGAAGCCATAGTAGGATGGTTCTGCAGGAAAATAGCGACAAAAGAAAAATTAGAGAGATATCAATACAATGAGATGCAGGGAAAGTTCGGAACAAGATAAAAATTCGAGAAGACAAAATACCTCGGGGAGAGGATTGGCGGAGCTGTATGGTTCCACGCGGCAAGAGGAGGGAATGGGATCCTTCTTGTTCAGCGAGGAAATTCTTCGAATCAGCTTCTCCAAGTCCTTCACGAGAAAGATCATTGGAGAGCCTATTGGCGTCATTTTCACCGACATACGTCCAAAGGGGATTTTTGCGAGCTCGAAGAGGCTGCACTCTAATCCTAAGAAAGTAGGCGAGTGATTTGAACACCGAGACAGCTCTTTGCCTCGAGTATTTTGAAGCCGATGAATACGAGACATAAGTGCTTACTGTCGCCTTTTTCTCTTCTTCGGAAGCTTCGAGCATCCCGGGAGCGGCGGCGTTGAATTTTGGCACTTCCGTCGAAAGGGATTATGTTGTGTTCCACAGAATTGGCACTTTCTTCGTGTATGTAGAGCCACCTTTTGCGCCATCCTTGGACAGAATCGAGAAATTTGACGTCGAAGTAATCAACGTCGGTTCGGACACGGATAACAACGCCGCCTATGTTATAGGTGGCGTTGTGGAAGCCATTGCGGCGGAGGCGAGAAAATGCGTTTCCACGAGCCCGATTAGGAGGGATTCCAAGGAAGCATTCGCACAACGTGATAAAAATGGAAATATGGAGGATGGAATTGGGGGTCAGCTGAGTGCGGTTGAATCCCATAAACAAAAAGTAGGCCGCGGAGGAAATCGTGAATTGGGGCAGAAAGGCCGCGGATGAGGTGATCAACGAAACTAACCCGGTACTCCATTGGAGGGTTTGGGTAGCTTTCTTCGCTGGGAAAGCGGATGGCGTCTTCTTTCTTCATCGAGGCCAAGCCTCTTCAGCATGTTGACGTCTTGGTTGGAGATTTTAGATCTCTCCCACTCAAGATCTTCAGCGGCCATCTAGGACTCTGGAGTACTGTGGCGAGTGAGTCGCGTGCGCGGTGGCATCAACGGCACTGGAAAAACAACGTTCGTGTGTGCGGAAGATCAAAGAGAGTTGGGCGCAGGGGAAGTTTTTGCAAAGAGGAACAGATGTGCGGCGCAAGCGAAGGAGTGAACCGAGGTTGAAGAAAGGTTTATATAGGAATCGGGCGAAGCAATGCACCGTTGGATGAAGAAATCGTGTGGTGAAAAAAAGATCTTGTAGATAAAAGGGTAAAAAGGTATTTTTACTGAGATGGAATAGAACAGGTGTTACCGTACGTGCGCCAGGAAAAGCGGAGGACGTGTGTCCCCCACTTGCACGACGTGTTAACGTGGTGGAAACAATGGACCCACAAGGCAGAAAAATCCCGACTATTAATAGAGATGAAGTGAATTTGACTAAGGGAAGCGTGCCGACAAGAAAAATAAAAGAAGATTGGCGACAGGAGAAGTTATTTGAATACTTCGGGAGCCTTTGGTCAAATACAAGTTTTTGCCCAAATGCTCGGGGGCTACTTCGATAAAAGTAAAATTTCGAGTATGGCAATATAGAAATTTTGGGAGCCTACAACCAAGCACAAGTTCTTGGCTGTAGCCTCGGGGGCTACTCCCATCGGGAGCGCTGTTCGCGCACCCGAGAGATGAAAAGAAGATCATAACGGGAAATAATGACAATATAGTGACAAGGTGAACTAAAATGTTGAGCCTACAACCAAGCACAAGTTCTTGGCTGTAGCCTCGGGGGCTACTCCCATCGGGAACGCTGTTCGCGTGCCCGATGAAATTAAAAAAGAAAAAAGATAGAAAAGCAAGAGAGTATATTTCGAGTTATAATTAACTCTACATGTACTCCCATCAGGAGAGCGATATAAGTCATATTTGACTCGATAAAATGCCATTCCAGCAGCCGGAAAAGCACTCGACAATATATTCTCAGAACGCCAAAGTTGTGATCAATTTCTGAATGCCGCAAATTTGCGAAGGTAAGACCCCAGATCCGTTCTGCTGGGCGTGGCATCGCCGAAGACTGCGCTCCGCTACTTTTATCCGTATCAACAGATACGAAGAAAAATCCTAACGGACGCGTTAGGTACTCGATAAATTTGATCGGGACTCGACGAATGGTAAGACCTTAAGCGGCACCTGTCGAAGTTTGCACCGGTATCCCGAGATCATGTCCGGGGACGTGATCTTGAAGTAGGTTTTTGCGGATTGCCACTAGAGCAGTTAACTAGTACCCGATCCGTCGGATGAACTAGCCCCAATTACCAGTATCCCTGTACAATATAGAATTTTATATGAAGAAATATAAAAAAGTTAAAGCTCTCGAATAAAAATAAACAGTGGAGATTTTCCATGACTCTACGATTCAAGCAAAATCTCGGGGGCTACTGACATAGGCATCCCAAATGGGCCTGCCAAAGATAGTACCCGGGGTTTACTGAAGGCCCATTACCCGAAGAATAAGAAGATTCGGGAGCCCAAGATATATTAAGGAAAGTTAGAGTTGTAATAGGAAGTGCTATTTGTAATCTGGCGGGATGAGTTAGAAACCGTCCCGGACTCTGTAACTTGTACAAAACGAAACCCTCGGCTCCGCCTCCTATATAAAGGGGGAGTCGAAGGACGAAGAGATCCTCGAATCATTGTCTGCAAACCCTAGTTTTCATAATCGTCGAGTACTTTTCGGCTGAAACCTTTGAGATCTACTTGCCCTCTACTTCCAACTAAACCCTAGCCTACAATTCATAGGCATTGACAAGTTGATACCTTGTCACTTAGCCTAACTGAGATTGAAATTTTATTTTTATATGTGACCAAACTAATATCGGTGTAACACCTTACATCGATTTGTTTGTCATTACCCCATATAAAACTATATATATATATATATATCCTTGGTTCTTCTAAAGCACACAAGGATATTCTTACTGTTTGTCCAATGATCATCACATGAATCATTCTGGTATATGCTCCTAACCTTTTAGAGCATAGGACATCTGATTTTGTACATATTATTCGTGATCTAAAATCACTCATGTGTTTTTACTCATCGAGTGTCAATTATACTCAAGTCTTGTTAAACCTTCGCATGAAAAGAACACCTTCTTAATATTTCTATATTGAACTTCTTCAATATCCATTCTATGTACTTTGACTTAAACTTATTATGTGTTTCAATCTATTTTCATAGATCTTGACACTAAATATGTTTTAGTCCATATCCTTTCATTAAAGTTAATTCTCAATGAAACCTTTTAATCAAGTATATAATTACATTATTTATAACCAACTATATGTCATCTACATAAGTATTATAAATATGTCTCAACGCTCCCACTTAATTTCTTGCAAATGCAAGCCTCTTCATCGTCTCTGATGAAATCAAAAACTCTTTGACTATTTTCATCTGGTGAAGATTCCAACTCCGTGATACTCACTTCATCCAATTGAAGTTCGTATACCTATCTAGTATTCTACGGACTAGCAAAACTATTGGTTGTATCTTGTATACACCTTTAATACACACTTTTGTTAAGTAATGTATTTTGCCATCCTACTAGCATATCTCATAAAAGAAATATGTAGTGATTACTAGAATAATCCACATAGACTATAAGCATCGCTACGGAAGATCTAATCTTATCGTAGTCAACTCTTTGAACTTTGTCGTAAACAACTTTTCGACAAGTCGAGCTTCTTCAAGGATATTTCATCCAAGTCCATCAATTTTATAGATCCATTTACTTTCAAAAAAGTATTCATCTATTTTGGATTTCATGGCGTATAGCCATTTTAACGGAGTTAGGGCCCATCATAACTTCTTTGTATGTAGTTGATTTATCATTGTTCAAAAAAACAATCCTTTGTCCACAAATCATTTATTTGATCACAAAGTAAATCATACCTACAAAGTTCAATAGGTACTTTGATCTCCATGGCTAAAACATTTTGTAGTCATGGGAGCTATGATCGATGTGGCCGCTTCCGGAACCAATTCCGATGCTGCGTTACTCTGATCATTATGCTCAGGTTCATAAACCTTATCAAGTTCTATTGTCCTCCCACTCAAATACTTCGCTAGAAACAATTTCTCGGAAATAAGAAACATTGACAAACACTTTTGTCTTTGTCTTGTGGGAAGAATTCCCAATCAAATCTCTGGGATAACCAACAAAGACATTTATCCGATTTTGGTTGTAAACTTATTTACTTATGCTATGCATACCAAAATTTAAGAAAAGATTATCAGGGTTCATAACCATGCCATAACTCGTATGGTGTCATTTCAACGGATCATGATGATGCTCTATTCAGTGTAAAAGCGGTAGTCATTAAAGCATAATCCACAAAAATATAATGGCATCAATATCATTGATCCAACAAGATTTGGATACATCTCTTGGATACTCCATCATCACTATAATACTCCAAGAAACGTGAGTTGTAGAATAATTTCATAACTCTCTTAGATGTTCGCTAAAACTATAATGGCATCATAAGGACTAGGTAACTATGTATCGAAAGCTTATAGCAAATAACTTAATGACGTGATCTTATGCTACGCTTAATTGGGTGTGTCCATTACATCATTCATATAATGACATAACCTTGTTATTAATAACATCCAATGTTCATGATCACGAAACCATGATCATCTATTAATCAACAAGCTAGTTATACAAGAGGCTTACTAGGGACTCCTTGTTGTTCACATAACACACATGTATCAAATGTTTCGGTTAATATAATTATAGCATGGTATGTAAATATTATCATAAACACAAAGATATATAATAACCATTTATTATTGCCTCTTGGGCATATCTCCAACATGGCGGCGGTGCTCCAATGGTTGGAGCCAAAGGCGGCCAGCGATGGCACCTCTGCTGCCTCTTCAATAAAGCTCTATTGTTGCTCCAATCTACTAATCGTTATGTATCTGATTGGTGGCTGTCATGGTGATGGCTGCTGGAGGGATATGGCAAGATCTCCATATGATCCGTGCGAAGACTGAACTGCAGGAGTTCCTCGGAGATCATCAGCAGGGGACCTGCGAGAGCCTGAGCTGTATTGCCCTTGCTCCTCATGGCCGAAGGGCGACCCTCCTCAGTCCTCAGCCATGTCTTGTTGGTAGTTCCTCCACCTCCAAGCATGATGCCATTGCGGAGGGCTTTCAGCTACTCTGTTCTAGCGCTTTTCGGCGTCCTTGTCCCAAGTGATCCGTCACCGGCGGCGGCGGTGCTCGCCAGGATATCGAGTGGAGAAATCTGTTGCACTGGAAAAGTATCAGATTAAGTTTATTCCTTATGTTTCAGGGTCTTCTTGGTAAAAGTGTAGGTCCTGGTTGCAATTCATTTTCTATTTTGGGCCTTGTTGTAATTTGTAACCCACCTCGCGAATATTTCAATTACACTCAGCCTCTGCAACAACGCAATACCCTAATGGTAGTATGAATGCGCATATCTAAAAAATAAGAAGGCGCTAAAAAAGATACAGCAGCAACATAAACACCACCATGACAACACTTAAAGTTCAAGTTCTTCAAAAGCGACGCCTTCAAGAAAAACAGTGGACAAGCACCGTCACCGCTCGATCATAGATCTTAGGTTTTCACCTAGAAGAAAGTTCCCGCTCTCAAAACAATGCTTTGAACAAGGTCATTGCTAGACACAACCAGTTAAGGCCAAACCTTAAATTTTCAGCCTCAAATATAGGATATTGAACTTCACTTGTGCTAACGCCCCCACTCGAATGTCGCTGCTATATATGAAGCCCGAAACACCAAGAAATTTCACCATCGTCGTAAAGCCTCGAACCACCAGCACTAGTCCTCAAAACTCAGATTTCTTGCCGCTCTCCGCCTCTGACTTCACCATGGAAACAAAAAAAACACATGCCCCATGATGACGACAGATAGCAGAGCTTCACGCTGCTCCCTCCTGAACCCAAACGGTTGGAAAGAAGACTGGAACGCATGACGAAATCCCATCCGACCAACGATCTCCAGACATGAGTCTCCCAAGGGAGTTTGTCGTCGGAGCCTTCACGAACTCGACAATCCGGTCAGATCAAGGAGAACAAGCATCGAGTAGATATTCGTCTTGTCGTGGGAAGAACCCTGGGACCACCACCATTATTCTTCGATGTGAACAAGCATGCCTCGACGCCACGATCCACCGCCGAACGATGACAAAGGCGGTTCAGAACCTCCATCGCAGTAGGAAATGGCAGACCCACATCTAGATCGAGCCCGTGCGGGCTCGCCCGGCCGGTTGCCGGCGACCACCGCTCCTCGTGCCGCTGCGCATCCACGGTCCAGGCGGTCGCATCTCGTCGTGAGCACATCGCCAAGAGGGCCACCACCACGCACCCCAGGAGCTTCACCTCCATGCAGAGAGGATCCACCCGATGCGCTTCCTAGTCCATAGGTGGATCCTCTTGGGGCCATACTAGGCCATGGATCGGTCTTCCAAAGATACGAGCTAGATTAGTGAGGTATTTTGCTAAACTAAAGTTACTGAGGTCTTAAATTGCTTACATTAGTTGGTCCATTATCTTGATTTGGCCAAGATTATTTCGGTCGGCTCGTCCTTCAGTGGCTGTCACGGTCCGCCATTGTCCTAGCCCCCCGTTGTTGACGACCGGGCGCTGCCGCCACCAAAAACACCAACAGTGGTAGCGACCAGGGAAGCCACGCGAGGTAGATCTTGTGCTGAGGTTGTTGCCCTCGAGAGCCGCCGCCGCGGACCTTTCACTATTTTAAGAAAGAAAAAACAAAACCTAGACGGTGGTGCTCATCGGCCGGTTAACTGGCCATATTTGCAATCAGAGTCTGCTAAGAACATCTCCAATCACCCCCCATACGGCGTCTAGAAAAGTCGAGTTGCCGGCCGTATGGGGGGCACTGGCTCAAGATTTTCAATGGGGGGTTGTTTTCCCAGCCGTGCCCCCTAAATACCCCCAAAAAAATTAAAAACGGCGAAAGTAGGAAGTAGATGCATATATATATGGCATGAACAGAGTTCGCGCCAACTCGATGATCACGACGCAATTCAAGTTCATACATTGGAACATGTTAGAATAGGGGAAAATAAGTACTTAAAGTCGAGGTGGTTGTAGAAGATGTTGTAGTCGCTGTCTTCGTCTGAGCTCTCGTCCTTGGGCTCCACCTTCGGCGGCAGCGCGGAGGAGCTGCAACCTTAGCCAGGGTCACTACGGCGGCGTGGTGGAGACTCCTCCACCTCGACAACGCTGCCAAGGCAGAGCGCGCGCTCCGCCGCCTCCTTCTTCACCTCGGACCTCGACCACGCCTCAAAAAAGTTGTCTGTGGCCGGTAGCACATCGTTGTACGATGCGAGCATCGCCACCCGTTGGGCCAGGAAATCCTCCGGGTCGTCGGCGGCTGCGAAATGGAGCTGCTCCGCCGGTTGCGTAGGCGGCGGCGTCCACGCCGCCTCATCCACCTCTACTTTCGGCTTCTTGAGCCTAGAGGTGGAGCCGTTGTCGTCATGCCTTTGGGGGCGCGGGGTCCCGGACGGCTGCGAGCCGCCGATGCGGAGGCCGCTGCTCGCGAAGGCCCTCGACGAGGACCTCGAAGATGAAGAGGAGGAGGACCCGACGCCATCTCCGCGGCGACCACCACCGTGGGAGCGTCGGGAACTCCAGCCACGACTCGTTTTCGCCCGCGATGTGCTCGAGGATGGGGGCAACATGCGTTCGGGCGCGCCCCACCAGATCCAACGCGCCAAGGAGTTCTTATTCGGTGACGGCATGTCATTCTCGTCGTAGCGGGACAACTCGAAGAGGCAGCGCTGACGGAAGAAGGAGTCCCACGCGTCGGCGTTGTATAGGTCCCAGCATGGCTCCGACCGCCGCTCCAGTGTGAGACTCGCGGTATTGCGCGATCATCGCTGCCGTGTGCGCATTGCCGCGCGGCTCCAGCGGGATGGGGACCCCCCGTGCTCAACCTCCAATCGTCTGGAACGCGCATGTCAGGCGGGGCCATATACCCTGCCTCGTACAACGCCCGGGCTTCCTCGTGGAGGGTACGTCGGTTAAAGCCGTTGGCGGCGTGCCGTCTCCCTCAAAGCGTGTGGCCATGGACGGTGGTGGCAGTGCTAGGTTCTAGGGTTTGTGTGCGGTGGAGGGGAGATAAGGCGATGAGATATGAATAAGAATGACGAGAGGGAAGGAGGGGGTACAAATAGGCGGTGGAGCCGCGTAGGGATGGGTGGCACGGCATTTACACCGCCGGCTACCATTAAAGCGACGGGAGGTTGTTTGGATGCCGCCGCTGATGGAAAAGCATGTGGCGCGAGAGACGAGGCTTTGATGCCGAAATATCTCGCTGTCAGATGAAGCCCACCAAGCATACCCGTTCTACCGGTGCCCCCGCCTGCCCTACTATAAGTTGGAAGTGTGATGTGAACGCCGGCAGCTAAAACACCTTCTCCCAACTCAAAAAGAAGTTTGAGGTGCGCGACTAAAAGTAAAAAGGTCACCAGCACCTCCCATAGATGTTTGAGGGGCTCTGGAGACCGACTGATCCCGTCTAGACGAGCGCGCGCGTGCATGTGCGGATCCTGTTACGAGATGAACCCCCCATGCGAGCCCTAACCAGCTCTAGGGATTGCTAATTAGCGGGGCACGTGCATTTGTTTAGTGGAGTTAATTAATGGCGAACATCTCAATCTTTAGGGAGATTTGGCGGCAGTATTGTATCGCCAAAAGTCTGTCGCTTTGTCTAAAGAGGGATGAAGCTAGTAGCAGAGTATAGTAATGGCAACGGGTTAGATTAAGGGGTGCCGTACGGAAGAGCCTGGATGCTTCTGGTTGCTGTCTGTGCCAGCTCGCCGTGGTCCACGTTGTATTTTTGGACCGAGAGAAGATCTAGACATCCGATCTGCATTTTCGGAAAGCTGTGCGTACGTACGGTTCAGGCAAGTTCTATTTCTGGGGTCGTTCATTCCTGCAGATTTGTTTGCAATTTTGCATGCACTTGCCGTTGCTTGCTGCGGCAGCTCCGGGTTATTTTGGTCTTTAGGGCATCCCAGCGGCGCGTGAGCGACTGTTTGTGTCCGCGCGGACCGACGACGCAAAGTGACCGGGCCGTCCGCGGAGACGCAAACCTGGCCCAAATATGCGCCAGGTTTGCGTCTCCGCGGACGCTCGGCGGTCACACGGAGCATCCGCTCGCGTCCCCACGGACCCTCATGGTAGCGACCTAGGTTCGATCGGCCTCGAATTCACAACGCGCGCCCGTGTGGCAACCGCGGCGACCAACCGCCGCAATGGAGCGCCAAACCGCCGCGGAAGAGCAACCGCCGGCCTCTTCGTTTTACGCGCCGCAGTTAATCCGCGCACATTATAACCCCCGCGTCTACGGTAATTCAAGTTCAACCGCCTCCTTCTTCTTCTTCCTCTTCTTCTTCTTCTCCAACACCGACACGTCATGAGCGACTACACGCTGCCGTCCGACTCGGAGAGCGAGGGCAAGTCGCCCGGATTCCTGCATTGGTGGGAATCGCCGGCGACGCCAAGCGATCCGGGCTCCACGCCCGGCCTACCCTACCTCCACACCGAGCGAGGACGAGGAGGATGGAGGCGGCAATGGTAGCGAAGGCCGGGAGGAGGACGGAGGCGGCGCCGCGGCCGACGCCGACGACGAGGAGGAGGGCTAGGAGGAGGAGGAGGACTCCGACAGCAAGTTCGCCCGATTGGAGGCGCAGGAGGCGGCGGACGACAAGGCGGCGGCAAGGAAGAAGTCCAGGGCGCTGGCGCGGGCGGCACGTCGTCCGTTCACCGACGACGACGACGAAGACGCCATTTTCTTCCAGTTTCAACTCCTCGACGGGCGCGTCGTCCTCCAGTTCCGACGACGAGGTGACAAGCAAGAGGCGGAGGAGTTTCCACGACGACGACGACGACGCAGGGCCTTCTAACAAGAAGGCCAAAAAATAGTTTAGTTTATATATGTTTTTAAATTTCTTCTTCTTTGTATGTTAAATATGTTTGAATCTAGTCGATTGAAGTATCCGGTTAATTGTTTAGGCTATAATCGATTCGATTGGACCAACATGACATCATGAGTACATCTTTTTCGCGTTTAAAACTTGATCATTCAACAAAATTGAAAAGAAGTAGCATAAAAAAAACAGTTGCATGTCCAAAATGCGTCGGACCGCTGGAGGTAGCCCCCGACGCAAACGGACATTTCACCCCTCGCGGTCATTTTAACGTCCGCGGGGCGACGCAAACGGACGCTCGTGACCACTTTTGAGCGTCCGAAATGCGTCGCGGCGCTGGAGATGCCCTTAGGCTAATCCTCGATCTCACCACAGCCTCGTTGACTCTTAAGGTTTCCGCACGGGTGATTGACCGTAATCTCTGAAGAACAAATATCGTGCTCCATATGTAAGTAGCTGGCACGTACGTATCGTTTTTGCACGTCAAAACAGGTGCCGTACGTACGTTTTGTTTGCCACAATTTATTTTGAGAGAGAGAGGACCATTGCTCCCTAGCTAGCTATGGCATATATCTCGTGCAATAATAAGGATGCAGCGCCATGCCGCGATTGGTTCCAGCGTCGACAACGAAAGCGTCCTATCTCCAACCCCACAGACTTTGACATGCCATCCGCGAGAAACAATGCACCACGTGATCAATCTAGCTAGCAACACTCGGATATCCACCGGAGAGGCTGGCTTAGGGTTTCCGCCGCCTCCCTCAAGCACTTCCTTTTCCCCACCCAATCCTCACTGTTGCCGAGGCGCGTCGTCGGGTAAAGCCTGGCCGTTGTGCTAGGTGGTGGGCTCCCACGCCTTCTCATTCCGGCGGTTGGCGGCGCGGGAACGTGAAGGCCGGTGGTTATGCGACGCTCAGTAAGGCGCGGTGGCGTGGTTCCGTTGGAGGCGACGTGGGCGCGCATCTTCTCCATCGATGGCGCGGTGGTGGATGCATAGTTAGTGTGCTCGTGGTTTGGGTGGCCCCTTGGCGCATACAACTGGCGGTATGGGTCGTCTTCTCCTCTACGGGCGAGGAAGATTAGGGTGGCCGGACCCGTTGGGTGGCGGATGGCGGTGTGGGGGCCTGGTTGTCTGCATCAAAGAATAAAGGTGGCCTGGGGCGGCACCAAGTTATCAATCCGCTTCATGTCGACCACCTCGATCTGGACGCCGACGAGTTCCGCTCTTCTCTCGGATATTTCCACAGTTTGGCGCATGGCGCCGCTAGATATCTAGATCGTAATTGATGTGATCGTGCACGCCTTTATCTTTAGCCAGTGTGGCTTCATGAGGGTGTGGCGCGAAGTTTCGCTTCTCGTCGGTGCCATGGGACATATCTAAATATAGATTGAAATTCCAAGGTACAAGGTCTGACTTTCTTTGGTTGTACCTGACAGTAGCTTTGCTGAATGCATTGTTTTGTGAAATCGGTTTTTCTATGGGGTGAAAACCTAAGAACTTCGATCGGGCGACGATAATGGTTGTGCATGATTTCTTTCTTGGAGGCTTTGCTTATGGATATTCTCTTTTGTACTGCATGTGTTGTCTGGTTATTAGAGTGTTTTTGTTTTGAGTGTTTCATCACTGCAGCGGGTTTTTGTTTTCTAATTTTTATCTTTTTCTAATCTGTGCATCCTAATATCTTTAAATGTGTGTAATGAATGCAAACCTAGATATAATTAATATCTTCGTCATATTAATATACGGTATTCTTTTTATAAAATAGCTACTCGGAAAGCATTCTCCGGACTCCGTGTAAATCGCTGCGGGCAGAATCTCGCCCGTTACAAGGAGCCAATATCAGTGAACTGCCACGTACGTAATTCGGCGTGCAAGGGACTCACAGTTAAATCTGTTCACGTCACTAACCTGTTTCAAAAATGTACCTTATTACCACGGGAAACAATTAGCCGGACTTAGCGGGTACTAGGACGATGTAGATGGCGTCGTGGACAGTGATGGAAGTGGCAACATCACGCCCCATGAGCTGCCTGTCGGCAATTCGGCAAATTGCACTGTTTCACAAACTTAGTTGTTTTCATCGATGAAGTCAACTCGCCGCTCGTAGGTAACTCCGGTAGGGTGGTGCTTCAACGTCGCAATTAACGTGAAAAGTTAAGCTTCCTGTTCATCGTCGCTTGCTTTGTACTGGATCATGCATGTGCTAGCTCATACATAATCATGTCTCTTTTCCCATGGCATATCTTATCTTTCTGAGATCCTTTGCAGTTTTCTAATATATCGATCACTTGAACTGTCACTTTTGTATGTCAGGAGCAGTCGGTGTTGAGTCATCTCAAAATGAACCACACATCTTTTGTAGCAACTCCTGCTACGCCGATCCCTCTCTCTAAAAAAAGAACTCCTTTTAGGCCGTGGAATTGTGTTAGTGAAGACAGAAACACACTCGTTCCGCGGTGCAGGATGATCAATATCAATGTACACATGCACCCTAATTATAGGCTAATCTTCTACATACTATTCGAAACCAGCTCTTACAAGAACATCCTCACAAGATCTGCGGCAACCATGATCTCAGACATTTACAAACCTTGATGGTATGAAGCATGCATGTAGTAAAAAAAAAATGTTACAAGAAAATAAAATTAAAACACAAGCCATTGAAAAGTTCAGAGCACCACCTTCCTCTATGGGGCTCGCCTTGAGCAAAAGCTCGATGCCGTCTTTGGCCCTCCGGAATGAAGCCTGTGCCGGAGAAAGCTTGAAGAAACTTAGGTATGTGTATTGTTGATTCCCCATCTTCTTTTTTAACGAGCTTTCTCCTTTTAGACTTTTTTTTTCCTTTCGAGCCTTTCTTGTCTATTCTTCAATCAATTTCTATTGTAGCCTTAAAACGATGAGTTGCAACACAACTTAACATGTGTATTTCCATAACAAATACTCCATATATTTTGAATTACTTGTCGAGGATTCATCTAGATACACATGTATCTAGACGCGTTTTAGTTTACGGATACATGTGAATCTATATAAATCTACAACGTCGAATTTGAAGTATGAAATTCAGACGATCTCTTCGATAATGTTGGATGGTGCCTAGTAGCACTTGATCCCGTTTTGAAAGAAAATTTTCTATTCCTAGCTTTCTAAGAGTAGATGGCTCGCTATTATGTTTGTAGATTTCAAATTTTGTGAAAAAATCGTTTGCATTCTTGAGTGAGGTGAAAAACAAACTCCCAACTTTTCCACAAAACCTACGAATACCTTCAGAGCTCGATTGACTTCCGTTTTGGGGGGATGGGATCAAGAAATTTATTTGTAATTCAAGAATACCCTTATTTGGCAACCACAAAATCTGTTCTTGAATTCAATTGAGAATTTCATGGATTTCATCTCGTGCCCAACCTTAATTTATGATGGTACCCTATCATTTTTGTAAATTTGCCGAACAATATCATCACTTTCTTTTCGTTTCATTTATGCCAAACAAAAATGAAACGATGATGTGCTTCTCTATGAAGGCTTGCCGACGACGATGACGTGTTCTCATGCCATGCACCTTGTTGGAGGCATCGCCCCAAGACCCCCCCCCCCCCCCCCCATCCTTTTGATCCTTAAGTTCTGCCAGTCTATCGGCCCATCCTGGAGTCCCCGTGGGTTGCAGTTCTGGTGAGGTGGAGGCTTGTTGTTGTGGATATCGTCGTGGTCGCTCCGGTGCAACAGAAGACAAGGCTCCCTCAAGTTGGCGTTCCAGCTTGTTCTTTTTTTTTTTTTATGTTTTCTTCTGTTGTTGCTTTCGATCTACCCTTTGCATATGTGTGTTGTGACTCTTGATGTAACTCCTAGCAGATTAATACCTTGGCTAAAAAGTTGGGCTCATTTGAAGCCTTCCATCTTCTCGTGAAAACTAGGAAATAAAACAAACGTTTCGCCAAAACTCAGTGGTAGTAGATGATTCACTATGCTACATGCAGGGTCGTCCTCTTTGAATTTTCTAAACTGATTCCATTGAATTACTTCTATAAATGTTCCTAGACTACCCGGCCAACCAGGCCATCCAAAGGGGCAAACTCTCGTTGGTCGTCCGATCCGTGCAACAGTACATCCTTCCACTCCCGCAGTGATTTTCAGCCGTCCATTTTACTCTCCCCTCGTTCACTTTGGCTCGGTGCTGAGAAGTCCATGACAATTGGGCCCTTTTATGAGTGGGGCCGTGGGGCTGAGAGAAGAGAGCTGCTCCTTCGCGTCGCTCGCCCAGGTCTCTTTCACCCCTCACCCTAGCCTCACCGAGAGATACCTCTCCCCAATCCCGTGCCTCCCTCTCCTCCTCCAATCCAATCCTCCCCTCCCCCAAACCCGATCCGCCGCCTCCTCCACACGAGGGCCCCGGGCATGCGCAGCGACGGCCGCGTGGAGGTACTTGTGGCGGCCGGACCAGGAGCTGGAGGCGTGCAGGCGGGAAGAGGCGGCGTCACCGTTCCGCTGCCCCGGCGTGGGGCAAGATCGAGGCCTCCGACGAAACCCTAGCCGCCGAGCAAAGGGGCGACTCCGCCGCCATGGAGGCCCCGGAGGAGGTAGTGGACGCGGGAGGAGGCGAGGAGGAGCGGGTGGCCGGGGCGGAGCAGGTGCGGCCGGCCCGCAGGAGGGAGGCGATGGAGGGCGACCGGCGGCGACGACGGCGGCCTCCTCGCTGCTCGTGTTTCATCTGCTCGTCCAAGGGACTTCTCCCTGCCCTTCCCCGCGCCATCCCACTCTCCTCCATCTCGGCCGGCCGGACCGCATCGTCGGCGTGACGGTGCTGCACCCATTGTGAGCTTTCTCTCTCTCTCCCCCCTTCGATTTCTTTTATACTATACGCGGTATTTACTTGCCGCTGATTAGAATTTTGTCATGTATATATGACTTTGTCAATCTCTTTAGGTATAAGAATCATCCATTTGCCTCACATAATTTTATTTTGGGAAAACAGATCACTGGATATTTGGATAGTTTGCTCGTCTTGACATATAGAGTATTTTACTTTATTTGATGTAGATTCCAACTAAATCCATATTACTAGAGATGACCTTACTTTGATCAATCTTGACGTAACAAGTTGGTTACTGTTTTTTTCTTTTTTAATACCAGGCTGTGAACCTTATTGTGGTGTCTGTTGGGTTTTACTGGAGGAACAATATTTTTTCAGTGGACCTGATGATATCTCACACGGTCACACCTAACACATAGCTCAGATTAGTCAGTAACCATTCAAAGAATGGTTGTTAGTTTCAGCCTGCGTAGATAAATGGTTAATTGCAGCCTGGGTAGATATGGGGATTCCGCAATGGTGTATGTAGTTGTCTAATTTGTCTTCTTAGTGTCAGTTTACTAATAAAAACTCATCATATGCAGATTAATTTTGAGGGTCTGATACTTGAAAAATGGATGTGCATATATAGGTCGAAAACTTATATATTTATGTATTTTCTCTTGGTTTTCTTTTGATTTCTCCATTGGTAGTTTGGTAGTGATCATATGTTAGCTTGTAGCAACCTGATAAGGTGTGGGGGGTGTGCTCGGTGTTATCTCCGGCATTAGGTTTAAAGTAATGAGGTTTTGCAACTTTGAAGGAGCAATGCTCCCACAGTCAATCCTGGATTAAAGTAATGAGGTTCTGCAACTTGCTGGCTCACCCATTTATTTTCTTATTTTCTTATTATCTCTGTAATTCACTACCCGTGATAGCATTAATAAATACTCAATGTAGTATATTCAGTTGGACAAATTATTACTTAGGTTGAAGTGAAATTGCATTTTATGATGTGAATATCATATCGTTGTTTTTTTAAGTGCAAAGTTTACATTTATGTGCGAATGGTAATAACCCAACAAGGAGCTTATGTATTACACTAATCTTAGTTGAGCTATTATCATGTTGAACAGGCCCTGTTTACTATCTGCCATTTAGGTTTTCTTATTTACTTTTTCTTCCATAGATCCAAATCTTTCTTGATGTGATCTGTTCAACTTGCGCAAATTCGATTGATTTGTTTTTTTATTGGGCTTGGGATGGTTGTTCGCCCCTGCTGCGTGGTAGGTAAAGTATTTTCTTATTTACTATAAGTGGCTGCTAAATAAGAGGAATGCATCCAGTAGTGTAGAAATTTCAGAGATGCTCTTGAGCATGCAAGTGCTTTGGAGAAATACATTAGCTTAGAGGAGTGTGAGCCCCCCCAGTGGCAGCCGAACATAGGATTGTTTATTTCCAAATTTGTAGTTTTTTTTGAAATGTTTGTGATTTCTATTTTTATCACCCCGACAGCGACGCCGCCGGCTGGACATCCATGGCACACAATCCTTCGCCCTCCTACCTCGACATGGGCTAAGTTGTCCTTGACGGTGACCTTGACATTTCGAACCCATCTACAGGTATACCAGATCCCTCTTGTCTCCTCTTTGGTTTTGTGTGCACTCACAGATTTGGTTATACCTGGTTGGTCTGTCAATGTGTTTTGATGTTACACTTCAGATCCTTGTTTGGTGCCTGATGCAAATACTAAATGAGAAGTGCAGCTTTGGGGATTAGCCAGTTTTGGATATAGTTGTTATCTTACTAATAAAAAATACTCTACATGATTGTTACAGGTTAATTATGAGGACTTGGTGCTCCATTATCTCCTCATTTCACTTATGTGGGTGGCGAGGAGATCAGCGAGATGTCTCGCACCACCGGTGCACGATGACAAGATGGTGGGGCCTTTTGGCGTTCTTGCAATCCGGTTTCTTCGGCCAGAGTTAGGCGACCTTGCCAGCAACACCTCGTCATCTCGAACTTGTCACTAGGTATACCATCTCCCTAGGTTAGTTCGGCGACAAATGGAATTCATGATATATGCTTAGGTTATGTTGTTTTTTCAATGTTTATTGTTCATTTTCTTGGTGGTCGGCGCAGATGCAAAAGGAGAGGTGCAGATTCAGGATCAGTGGTGCATTGCTTACTAAAAAGAAGAGCTTTGAACAATTACTTTTGAGCAAAAGGACAGGTGAAAATTCGGGATGGATGATGCCTTTTCTTACTAAAAAGAAGAGCTTATGTTCTCTGCCAGTAATTCGAAAGCTTGACCTTGCTATTGTTTCTTTTGTGATGCAGATGGATTATCTCGATCATTGCCCAACATTGGACAATAATAATATTGCCCCTTCATACAGTGGAGCTGGAGTGCTTAAAGGATTTTTATTGAAAAATAATCCTCTTGATCTCTCTTCTATCTCCATAGCTCATATGTTGATGCTCCTCCCTTCCTCATGTGTGAGGTGAGTACTAATTTCACATTTTTTTACCAGAACAGGATTAGTTTGATTTCTGAGTGTTAATATTCTTGTTTATTCAGTCTAACACCGGGGAAGTTTCATATTTGTTCATAACAACTTGACTGTCAACTAAAGAATTGGATATGAGGTGAGATTCTGATACAGTTTGCCTTTTAGGTTGAGCTTTGGTGTGCAACTTGGGCTAATATTTGTTCTTCCGTTTGCGTTATTACCAACAATGATCGCATCTTCTGTGAGAATGATCTGGTTACTGACAAGAATGCGGAGCTCATCGGGATGCAAGATGCCGAGGTGGCCGGCATCCAACACCGTGGGCTGTTGGTGCTCCACCCAGCGCCCCACTTCTTGCTTGCATGCATGCCACCGGTCAGTTGTAAGATGCCAACGCCCAGGTAGGTATATGCTTCTAAATTCTATTTTTTCGTTGAGAATTGGGATGCATTGGTAATTTAGAAGCGCCCATTAACCCACTCGAATTCTTAATTTATGATTTTTTTTTGATTTAGGTACTGTAGGTACCAATGGGGAAACAACAGAAGAACGATGAGGGCATTGTCTCTAGGTTCATTCTTATTTCGAAGGTACATAGAATTCATCAGAACTACTGACATTATCCGAAGCGGCGGCAAATGCCGAGTGCCATAACGACACTAATCATCTTTATTCTTGTAGAATAAGTAGTCAAATCAAGGATTGATCGGCGAGTGATCAAGCAGAGCGATCTCGGGTTGTACGTGTTCGCGTTGAATCTGTTGAGTGGCGATCCCTTCATGAATTAAAAATTGTTGCCATACTTTGACACCTGCCAGTTTACTGGTTGCTATAAATTGTGAAGGAATCAAGTTGTGGGCAAATATTGAAAGGTAATGAATGATCCAATACTTGCCTTGTTAGTCCTTTCTTGGTTCTTATGCATTTTATATTATTATTTTGGTCCCAGCTTGTTGCGTTGATTGGTCTATATGGCCTGTAATAATTCAGTTGGCATGGACATGGGGATCTTGAGCCTACTTTCACTCCCACAAATGGTTGCTTTGGATATTAAGATGCCACTTTTATTTCGTCACCCATGCATTGTTTTGCATTCGAATTACTCCGCTAGATAATATTACCATGCCTATTATTAATGTGTCATAAAGACAAGCACTTCACCAGCTAAACCACTTGCCATGTGGTTAATATTTACGGTTTGGCCTTCAGAAATTTCAGATGGGAATGGTCTCCAAATTTTAAGAAAAGTTTGTTTGGGAGCAGTCATTTATTTATTTGTTATTATTCACTACATATCAAGTAAGCTGGTTGTGAAATTTACATTGACTTCTTGTGATATGATGTAGGTATTATTAGCCATTGACTCTATTTATGTTGCCTTTCGGCTCCACAATTGACCTGATTTAGAGTTGATCCAGAATTTCATTATATTACCGCAGAATGTGCCTCTGAACATAGTTTCAGTAGTAGTGCCACTTGGAGAGATCAACATTATTTGTTTACTCATCCAATGAAGGTCTTGCAGCATGACCAGTATTATGGTCAGTTGTCGAGTGCAACATCCTCCAGTTTTTATTTAGTTTCACATCAGAAAGTCAGTTTTCTCCGTGCATTGATGCATATGCACACAAAGATATGACAGGTTTTCGTGTCTCCATTTGATTCTGGTTCCACCTCGCCGGCATCATTTGTTGTGACAGACAGCCTCGCAGCGTGTGCCTTTTACCTACATATCTCTACATATTTATGATGGGTAAAGGGACGTCTTCTCAAGCCCACTCCCGTCTGTTTGGTTGCTAGAAGATTTAGGTTCACTCGTGGCATCCTCCTGCAACGAGTCTCCAACCTATCCCGTTCTTAATGACTTCTACTCTAGAGTACTAAGAAGTTGTGATAAATATAGAGATGATTCCTAAGGAGATCTGGCATATATATTTCTCAGTGCAGTTGAAGGATTGGTGCTGGTTGGAGGGTGCTCCGGTTCCTGCATGGTGAATTCCCTCCCAGGCATCAAAAGGTAAAGTACTGATTCTTTCCTCTTCCTCTAATTGATTTGTTCCATCACGCTGATAGAATTGTTGCGATTTGGCACTGGCATGACCTAATGGTTTGTCCGCTCACTAAATATTTATGTAGGTTAGAACAGTCATGGTGCAACGCCGTAAGAGGAGAGGAAGCTCTCGATTGTCCGTTCACGGTTCGGTGCCAGGATAGTAGGGATGCCCAATCCATTTTGGCCTTTTTTCCGTTGCTTTCTTTTTATTTCCATCTTGTTATTCCGTAAATTGTTGTATATACACTCGCTTCATGCCCGTATTTTTCTATATACCATGCTTCATGGCTGCATTTTTATATACATGTTTTCAAATTTTGCCCACTATTAGTATCGAAAAATAATATATTTCTGGCATTTCTTTTGCCAGCTGAGTTGGTCTAAAATAAACAACATAAATGAAGGTGGAAGAAATTAGTTTTAAGTATATTGCAGTTGTTGCTGCTGTTTTTGCTATTAGAAATGTGTTTGCAGACATGCTGTAGGTTTTCATTACAGTTTACGCTTTTCTATAAAAAAATTGTCGTACAATATTTATGAATGCCTTCTCATGCAGGCCCGAGTTCTCTATTGTCAAATCTGATTCTGCTATTTTTTCTATTAGAAATTTGCTTACAGGTATTGATGTTTTTTAATTGTCACCAGATTATGTCAATGCAGCCATTGGCAATATGAAAGCGGCTTCACAAGTTCGGTGGAGGGAGCTGTTATAACCCTAAATTCCATCAACACAAAACTGATCTACTTATACCGCCGTCACTAAACTACTGCTAAACTACGATATATGATAAATGTTGCACTTTTGTTTCCCTTCTACCTTTAGGGCGAGGCACAACGTTGGCTACACTGCGATATATGATAAATGTTGCACTTTTGTTTTGCTTCTACCTTTAGGGCACGTTGGTACGACTGGTAAACATTTGTAATAGTTTCTGGTTCTTGTGGTATCGGTGAAGCGGCTTAGAATCTCGAACCAAACTTTTTATCTTTCTCGCTACAATAAGTAGAAGCATTCCTTTTGGAATTACTAATTATCCATTTGCACTTCTTTTATGATGCTACATCTTTTGGTACAATGACCATAATTTGGTGCGGGAGTTTAGATATTGTCATATCTTATTGCACCACCTCAATGTAATGCTGACGGTTATATTTCTGAGCTAATTCTTAATACTAAAATAAGCTAAATCTTACAGTTTAAATTCTGGTGTTTGCGCGATAGCGCAACGGGCTGTCGAGGGAGTTTCCTCCAACGAACCACACTACATACTATTATACCTCACCATGGGACTCCCTGTTGGATACTATTCTACTCAATCCAAAAGCTCTACTCCAACCTCGGATGATGTTATAGCTCCCTTTACCACTACGGTGATGACATCGGCAAGAAGAGTACAGCTCTGCTCCAAGCCTCTGATACTAAAATAAGCCAAAACTTATGGTTCAAATTCTTATTGAATTATGCTATTTGTGCAATAGCACAACGCGGTAATTCGGTACTAAAATAAGAGAAACCCTATGGTTAGCCTTCGTCATTGCGCGATAGCGCAACGGGTCATCTAGTTTTCAGTAAAAACGAGGGAGAGGGAGAGCATGGGAGTCACACAAACGCCTAAACTTGTGCTTTATGCACCGCGCGCACATGCAGGACTGATCGTCATTTTTGTCAGGAGCGCACGAGCCCAAGCTCTTTCCACCCCACCTGGGGCCCGCCACCCACGCCCCCACGATGTCAGACCCGGGAGGCCCCCTCCTGCCCTGCCCGCCACCTCAGAGATATTTTCGGACGCCCAACTCCCACTGCCTCTCGGGCCCACCGCGCCGGCCCCGCCACCTCAGCAGCACAGTAGCGCGGCACGTGGAAAGAGAGAGAAGCGCGTGCGTGTTGGGCGCCGCACCCGCTTTCTTTCTCCCACGCGAGCGAGCTGCCTCGCCGATGATAAGCTAAAAAGCTGCCGCGCGGCGATAAGAAGCGGCACACCATCTCGCTCTCCCGCCGTTTGACCCGTCGCCTCCTCTCCTCTCCTCCGGTCTCGTGCGTGTTTGGTCCCTGTTTGTTCGGGTGGTGCCGTGATGAAGGACGGCGGCGGGAGGCAGCAGTGGCCGTGCGACTACTGCGGGGACGCGGCGGCGGCGCTGCACTGCCGGGCGGACGCGGCGAGGCTCTGCGTCGCCTGCGACCGCCACGTGCACGCCGCCAACGCGCTCTCGCGGAAGCACGTGCGCGCGCCGCTCTGCGCCGGCTGCGCAGCGCGCCCGGCCGCCGCGCGCGTCGCGGCCGCAGGCGAGGCCGACCCGGCGTTCCTCTGCGCGGACTGCGACCCCGGGTGCGAGGCCGCGGCGCGGGTCCCCGTCGAGGGCTTCTCCGGCTGCCCCGCGGCCCACGAGCTCGCCGCCTCCTGGGGCCTCGACCTCCTCCTCCCCGGCGGCGCCGTCGCCGCGGCCGCCGGATGCGGGTTCGGCACCGGAAACGTCCACGACGACGAGGACGCCTTCTTCTTCTCCAACCTCGACTACTCCATGCTGGTGGACCCGGAGATGCGGGACCTCTACGTGCCCTGCAACCCGCCGGAGGCGGTGGCCGCCGCGGGGGCTGGCGGCCGGCCTCTCAAGGGGGAGGCTTTGTGCCAGCAGCTCGCGGAGATGGCGCGGCGCGAGACCGATGCGTCGCCGCAGCCGCAGCCGCAGCCGCAGGGGTACTCGGATCTGAGCCCCCGCACGCCTCGCCGCTCCTCCACCGGCCGCTTGGCCGACAAGCAGCCGCTGCCTCCTGCTCCCGAGGCGCCCTCGCCCTACACGTCCCTGCTCATGATGCCGCCCGCCAACTGCGCCGAGCTCATCGGCAAGGATGAAGACGAACCTTCCCTACAGTGGGAGTTCACCGCGCCCTCACCAGTGCCACCCACCCAGGTAAGTAAAACGCATGAGAACAAAAAATCGTTACTTGTTGAAACTCGGGCAAATTACATTACAATTTGCATTGCCTTAAAGTAGCCGCATCGTTCATGGAGTAGTGGCCGAAAACACGCACTCGCATCACAGATTTTTCGGAAAACCATTAGCATCACATGGTCATGAGAAATGTTGGCATCTTATTTTTCAACAATAGATGGTCAAACAAGTCTGCTCAAGGCTCACCACTTCGTGCAGTTCACGCTTGTTCCATTTGTCAGTCAGATCGTTAAACGCAATCGTGACCTCTTGTAGGTGAAGGGATGGGATTGAAACTAGTACTGGTTTGAGTTGAATTAAGTTGCCAGTTCCAAAGCCATCCAAGTTTTAGCTTCCGTTCCTTACTTCCTTTGTAAGTATGTGACCTTTTTTCGATAAAGGGAATATATTAATATCAAAAGATATCAATTACATTCAGCCTCTGCAACAACGCAACACCCTAATGGTAGTACGGATGCACACAACCAAAAAAATAGAAAAGAAAACTAAGAAACAAAAGTCCCGCTACAGCATCCCAGGTCTAGCAGCAGCAATACATCCATCACCAAGACAACACCTACTCTCCAAAAGCGACGCCTCCAAGAAGGTTGTAGTATGTAACCTGGTGGTCTGCTGTGATTCTCATGAACTATCCAACACTAGTTTCTTCCTAGGTTTTGTCAACCACAAGAAAAGATTGGTTTTGAGTAGAGGTAAATTTACCATTCACCATTTATAGCACGGGTCTTTCAGCTTGAAAGCGGAGTAGATTCTAGTTGTCATGAAGGTTCATTGATCGGGCTGTTTTTTTTAGAGATATTGAATGCACAAGTTGGCCGATAATGAAAGGTGTCTTCTCCTTATCAATAATGCAAATTAGATTGGAACTTCTGAGATGGTGTTGCTATCACAATATGCAACCGTTCCTTGTATGATTTTGCATGTTGCTGAATTCTCTGGACTATTTGACTTTTTGAACATGGGATGGATCCTCAGATCTGCGCAAATTGGATCAAAGATCTTGATAAACTGATTGCAATAATATTTGTTGAATATCGCTATTTGTACAATGATTTACCTTATAAATAGTATAACTGGTAGGCCTATGCATGCTTGTAGTCTTGTAGAGTTGACATTCATGTAAGGATAATTTTTACTGAATCATATTTTTGTAATTGGATATGCTTCAACATCTTATAATTTATTCTTCAATATTAGTCTGTAATAAGCTTCTTGTGAAAGAAAACACTGACGATTCACTACTTTTATCCACACGACAGATATGGGATTTCAACTTAGGAAGATCAAGGAACCACAATGAGAACTCTGCACTCGAAATTGGATTTGGTTCAAACAGTGGAGGCTTTATGATAAAAAGTTACAATGACATGCTCAAGGAAATTTCTTCAGGGACAACGAAAGATCTGGAAGATATTTACGACTCAGGATACTGTGCAGCTGCTGAAGATATCATGTCAACAAATATCTGCCAGCTGCCATCGAAAAATGTAAGTCGTTTTCCCTGCTGTTTTAACTTTTGCAGACACTCCATGTGCTTATCTAGTGCATTCGGTGCCTAATCAAAGAAAGTGTTAACTGTTAAGCATGCTAGTATCACCCGTGCAAGAAAAAAATAAGTGTTATTAGCCCAAACATGTGATGACAATATCTGACATGCAGTGCTATAACAGTATAACCTCATACCTTGGTGGAGAGTCAAAACTTGACTGCTCTGGTAAATTATTTACAGATAAATTGAGTCCTCTACTTTACTGTCAGGGGCTTATTTGTTTTAATTCCTCAGTAAACAACACAGATACAATCCATATGCATCGGATAATCCCGATACCAGACAACTGGTTAAGGTAATTTTAGGAATAGGTGACTAAAATTCAATGTTGACAAGATACAGAAACGAACCTAAACGGCTAATCAAGATTGAAATGTGCATATTCATGGGGATACTGACATCTATGCAGTCATTCATCTAGCTATTAACTTTGCAGTTGACCACGCAACAGATCTCTCACTGATGTTGATGTGCCACTTCCTCTTCAATGGGTTCAGGCTGCCGTGTTCCTAATTTGATCTTATCTCTAAAATGGCTGTTCTTGTGAAAGTATGCTTCATGGTCCCATTTAGTGTGAACACTTTTAGCTGTCTTCGATCCCAGGGATAGTTATGGGCCACCATACAGATCCTTGTTCCATCATCTTTGGTCCACCAATTCATGGGTCCTCTTGTTTGTTTGTGAAGCATTAAGGAGCAATTTTGTCAGCGCTAATAATTCACTATGTTGAAAAGGCCCACCATGTGTTATTTGTTTTGCATAATTACAGAGAAGTACAGAGTATCCATCAATGATTTTTTTTGTCTACTGTTTTTTTTCCATGAAGAGAGTTGTTATTCATCTGTCTGCTCACGCAGTTGTGATACCTTTACTGATATAGCTCTTGCCCTCTCTTTGTTTTCTCTTTGCAGACGAGCACAGCAAGCAACAAGCGATTGAAGGTTAGCTCATGCACCTCGACGAATGACGGACCAACAACCTCTGGGAGCCACGTGCCTACATCAGGACCCTTGGTGAGCTCTTCCCATGACAAAGGAGCAGCTCCCAGTAGGGAGATCTCCTTTGGTGATCAAACCATCGTCCCAATTGGAGCTGAGAGGCCTACCACAAGGATGGACAGCGAGACACTCGCGCTGAACAGGGATAACGCGATGCAGCGGTACAAAGAGAAGAGGAAGAATCGCAGGCATGGACCAATGAGTTGCCCCATAATTACCTAACCTGTCTTCTCCATTACTCAGACATTGTCCTAATTCTATCAGCCTGCATTTCTGGTGTTCCCTGCAGGTATGAGAAGCACATCCGGTACGAGTCCCGGAAGCTTAGGGCGGACACACGGAAGCGGGTGAAAGGTCGTTTTGTCAAGTCGAATGAAGCGCTCAATGCCAGCAGTAATGGTGGATGACCCCCTCCTTCCTCGCCCTCTGAGCATGATGCGGTACATTGCTCAGCTATTTATTTTTGTCTTCGCCTTCAGCACCGTGATCGTCAGTTTACAGCAGGTCGTATTCACGGTGTTTTTGTTGTAACAGATCTCCCTCTTTCTCTCTCAGAATTCAGAAATAGCCAACTTAATTGTACACTGATATGAGGTATTGAGGTGCATATGTGATATGTTTGTCTTATCTGTCATGCTCCAACTATGAGGTGCATAAATTTTAGGGCTGAATTATACCACCTATGTTCCCGAATGACTACTCTCTTTGTTCACGAATATAAAACGTTTTAGACATTAACAAGTGAACAAGATGCACATCATAATGAGTGAGTCTACACATTAAGAGTAGACTAGGTGCATATATACCAAAGTAGATTAATCCACTAAATGCTAAAACATCTTATATTAGTGAACGGAGGAGTAGAAGACTGAAAACTTTACAAGATCGATAAAAATCTTAGACTAATCAAGGTGCTGTTCTTACAAAGAAAAATGGATTTCCTGACGAATTCAGTGTCTGGCCGGCGTCCTGGGGTAGCGGGAGAGTGTGCAGGCAGCGCCGAGGCAGAGGAAGGCGGCGAAGGAGAGCGCCAGCGCGACGGCGCCGACATTGCAGTACCTCCGGTAGAGGCGGCACACCGCGTACCACCCGCTGGCGTCGTTACCCCACATGGCCACCGACCCAATCGCCCCCGCGCCCGCCGTCGCCGCCGTCTGCAGGTTCACCACCAGCTGCACACAACAAAGCAAAGCAACCATGGATCGATGAGCCTAATGGATACACTCGCGTAGGTGAAAATTGCATGGATGTTGGATGGATGTGGTTTTTGTTTCTTGCAGTACGCGCATACCTGATCCACGGGGTGCAGCCAGCCCTTGCCGATGAGCTTCTTGACGAAGACCGCCGTGAGCAGCGAGTAGGCGGTGCAGAAGAAGTTGGTCGCCACGAACGCCCTGCTCAACCGCAAGACAAGAAACGAATGATCAATCTGCTAAGTGCAGGGGAGATAGATCGATCGATCTAGCTGACGAATGAAGAAAGGAAGAAAGCAAGCATTGCATTGCATTGCATTGCATGGCGAGAGATTAATGGCGGTAACGTACACCCAGACGTCGAACATGGTGAAGTTGACCTCGATGCCCCAGCGTTGCTGCCGGTTGGTCACCACGAGGACGGCGGCGGCGAGCGACGTGGCGGCGGCCCCGACACGCAGCGCGACGGTGGCCGTGACGTGCTTCACGGAGGCCACCTTCATGGTCGTCGCCGCCTCCTGCGACTCCAGCTCCACCATGGTGACGGAGGCGCGACGGGTCATGTGCGGCGGCGTCAGTCAGGCGGGCCACGCGCGCCGGAGGAAACAAAGCGATCGGAGAGAGAGAAAACTAGGGCGAATTGCGGTTGAATCTATATATATGGACAGAGGATGCTTGTTTGCGAATGTATGAGGAGACTTGCCCGTAAATTAAACCAGATGAGTCCACCGGAGATACGACTCCAGTTCTATCTACGATCCTCCAGCTTGATTCAGGACAGAATGGTTTCAAATTTGAGAATCTGAAGATAGAAATAAACCAAGCACAAACCCACGCTTTTAGGAAGTGTACATTTGCGAATCACCGGATTTAGGTCTTAATTCTAAGATCGCTGATCCGAGCCTTTTTTTCAGACATTCCACTATCATCAACCCAACCTCAGTTTATTTCTCACCGACTATATGACGGAACTACAGTACTATTTTTTTGTAAGGTTGCGATTGATTCTCAAACAATTTTTTCAGCCAAGTGACATCATCCCATGATTTTATACTACCTCAACTATTTTTTCTCGGTTCCAACCCACTTGCAGCTGAAAATCTACAACTCACTTTTAGCACGAATCACGACATAAGTTCAAGTGATAAAGATATGACTGAACTCTAGAATTAGCAAACCGGTATCTTAATCTCCCAATTCATCATGCGAAAGGTCCGGTTCGGTCCGAACCTGTTACTCGACCTGCGCACCCTTACGAAAAATCTAGGTCCAAGGGTCTAGCCCGTCCCTCTTTTGTCAGGGTAAAGGGTATCCCAGGTTCAACCCTACGGGCACCCACCCGTCCGTCGCTCGACGGCAGTCCACTCCAACCTGATCGGAGCCATGGAGGAAAATCCTATACACCGACCAGGTCGGCCGCTACCGCGCGCCGCACACCCCCCGCGCGCGGTATGGGCCGGCCTGATCGGCCCAGTTTGCCTATTTTTTCTGTTTTCTGTTTTCTGTTTTCTTTTTCTTTTTTCTTACCTTTTGATTTTTTATTTTCTGTTTCTTTTTTGTTTCTTTTTTTGTTTTGTTTCTTTTCTGTTTATTTTTATTTTTGTTCAAATTTGAAAATAATTTAAATTCAAAAAAATTCAAAATTGAAAATTGTACAAAATTTAAAAAATTTCAAATTTGAAAAACGTTCAAATGCAAAAAATGTTCAAATTATAAAAGCGTTCAAATTTGAAATCAGTTCAAATTTGAAAAATGTTCAAATTTGAAAAAATGTTCAAATTTGAAATCCGTTCAAATTTGAAAAATGTTCAAATTATAAAAGCGTTCTGAATCCGTTCAAATATATAAAGCGTTCAAATTTGAAAAAATGTTCAAATTCGAAAAATGTTCATAACTAAAAATGTTAATTTTTGGGAAAAATAACTTTCACAAATTTTTAAAAATGTTAAAATTTAAATTATATCCATATCAAAAAATGTTCAAATTTTGAAAAAAAAAATCAAAATGTGAACATTTTTAAAATTTCGAAACAAATCTGAACAGATTTTGAAATTTTGTTCTCCGATTTTTTTTAAGTTAGATATTGAAAACAAAAAAATTAACAGAAACGAAACAGCAAAAAAAAGAAGAAAAGACCCGTACCTATTGTTAATGGGCCGTGGCCCAACCCACCGACCTGGTCGCTGGGGTGTGCGGTGCCCCGTACGTACATGCCGACCAGGTCGGTGTACAGCAGCTCCCAGCCATGGACCCATGCCCGTTCGTGCGGGTGTTGGTTGTATTTGGGCCTGGCCCATGATGGTGGTTACCGTCTGTACTGTTTCGGTTTGGTACAATGCAGCTCAGCTTCCTTTTTAGGTTTTTTCTTGATATTTACTCTCTGTTATTTTTTTAAATTCTAATAATTATGAATTTGAATAATTTTTGAATTAGAATATTCTCAAATTTGAACAATTTTACCTGCTACCTCACAGGGCTAATTGCGACGCGAAGCGTTTCCATGCACAACAATTTTTCGCTTGTAAGAAGTGAGTCTAGCTCACTTGGTTAGGGAAGTGGATACCCAGGTTCAAGTCCCGAGAGACGCGAATTTGGGTTCTTATTATTTAAAAACAAAATCAATGTAGGTGCTTTCCCTACCGTATTCCTTTAAAAAAAACACAATTTTCCGCTCGTGTCATCTCAAAACAAAATATCGCTTGTGTCATGTCATGGGGCTTAACTGAACCTTGGCCGAAGGATGGGCCGGCCCAACGACCATGATAGACAACGAAGGAGAATCCAAGATACACATGCAAAGGTAAATAAGAAACTAACATGTGTGTGACCACGGCTTACCACCCAAGACAGATGGGCGGACGAAGAGGGTGGATCAATGTCTTAAAACCTATCTCTGCATCTTTATCAATTGGTGTCCCACAAAATGAAGCAAGTGGCTACCACTGGCAGAAATTTGGTATATCATAGCTTATCACACATATGAGAGAACACCAGGTACATGGATTGAACAAAGAAAATCAGTAACAGTGACTGATTTGAAGGAATGCTTGCAAGCAGGGCCGAGCCGGCAAAATTCGGAGCCCTGTGCGGAACTTATAAGAAAATTTAAAATATTCAACAAAAAATGTATATAAACAACTATACCTATTCAACTCCAAGTTGCATAATATTTATTTAAGCAACATCATTCTTTTAGAGTTCTTCAAGATAAAATCTTCAATGATATTCTCATAATCAATCTTCTCTAACACTTCACTCTTAAATGATAATATCGCCAAATCACTGAGTCTTTGTTGTATCATCGTAGTATGACTCTAATAGCTTCAATTTAGAAAAGCTTTGTTGTGTCACATGAATTGCTCCCCACTGGTTCTAAATCACTACATACAAAAATTAAAATAATAAAGTACAAGATCAGCCGCCTACCGCAACGTTGTTGATCAGCTATCGTCACAGAACGCGGAAGATGAGAAAATTCGAATTGCGTCGTGTAGTCGTTGGACACGGATGCGTCACATGCTCAAGCTGTCCGTCACCGTCATCACGGCGTCGCGGCGGTCAAGGAGAAGTCGCTGGCTTCCTCCTAGATGAATCACTGCCTAGATGAATCGATGGGAACAGGCGAGGGCTGAGGAGGGCGAACGTGTGAATCTCCGCGTCGACGCGTAGGCGCGTAGCTCCGAGAGGCCAGGTCGCGAGGACGGTTCGATTGCTGCTGGCTGCCTCGTGCCTCGCACGATTGATTCACGAAGAGTCTCTGCGTGCGCGCATTGAGCTAGCGTTCCAAAGCAGCGAGACCCAGGTAAGTTCCCTTCAGATTCTTTTTTTTTTCTATGTAAGTACATCGGCCAATACAGAAATCTGGGGCCCCTAAAATCCTGGGCCCTGTGCAGCTCGCACATACGGCACATGTGGCCGCCCGGGCCTGCTTGCAAGATCGGCAGTTGATAACTAATGTGTTGTGTCAACATCTTCATTGAGCCAACAATCGTATGAAGCATTTCGCTGATGGTTAGTGAACTGGCCGTTCGTTTCAGGTAAGCTACTGGGTATATTTACGTCTCTAGCCCTGGTTGGCTATGTGATCCAACGCCAAGTTGGCTTTCCGCTACTTCGGTCTGTTCCAAGTGGAGCATACTATGGACGATCGCTCTTACAAGCCAAAGCTGTCATCAGAGTCCAAGCTGCACCCCGCCTTCCATGTCTGATGTCTCGAAGGCCTTCCGAACTTCGGTCTGTTCCTAGTGGAGCATACTGTGGGCGATCGCTCTGCTCATACAAGCTAAATCTTTCAGCGGAGTCCAAGCTGCACCCCGTCTTCCATGTCTCGCAGCTGCAAAAAGGAGCTCCACCATGGCTTACATCAGGAACTTCCTCAAGTGGATGATGGGGCACCTCATCTTCAAGTACCGCAACAAGTGCTTCAAACTCACCAAGTTCAGCGTCGCCACAAGATCCTGGAACAAGCTCTCATTCGCTGGTTGGGGTTACCAGCATCCTTGGCGACTTCATCGTAGAGCTGAAGAGTCGCTTACCACGAGCACCAGCTTGACGGCAAGCCGCTCGTGACGGGAGGAGAAATGTCATGGGCTTAACTGGACCTGGGCCAAAGGATGGGCCAACCACGACGGACAATGAAGAAGAGTCCAAGATACACGGGAAAGGAATAGACCCGTTGAGTCCATATAAGTAGGGATGACCAATCTGGGACAAAATGGATGAACTAATACTTGAAACCGGCTCTCCTCTTCCCTTTGTATTTGTATATATCCCTATCACACCTTGGCTCTCGAGTCTCAACTCTCCTCGTGTTTGAATTCCTGTAACAGATGAACGATCTTGGACGTTCAAACCGAGAATAGAGAGAGGCTATAACATGTTGGTTACCTATGACTATGACCCATTGTGAGTGTATATTATCGCAGTTCCTCGCACCAATGTGTTTTTGGAAGTTCAGCGGGACCGCAGGAGGTGTATGGAGAACGAACTAGCGGCATAGACGGATGTACCTACTTTTACACGCATACACGCATCAAAATTTGAACGACACAGAACCTATATGCAGCCGGAGTATGTGCGCCAAGACATAGATTTTGAATGCAACCACTTAGCAACGGTAGCACGGAATATCTACATACGGCGTTCTGATAAATATCTTGTGGCAGCTTGTCTTTCTTATTATTTTTAGATGGTTGGTTCATGTGGAAACTTTGAGTGATCGGTGAATTGTATTGGTTTTGGAACGTATGAACTACAATAAAGTTAATAAAAAGGGGGTTATCCCCTTATGGAAAAAAAAAAGTAAACTAAGTGATGCCCTTTATTATTGGAAGATTAAACCTGTACATTTGGGGGACTGATAGCAAATTAGTCAGGATAGAATATGTACAGAAATTTTCGTTTTTTATGCGCCGCGGCGCAGGCTATGTACATGACTACAGCCAAAGTAACTTTTCAGTTGCTTATGTCGAAGTACTTGGGATCAGCAGGGAAGTCATGTTCCACCTTAAGCTGCAAAAGAAATGAAACCAGCAGATTAAATCTACGAATCGATAAAGAAACAAGAGAGCAATTATTTCTGCGTAAACTGAACAAGAAACTTCAGTGTAGATCAGCTAGTTTACAATTTGATGCTTGAAGAAAGAAACTGGAAGAAGCTCCATCAATAGAATACTTTCAAAATGTTAAAATATGTGCATACCTCTCCTTCATCTGCATCGGAGTGCCTCTGAGGAAATACAACTCTAAGATCGTTGTAGAGATAGAATCTCCGATCCTCGGTCAATGCGTTGCCACCCTGCGGTACTGATGATGGATCGGATTTGCAACGTAACATCGATTTTGAGGACTTCTTGGAGGCGGGGCAGAGAAACCGCAGGTGCAGAGCATAGCGAAGCACGCCTCCACCTGAACTGTCATTGATCCTGGAAGTTGCACAGCAAGATTTGTTTGAAACTGAGCGGATGCTCTCCATCTGACAGCAACAATCATCAGAATCAGTATTGTTTTTCTTGTTCCCAGGAAAACTGGATTTATCTGATTCCTTCATGTCAGTGCCCAATGAAGAACATTTTGTGTTTGTGCATCTCTTTTCTGATTCATCAGTTGAGTTGCACGTCTGTCCCTGCCCACAGCCTGCAAAGGCAAACGAAATAATCAGTGACTCAACATATGTAATTTGGATTAAGCGCTTATTATCAGGCTATCAGCTCCATTACATTCCGAGCACAGAGTTCCACGTTGTGCAAATTCACTTCCACATGAGACAGACTGCGCTTTGGGACCAATGTTTGTGTCACTGCACTTGCTTTCTTCTTTCACTATATTACAGGGAGAAACAGTGGGAGACAGAGTGACCTTTTGCCGCATGAACGTCTGTCTCATTGTACACAAGGCAAATAAGATGAGAAAAGGGGATAAGAAAAATAAAAACTGCTTATATAGACACAAAATCCTTCGAAAGAAAAAGGAAACAGTTCCGTGCATGCCATGGTACCTTCTAAGTTATAAGATATACACTAAATGATGAAATAACTGTTCTGTGTCCCAATCCAACCTAGGTTTTGTAGTACTAGAGGGCAGCCCACTTAGTTGAAGTTATAGCTGAGTGATGAGTTAATACATAAGGATACACTATGTACATGATTCCTTAAGCCTAAGGCTAAAGTTACAGGAAAAGATTAACTGAGTGATGACTTAATACATAAGGATACACTATGTACATGATTCCTTAGGCCTGATTATAGCTTGCAAGTCGCAATCAAATAAGGTTTGAATTTTGTTTCCCCTAGCTCAGCCAACAAAAAAAGAGTAGAGCACACATCTGTTTTGCCTCCAAGAATAATAAATATCAGAATAGCCTTTGGTTTTCTTCAATACATAATGGATAAGTAGTCAACTAGTCATGGTATTGTGTACCTTGGTTCCAGATGGCATGTCAGTCAAGTCATAACTGCAGAAGAAAGTATGAAGTGGAGTCTTCTCGGGGTTGCTCACAACCTGATGAGTGTATTGTTTAACTCAGGCATGGGAACACATGTAACAACTCAATACAATTTCAAATAATAGCTTAACTATGCTGAGAAATACGCCAGGTGTCTGAAAAAAAGGCAACCTAGCCATGACAGGTGACATTTTGTATGGCCCATCGAAACAGGTCAAAACCATTAAGTTTAAGGAAGACAGTGACATCCATAAGAAAATTTCTCAACATGGCTTGTCAAATGAGATTCCTCATATAGGTATTTTCATTACTATAAAGCAAAACCAGATAGCGAAGATGCAGTGCTTGACATCGAAGAGGTATTGGCAATGAACTGCACAAGAACAAACATAGCCACAAGCTCAGGTTGAAGAAAACTAGTACCAGTTGTATTCGCCCCTTGGCAGGAATGCGTAAGCGACTCTTTGCTGATCGTGAATCATTGTTACTAAGGTTTCGGAGTTTGGGGCTGTTAATGTTGGTTGTACTTGTCGATGATCTACCAGCAAGATCAATAGAAGAATAGTACAATAAGGAGCTATCTTCATCGATGCTTGTTACTGCAAATGGAAGTTTCTGAGTTGGGGGAGAGAAGCTACCACCGACAATGTTCAGGACAGCTAGGAAACCATCAAGTATCTGCATCGACAGAGAAAAGGAATCAAATTCAACAGTCAATACTCTCTGGAACTGTAGTACCTAGATGGTGAACAGCAAGAAATTAGACCTGATTGTCTTTTCCATAAGAAAGTCGGCCAGACAAAAGGGATTCCTCAAAGGAGACAACTAGTGACCTCCTTGCAGGGAGACTCAGACTCCGTCCATAGCTGACTCGGGGAGATATAGGGGAAGATTCAGAACCCCAGTTTTGGTATCTTCTAAATGAAATTCTATTAGGGGTCATAGCACCATATTCATCATGTAACCTGTTAGTTTCTTCTAACACATCTAGCATCCTGATTCCATTAAATCCTCCTTTTTCCTTTAAATCCAGAAAATCATTTTCAATATCTTTCATTACATGCCTTGGAGATCCTTTAGTCTTAACTGTATGAATGTGTCTAGGGCTCAGAGGAGACAGAGAGAGCGGAGAGTGTGCTAATTTTGCACTAGCAGCTAGATGATCATAATAGGATAATGACTCCTTGCTCCCAAGCAAAGGGCCATCAGTGAAATAATTATAATTAATCCTATTGGCATCACATTCTGAACTCCAATTGGAGTATCTAGGGGTTGGACAGGCCTGTGAATCAAAATAACTGAGGCTTCCAGGGTTTGCCTTATTATCTTGTAATAATCCAGAAATGTAAAGTTCCCTACCTGGCTCAGAAAGCTGAAATCTTGCATCACCAGAAGGAATATTCAGCAAACTGCCATGGAACTTTCTAGGGAGCGCATTTTTAATCGGCGAGAGCAGTCTTTTCCTTGCCTGAAGTTCATGCTGATAAAATGGTGAATCACAATTAGCAGTGGCCGCAGACGGACATATCATATTTAGTTCTGTTGTATCAGAACCTCCAACAAAGTCTGATTCAAAGCCCACAACCCTCGTTGTTGGCATATGGACAGCAGGTTGCAATTTAAGAGAAGATCTAGAGTTTGTATCTTTCGAATCAACTCTTAATCCTTGGAGGTCTACGGGTCCAGCCAAGGCATGGCTGTCTCTAAAATACCCGTTCGATTCATACGGGGCATCTAACACAATCTGTTTATTGACATTACCGACAGACCGGTATGGAACCTTGCCACTTGAGCTTTCTCGAGGAAGCCCATCCAAATCGCAGGCACCAACACCCTCATTACGTGGAGGGCTTGGCACACGTGACCTTGATCCTGTAGAAATATCTTCCCTGGCTGAAGAAACTTGAGGTAAGCCCATGGCAACCAATCTCTGATGCTCAGTGAAAAGGAAGGCCTCCAATTTGGAATTGCTCCTGCAGTACAACTAACAATTCCTTTCAACAGCCCACTTCAGTAGCTTACAATTCCAATATCCAGTACGCCAAATCGGTGCTTCGGCAAATTATCAACTGAAACCGATCACCACCAGAAAGGCAGAACCACAACAACATTTCCGACTCGAACCCATCTGAAGCAAGGTTACCATATGCCACGACTAGTCATTTCCCGCTGGCTACCGCAGCAACCGGAGATGATGCGCAACTTGGCGCCTGAGCAAGCAACCAGGAACCTACAATGAATCATACCAGGCGATCACGTTACAGCCCTGCACAAACGAATCATTGGTTCAGTGAACTTGAACAGAGGCTCAATTGATCCCCTTACTTCCCTAATCGCATGAACTGAAGTTCAAGTAATTACACTCCACTGAAGAACAGAGGCTCAGTTGATCCCATTACTTCACTACACCCATGAACTGAAGTTCAATTAATTCCAACTGATCATATTACTTCACTTGACCCATGAATTGAAGTTCAATTAATTCCACTACACTGATGAACAGAAGCTCAATTAATACCATATGCTATTGATTACTATATTTAGCTCAGGAAACTTCTGGAGCTTCTGTGTGATGCATCAGAAATGGCAAGTGAGATCCCAACTAATGATTGCACATCCACTAGAATGCTACAATACTCCAGCCCATACTACACCCAAACAAGGCAGAAATAATCAGATAATCACTGAGCAAAAAAAGATATACATGGACTAAACCTCGAAGCTATCGATATAAGAAGCATGGTGGCAGCCAAATTAAGGAAACGAGAAAACAAATTTGGGACAGATAGAAGGCCGTCACCGATCGGAATGAATAACAGAAATTCCCCACTCGTAACCAAGAAACCCGACCAAAGCAACGGTAATCGCGGAAATGGCAAAGGTTACCTGCCTATCCACGGAACCGGACCGATTAATCAGCAACCCCATGGCCGCCGAATCGAATCGGGGTCTGCCGCGATTGACCGCCGCCTCGATCCGACTACCAGAAACACGCCCCAGGAAAAATCCGCGCCTGATCCGGTCAATCGCCGGGGAAAAAGCGCAGCGCGGTTTCTGCCGGGCTTCTCCCTCCCCTGCCCCGAACCTTCTCGCTTGCTTCCTTGGCTGCTCTTCTCTCCCCCTTCCTGCCTTCCTTCTCCAATGGTGGCTAAGTGATTCTTGGAGCAACCAACTACGGACCCTTGATCAGGATATGTTTAAGAGGGAAAATGCTGGGTCAGTAGTAGCGGCATCAGCAGCATCTGGATGTTTCCAATCAGCTCGGCTGTTTTGGTTTCGCTTTTGTTCTTGTTCGCTTGTTTTCTTTTCTCTCTACCCAAATGGATAAAAGAGGTTCTCGCGTGTTGTTTATGTAGCTTCCCCTTTTAAGCACATAGCTCCCTGAAGTCTAAAGATTTAGTTTTCTTAGGCTGATGAGGCAACTGAGAATTTGTGGTAATCAACACACGTCAAAAAGATGACTCACATCTGATTTATGAATGTGGAATAACAATCCCTAGATCTATCTAGTCTCTACATTCTCTAATATCTAAAAACTACCGATTCAAACCGTATTTTGGAATACCGGTTTTTCCTACAATTTTGCTATATTTTATCACTTGAACCATTTTATCGGTATAATTTTGTTGAAATGTGCAATGTCAATTGATAGATATACTTGTGGATTTGATAGCTTAGGCGGACTATAAAAGTGTGTTATAGTGATTGTCTTGCCACCTCATACATGGAAGAGAGAGATTCTTTTTCAGTAAACCATATCTACTAATAACAATATCTTAATATTCAACGTCATTGTTGTTTAACTTTTTTTCAAGTCATGTGGAGTAAGCCTAACTCGTATAATATTCTATTAGCTAGTTTACTATAAATTCTAAATAACAAAACCAGATCTATTACTCCTATAGTAATCTATTACTCGTATAATAATCTATTCGCACTTCAGCAAGGGGCATTGCTCCATTGGAGGGTGCAGGGCCGACGGATCTCCCTCTGTAGTGTACGGTATTCGTACAGCAATGCGGCGATGACTTCCTATGAATGAAATCGGATCGACATACACATGTCACTTATTGTGTACTTCCCTTCTACTTAGCTAACAAGTGGATGCATGTCATGGAAGTTTTGGGAGTAGTGATTCGGCCTGATTGGAGATGATCCTAGATAGTTTAGTCGGTGCACGACCAAGATGATACTTGTTGGTGACCTAGGTGGCTATCGCGGAGGAAAGCATGGTGGGTTCTTCAAGAGTAGCGGATAGAAGAAGCTATTGGAAAACCAACCATCAAGACAGGAACAACACTCCATACATAGGGGTGAAAACATGTGTTGTGTCCTAAACTGGTTGGATCCGGAAACAACAAACTTGCATCCCTCTCATTATTTAAGGCGTCGAGCCAGCACATAGAGTGGAAGTCCTTGTCATAGCCTTTCAGGCTAGACTCGACAACATCGGTGCAAGTATGTACTCCGTTCCCGAAGGCGATGGTTGTGAAATATGGCAGCTTACATCTTTGTTGCAGGTCAACTTTTGTTAGCCATTTCATGAACTTGGTTTATAAGGTGTTTTGCTCTTTGTTGTATTGCCCTTGCTTTTCTAATAAAAAAAAAGAAAAAAGGCAGACGTGGTATGCAGAGGTTATAGGTATTATACTTTCCTTTTCGAAAAATATTGCATAAGAGACATAAGTGTGTGTGATTATTTCGCATGCTTGATTGTACTTGTCTTATTCCAAAATCACCCTAAAAACAAAGAAAAACAACACCAAAAGATTGTATTGGAGAATAGAAATAGGAAGACACAATATATTGCATTTGGAAGCACCTGTTTGTAAAAGGTGACCGAGTACAAGGAGAAATGAAATCTGAGAGCATGGACCCACTGAGTATGGGCCCCGGATCCGTACGTTCGACTTTCGCATCATGTCTAGACCAGGTCCGACTGAACCTGGTCCGTTCGGTGGCAACGCCATCTGTTCTCCTGCCCATGAGCACCATCTTATTCTGTCCTCGGTCTTCTTATCTTCTTCAGGTCTGCAAACTTATTTGGTGATGTAGGAATCTTTTTTGTACATTAAGCATTTCATATTGACTCTGATTGAAGGTGTCGACGTTTGAGGTTTGAATCGTGGCACAGGGAAGTCCACCACTGCAAACAGCGGCCAAAAGGAAATGCAGCTATCTGCCCGTGGATTTGAGGGAGGGAGAGGGAGAGGGACCTATCCAAAGCAAGCCCCACCGCCCACCAATGATGGTCTAGCAGGAATGATAAGCTCTAGAAATTAGAGACAGGACGGATCGCTTTCTCATGCTTGTGACAATATTTGGTAGTTTCCAGTGGAAGAATCATCAGAGACCACAAGACCCCCACAACCCACGGCACCGCAAGTTGCACCCCATGTGTTACTTTCCCTGCTTCCGTCAGTTACTTTCCGTGGATATACTACTGCCAGAATATTGGAGGCTCTCTCTACCAGTAGCGTCATCTTCACAGCACTCGCCTCAGCTACTTGTCCCTTTCAAACACAAGAAGTGCCCACGCGTATCCCTTTCAGACACCAGAAATGACCACCTGTGTCGCTATCAAACACCGGCATCCTTCCCAGAAACAATTCACTGTTTCACCCTGTATTTCAACTCAGGACCCATGAGCGCATGATCCGTAACTAACCTCGTCATTCATCTTAAGGAAATAGACACAAAGAAACAGGCGCAAAAATCATGTACCAACACGACACCAAGTGCGCAGAGAAAGTAGCTTACGAACGTATGTACCTCTCGTCGATTAAACATGAACAGAGGTAGTACATGTTATTAGCATATTCGTCAGTCATGTAAAATCTCCACAGGTTGCATAATTCAAGTTTTTCCAGGCGTGAACCATGACTGTATGCATCCCTCCAGCTGAAATGGGAACATCTGAATCGACGGTCCACAACGGATCTACAAAATTAGCTCACGAGAGTTGGGAAGATAACCCATTATGCGATGTGGTACAAATTTTCTGGACATAAAAGAAAAGAGAAGGCCGAGAAACAGAAGTTTCATTTGAATTTAGGCAGTTGCTGCCATTGACGTTGATCTGTAGCAAGCCCGCTTTGCTGCACGGACAATGTCCTCAACCTGCAAGTATACAGAGCATTAGTAGAGGAGAAACAAATGGTTGATCACATTAGTAAAGCAAGGAGAAACAAGTATGCATTGTTCCCTTTTGCTGTCCCACTAGGCAAAGGGCAAGTTTAATAGTGTATATAATTCTTTACTAAATTCCTAATAATGGTGAACCAAGCTTGCAATGAAACCAACAGGTAGCTTTACAAATAAATAAATATTCCAATTTCCCCATCCTCGGCAAAGATTTGCACAATAGCCGATCGATGATACAGGTAACAGCCTATAATAAATAGGTGAAAGCCAGAAAAGTAAATCAAGAGTAGATTTGTTATATTTCCAGTGCTACTGATGATAACGCTGGGTCATTATCGATTAGCAAGCTTGCTTAACCAGATGTATAAAAGATGGGATCCATAGGTTTTGAATTAAAGCAAGAGAAGCAGGAAGCACATACCTGTGGAAACGCCAACCTTTCCAGGTTCGCAGCATAGGGTGTGGGCACATCAGCTCCCGCAATCCTCTCAACTGGTGCATCAAGATACTCAAAACTGTCCTCCACAACAGACATGCTGCAATGGAAATGCATCTCATAATTCAATGTCCAGGCATATTTGAGTGTAGCGAGGGGGAAGGAGCGAGAGAGACAGACCATATTTCAGCACCAACCCCATGTTGTGGGAAGCCTTCTTCTACTGTTACCAATCTATTGGTTTTCCTAACAGATGCATTAATAGCAGCTCTATCCAATGGTCTAATTGACCGAAGATTGATTACCTGTTAACAGAAATTAGTAGATAATAAGTAAATAGTTGCATAATTGTAATACATAACAATATGCTTTGCAAGGCAACTACCTCAGCACTGATTCCCTCCTTGGACAGTATCTCTGCAGCCTGAAATTTGACTGAGCATGAGAATGTACCCAAAATATTTTCAAAGTAATGTAGCCATATTGATCGGTGTTGTACATATATAGTGGAAACAAATTGATATACTCCGAAGATGCTAATAGACAAATCATTCACGTGAGTATATAATCTTTGAGAGAATCAACTTCTCAAAATGTCATAACGTAGAGCAAAAGACTCTTCTAGATTTGGAGACCGTTTTCAGAAATGAACCATTTATCATTGACACAACACCTGACATTAAGCTATAGCATTTCCACACCACAAGCACAGTGAAGCCAAGTCAGTAAGAGGTTTCAGATTGTTGATAGCGCTAGCATATGCATGATCCTTGATTAAGGCACTGATTCATGTGACAACATGTTTTACTGACTAGTGAGTGCTAAGTCATCTTCATGCGAAGGTTTGTTTAATTTCCTTTCTGCAATTCTGTCCATGCATGTGTTGACACTGAACCATGACCCGCTGAAGAATTCTTAGCACTGAAGATCCCAAAGATTACACAGTGGAGTGTTTTGACAGCATATGGAGGATCAACCGACTTTAATCCAAATTAAAGTCACGTAGAAATAAGTGGCTTGTGTAGGCCATGATTTTCATAACACGCTTAGCACCCACTTAAATAAGCTTTGTGAACCCACCACAGGTCAAAAGATTTTAGCACCTTGTTTACCCAGCTCACCTTGACCTTTCACAAAGTTATAAGAAAGCCCAAATATTGACAAGAAAGCACAAAGTTCCTAGATTTAAATATATGTACATCTACGAAAATAGTTTCCAGATGATAGGGTACCCATAAATAAAGAAAAAGGAATCAAATGGACAAAATTCAGAGGTTCAGGGTTTTTCCACATTCCAGCAACACTATTTTATCAGCAACCATTTTCAGCAGGAGTCCTACTCAATAAAGTATGTCCTTCCTAAAGAGTTGTTGCTCTATTATGATCAAATTTGAATAACAAACACCTGATAGGAATAATATAGAACAACACAATTGGCAACTTATTTACTTTTAAGAACGGTATGATGGTATCCACATTACCTGAAGCGCGTACCCAACCATCTTGGAGAATGCAGTAATTGTAATATCTTTTCCTTCTCGTTCTATCTGCAGACCAATAAGAAAAGATCCAAACGAAAGTAAGCCTTCCTGAAAATCCATTAAAAAAATACCAGGCAAAATTTAACTGTTCCCTGCCACTAAATTAATAGAGCATACCTTAGCCTTGCCGATTGGGACAGTGAAGCTAGAATCAAGTACTTCAGCAGAAATAGGAAACGATTCACCATACCTGCGGAAATGAAACATGTGATACACAGAAATGGCAACCCAAAATGTACTGAAAATAACCAAGTAGGACAAGATATTGCGTACAGCAGTTCATTTTCCAGGAAAACAACAGGGTCTGGATCTCTGATTGCTGCTTTCAGCAAGCCTCGAGCGTCTTCTGCCGAATAAGGAGTTAGGACCTTCAGTCCTGGAACATGTGCATACCAAGCTGCATAGCACTGCATACCAAGCCAGTTAGTTATTCCATCGAACTAGAGTTAGACCATTACAGTTCCATTCCTTGAATACACAAATAAAATGTTAAACAACAATGACCAAAAGATAAATAACCTTCCCATGGCATATAAATCTCTTATAATTCAGCTCCCTCTGCTAAAATTTGTCCCTTTTTAATGGATTTACCCCATGGAACCCGCGATTTTTGGTGCATACAATTATTTTTGGGAGTCAGATTTTTTGAAAAACACGTCCTTCACTTTACTCTCAACAGAAGAAACAGGATGAAGGATGTTGATGAGCACACAGATAGATAAGGATAAGTTCCATTCACAAACCTGTGAGTGCTGAGCACCAACTCCAGCAGCAGCACCATTTGGTCCTCTGAAAACAATAGGAACATTTATCTGACCAGCTGACATGTAGTTCGACTTGGCAGCTGAATTGATAATGTGATCAATTGCCTGAATGTGCAAAACAGAGCTATTAGGAGAACATTTTCGGAACTGGCTGCGGCAGAAAAGGTTATCGGCGCAAACAATTAATATGTGATTATGGGGACCGAAAATTGATAAACAAGTAGTTACTAATGTACAGTTAGAAAATTTGCAATTAATAGTAATTATTTCAATTCTCAGAAATAAGAATAATCTGTGATTATGCAGACCAGCAATGTCTAACAGTAAGCCATGAAAGAAAGATGAGTAAGAGATCTTGCCAATCTTGCAACTTACAGTTAAGCAAACATACTGTGTTAATCAAATTCTGAATTCTGTAAGAACTGTCCAGGAAGGAAAATGCAGCGATGTGGTCATCAAATTTTCGTAGGGGGTAATATTTACTTCAGATATGAGTAACTTGCAATGTCAGATTCTAGTAATCGTATACTATATATTTAAAAACATAACCACTCCAAGAGCATTCCCCCTAAGAATAGCATGATACAAGACAACCAAGGCCAGACTACGGTACACATAAAATTTAGCACATTTCAGAATCAACAGTTCAACACACTGGTTATTGCATTCTTTTTAGTAAAACCAACAATTCAACATGGTGACTACCAAGTACAAACTATAATACTACACATAGGGCATTAGGTCCTACTTCCAAAATATACACCATCAGTGTCAACACGACAACAGCTACTGTAATCTATGCAGCTTAGAAAATTAGCAGTGAGAAACAATACAGCCATACAATAAGGTTCTTCAACAAACAGGCGTTTTCGGAATTTTGACAAATGAAATATGACTGACCTGCATCGAGAAATTAAATGTCATGAACTCTACTACAGGTCGAAGACCTTGGTAGGCAGCACCAACACCAATGCCAGTAAAACCAGCCTGAACAGAACAAAGCATATAAGTGTACTTAAAAATGATCAACACAAATCTGACAACTTACAAACAGACGACAACAATTGCTTCAAGGGTTTAAAAATAAAACCTCTGTGATTGGTGTATCAAGAACCCTGTCAGGGCCATACTTGTCTAACAAACCCTTTGTTATCTGCAAATAATACAAAGGATGTGAGTGATAATATTATCTTTATCTTTACTCTTATAAATATCTGAGTTGGTGGCGGCCCGTTCACCCTTATGAGATTACCCCTTAAGTTGCCAAGTAATTAATTACCACAATTACCATATTTTATGTAGTAGACGTATGTATCATTAAAATTTGATTAATTTTGCATAAAGTTTAGGACTGATGTCACAACGGTTTAAACAACTCAAGCAACGAACAGAACTTCATTAGCAGGGCAGAGCATTTGGTTATTCACAGACACACAAAATAGTTTACGATAACGTGATAGAGACAGCATTAGTCTTTAAAACAAAGTACTCACCTTGTATGCACCTTGGTACTCTCCAACCTGCACAAATACCATGTATTAGAGGGGCGAAGGGGATCAAATAATGAAAAATATACAGCATCTCTTCCGGATGGTACCTCTTCTCCCATCAAGAAAACGGAAGGGTCCGCAGCCATCTCCTCGTCAAGGGCAGAGTTCAATGCTTCACGCACATTCATCTAAAGAAGGAAAAGAAGAAGAAGTGCATAAATTTGCATGCCAAACCAAAACATATGCGCAGAGTGGAAAAAATAACTTCTCCAGAGTCAATACAAACAGAGCATTTCCAAGATTCAACAAGCAAGTGTATTAACGACCTAATAAGAGATACATATGAGTTGCCCTAGAATCTGCAGACACAAGGAATTAACTCAATGTTGCGTAAATTCGACCATGTGAAATCAGAGACAGCGCTGAATACTTGTACAACAGATGTCCATTCGCCAGCTTAGACACCACTACCGATTTCTCTCCACACCTACCGTTCAACCTGGAACTAAAAAATCATGCGCCAAAGGGAAGTCCCTACCACCCGAGACGCACGAGCACCAAAAACAAGCGAATCTCCTGGCTGGCCAACCGTATTTCCGGAGCTGAGCTGGACAAACCAAACAAGGTGCCATACAGATGCAATCAACGCCTTCTACCGTTCAACCCCAACAACTTCGCCACACGATCACAGATCACACGTCTAGGAAAACAACGCGCACGCAGCGGTACCATTCACCATCCCCACACGAACAACCAAAACGCAGATTAAACCAGACAATTCCGCCTAGCACGCCGATCGCGACACGAGCGCAAGCCGCGCAACGGCCCGATTTAATACGAGCGAGATAGGGTTCCGTCGAGACGCTCACCTCCTTCGGGGCCGATGAGTAGGTCCTCGCCGCGCCGGTCGTCGCCGCCGCGGGGCGCAGGGCCTGCGCCAGCCGCCCGAGCACCTGCACCGATCGAAACGCGGTCAGATTCCGAAACAACCAGGCGCGAACGGGGGAATCCCGACGGATGGATGGTGGGAAAATCGGGTCGGGGAAGCGCGCGTACGCATCCGGATCTCCTCGCGGCGCCCAGCATCGTCGACGCGATCGGCTACCGGCGGGGGGTGGGGGATTGGAGGGGAGATTGGGGGCTCCTGGGAAGGTGGAGGAGGAGGGGAGCCGGGTTCGGCTTTTGTTTGTTTGGTGGGGTTCGTGATGAGGATGGCCCTCGTGCTGTTGAGACGGCGGGGTGAGGGAGATGGAGATGGATGGAGAGGACGCCGCCGCAAATGCCGCGCCGACTTGCAGATCGCCTTGTATTTTTGTAGAAAAGGACGTCGAGGAAGTCAGGTATTGCACCTGGACCTGGAATGGTAGTATGATGCTTATAAGAAGAAGAATATGGGTGATACTGAAAATATGCAGCTTTATTGTCCCTAGTTCA